>NC_060139.1:718261579-718575802 GCF_021461385.2 Schistocerca piceifrons | reverse complement strand
CCACCCACCTACACACACAAAAACCCATCACTCATTTTAGTAAAATTGTGCCACAAGCTAATTTTTCTCCTGTCCGATTCAGCACCTCTGCAGTAATAAGTGCGGACTGTAGCTGTAAATATGTGTAATGCACAAAATCATGAAGGACGGGCTTACTGACGGTGTTAATGATTAATCTGGCTTTTTGAGGAGTAACTGTTCGCTTCCAACGGAGCAGCAGTGTTCTGCGGGACGCTGTTTGGTAAACCCTAGTTTAGATAGCTAATGAAAAGAGGTGACGTTATACCGGCCACTAGCTGCTATTTATAGTCGATTTCGACAATATATGTGCATTGTGCGAAAAGTACCAGTTGTGTCTAAACAATAAAGTGTGAGGTCAACCACATGAGTACGAAAAGGAATCTATTAAATTTCTGTTACACGGGAAATCACGGTAATCTAAAGGTTGTCAATTCAAGTAAATACCTAGGGAGCACAATCAAGTGCAACTTAAATTGGAACGATCACATATATAACGTTGTGGGGAAGGGGAACCAGAGAGTGCGTTTAACTGGCAGAAGACGTAGAAGGTACAAGCTGCCTACACTGTGCTTATTCATCCTCTTCTGAAGTACTGCTCCGCGGTATGGGGTTCTTGCAAAATAGGGTTGACGGAGGACATCCAAAAAGTTCAAAGAAGGATAGCTCGTTTTGTATTAACGTGAAATAGGAGAGAGAGTGTCGCGGATGTATGTGGCAGTCATTAAAAGAAATGCGTTTTTCACTTCGGCGAGATCTGTTACCGAAATTTCGATCACCAACTTTTTCCTCCGAATGTTTGGCGGCCACCTACATGGGGAGGAATGATCATCGTAACAAGAGAAATCAGAGTTCACGCAGGAAGACTTAAGCCTTCGTTTTCTCCGCGTGTTAGTCGAGATTGGAACGGTAGAGGAATAGGCTGAAGTTGGTTCGATGGACCCTCTGCCAAGCACTTAAGTGTGAATTGTAGACTAGTCAGGTAAATGCAGATGTACACGACATCTAGCGCTGGACACACCCCTTCCTTCACGCCGGTTTCTTATCTCTGCCGACATTCACGACTCTGTAGGTAATCGGAAATTTTTAGACTATATAGTTGTGTGGAGATAACAGTGATTAATTTACTTATAATCAATTATTCAAAATGACAGTCACATTCGCATTATTTATTTTGCCGCCAACTGGTTTCAACCCACGATGGGATCATCTTCAGGGCAATTTACACCATTTGGTCGCTCGCTAGAGTCGTCACCCTGCCTAAAAAATGGCTCTGATCACTATGGGACTTAACTTCTGAAGTCATCAGTCCCCTAGAACTTAGAACTACTTAAACCTAACTAACCTAAGGACATCACACACATCCATGCCCGAGGCAGGATTCGAACCTGCGACCGTAGTGGTCGCGCGGGTTCAGACTGTAGCGCCTAGAACCGCTCGGCCACTCACCCTGCCTGTGCACGGTTGGTAATTATCCGTGCACAGGCAGGGTGACGACTCCAGCGAGCGACCAAATGGTGTAAATTGCCCTGAAGATGACCCCATCGCTGGTTGAAACCGGTTGGCGGCAAAATAAATAATGCGATTGTGGCTGTTATTTTGAATAATTGATTATAGGTATCGGAGGCTGTTAATCACATTAACAAATGCTTGCAGTGCCGCGTGGAAAGTCAGTGTGTCCATAAATTACCTTTACAGCGCTAGATTCTAATAACTTCAAAATTATACTAAATAATAACTACCGGTTTTCGGCAAGAGACAAGGCTCCAGGAACTCTACATGGCGTCTTCAAATGTGTTGATAATGCATGTCCTCAAGCCTTGTACGTCCGTCACCTCGGGTCGATGCACCTGGTCCTTTATAAATCCGCGTAGGAAGAGAACGACCAGAGTAAAGTCAGGTGATCGTGGAGGCCAGCAAATCGGACATCTCGTCCTATTCACCTTTGTGGAAACTTTTCACCCAGAAATTAACTGACATTTAGGAACCAAAGAGGTCTTCACCATCCTACTACAATAATTTCAGGTGCCCCAAGTGTAGCACTGTAAATTCTTGTAACATGTCCAAGTAAACATCACTGTTGATTTAGACTCACTGAGAAAGATTGGACCAAAGATGCAATTATACATAATTCCGCATTACTCATTGAGCTTAGAACTGTCACTTTCCATTCTACATTTAACACGAGGACACTCTTATCCCTAAACGAAACATTATGACAGTTGGTTTGCAGGTAACATGAAAAGATGAATCATCAGAGCAATAAATCTTTTGAAAAACTCATGCTTGCATCTTTCGTCAGATCTGCGCCACTTGGATTAAAAAAAAGTAAGAAAGGAAACCTTTGATTTCTTATGTCGTATGTTGAAAACCAGTTGTTAATATCTAGTACAGCTTTAAACCTATAAAATTCTAAAGCTGTAAAGATAACTAATGTATAGCTGTAGTGTAAATACATTTATTCTAATCCACATGATAGGTAACAGTTACGAAAATTGATCTATTTACTTGATCTCCAGTCCAATCACATTAATGTGACCACCACCTATGTTCAACTTGAAACGTACAATAACCACCCACAGACGGCAGCACTAGCAGTCGAGGGTATATAAGGCTTTTCGGGGAGGGGGGGGGGGGGGGAGGGAGACGAAGAAAACAGTGCAGTTGTTGTAATACAGAAACGCAGCGATTTATCTGACGTCCAAAAGGGAATGATCATTTGCTTTCGGGCCAAGGGTAGAAGCATTTTCGAAACGGCTAACTTTGTAAGCTATTCACCTGCCGCCGTGGTTTAAGTATAATGTGCGTGGCAAAATGACGCTATCCAAGACCGGCGCCAAGGCAACCGTGGTGCACCACGGGCCATAGATGACAGGGGTAAACCGTTGCGGAAATGTGTACGAGCGACTACACGTGCAACTGTTGAGCAACTGAACACCCAAATGAACCAACGGGACAGTGCGGTTCTAGACGCTTCAGTCTGGAACCGCGTGACCGCTACGGTCGCAGGTTCGAATCCTGCCTCGGGCATGGATGTGTGCGATGTCCTTAGGTTAGTTAGGTTTAAGTAATTCTAGGGGACTGATGACCACAGATGTTAAGTCCCATAGTTCTCAGAGCCATTTGAACCAACGGGGCTACCAACAGTGTCTCTTCAATTATCGTTCAGCGGATGTTGCTATGTACGTTCCCCCACAACAGGTGCCTGGCCCATACACCAGTACTGACTGCTGCTCATCGTTGACTAAGACTGGAATTTGCACGCCACTACGCAACTGGACTTCCACTGACTGGCGAAAAGTGGCCTTTTCAGATGAATCACGTTTAATGCTCCATCGGACAGATGGCCATTGGGGTTTACGGCGTAAAACGTCAGAACGAAAATACCTGCAACAATCGTCGGAGGATCCCGGCCGGAGGAGGGAGCGTTGTGGTCTGGGGAGTATTTTCGCGGCTTTCCCTGGGTGATCACGTCTTTCTGGAAGGGAAAATGGATCAATACAAGTATGCATTTATCCTTGGGGACCATGTCCATCCCTACATGCAGTAGGGCGCGCTGGCATCTAGCAGCAGGACAGTAGAACATGTCAACGTACGTGCGTTGTTCGAAAAGCACCAAAATGAGTTTACCGTACTTCCGTGGCTACCAAACTCTCCGGATTAGAACCCAGTCGAGAATCTGTGGGCCCATCTCGACCGAACTGTTCGCGTCATGAATTCTGAGCCGAGAACCTAGCGCAGATGGTCACGCCACTGTCGGTCCACATCCAGAGCCTCAGCGCCTGTCTTCCTGTACGTATCGCAGCAACCCGCACTGCAAACGATTATTCAGGCTTTTGACAAGTGGTCACATTACTGTTCCTGAACAGTGTATTAATGGTCAAGGCTGCATTTAAAGCTGCTATTGCAATATTTTAGTCCAATTAACCTTTGAAATATCTATTTGGGCAAGAACTAACCAACGCGCTAGCCACAGCCATTGCAGGACTAATTTGCTTATCAAGGGGGAACTGTTGAATGGACATTGTGTTATTGTGATGCTACGCACTAAAAGAATATGAATGATTACAGTGCAGTTTAGCTGGATCAGTGCCATATCCATCTAGGACACATCATTTGCAGAGCGTTTGCAGTCTTCCTAGCAGCCGGGCTCGCTAAGACGTCGACTTGTGTTTGCTGCAAATGATTTCTCAGATAATAAGACTTCGAGATAGGAAATGCGTAACAACAAATCTAGCTTCACAGAAGTTCAACTGACAACACTTCGGATGATCAGAAATTAACTCTTTTTGTTGAAAGATGATATGTATGCAGGATTGATTTTCACTCTCCTACCGGAGTGTGCACTGATTTTAAACTTTCTGTTGGGAGATTAAAACTGTGAGCTAGTCCGGAACTTGAACCGACAACCTTTCCCTTTCTGGTGCAAGTGCTCTACCGTCTGAGTTATCCAGGCATTATCCACGACCCGCTCTCCTACTAATCAGACTCCACAGAAATTCTCCCACATTCTTTGTGGGGCTAGCACTGCTGGAAGAAAGGTATCAGGTTCCAGATTAGAATCACAGGCGGCACACACTTTTAATCTGACAGGATTCTTAATGATAGATATTGTTCTTTACCATTGTCATGCTACTACTACTGATATTATTATTATTGTTGTTATTCTGTGGCTTGCAATAACCCTTTTGTACAGTTTTCTGTCTGCTGCGAGTCTGTCCAGCTTGTTGGTACTGTTGGTTCTTCTTGTTCCTTGATTTGCTAATGCGCATCTGCCCAGCTGTTTTTCCCTACATTGTAGCTCCCACTGATGTTCTTCAGCATTCGGTCGGGTCTTTGTAGCTGTTCAGTTAATGTATATCACCTTCCTCTATTCGTCTCGATATCCCTTCCGTTAGGTACTACGTATTTTACATCTACGTTATACTATGCAAAGCACTATGAAGTGTGTGGCAGAGAGTGTTTTTTATTGTACTGTATATTCAAGTTTCTTCCCCGTTCCACTCACAACTGTAGCGTAGAAAGGATGACTGTACGTCTCAGCGCAACTTCGTGGTCTTTGCGGAACTGATACGTAGATGCCTGAAGAATACCCGAAATTCGTGCTCTAAAAGTCGGCTCTTTTGAATTTTGTAAGCAGATTTTCTCGAGGGGTACGGAATCTAACTTTGGCTGTTTGCCAGTTAATGTTTTGCAACATTTTTGGTACACTCTCGTCAGTCAACGTCCTCTCAGTGACAAGGTCAGTAGAGACGGATTGGGGATGTATCAAGAAAGAAATTGGCAGTGCCCGATTGAAGGAATCATGCAGGCATTCGCTTAAGCTGTTTGCGGAAACCATGAAACAATGTATTTATGGACGGGTATTTAAATTACCATCTACTGAATGTGAGCCCAATATCATACTGCTGCTACATCTTGCTCGGTCATTCGCACTGCCCTTATTTGAATACACTCAGCGTTCTCCACTCTTGAGTAGCTTTCTAGTATGGGCCGCAAAAATGAGAAATAGCTTTCAGCGTCTGATCCATACTTTCTTATTTAAAATAGTTTGATTTGATGCATTTTATCATCTCCAAGGTTCGTAAAAGTAGTTCTTGAACACACATGAACTACAGTGAACACATTTCCAGTGTATTGAATGTTATTTCCTTTTTCTACAGGATTCAATGTTCAGACCACACGAGGTGCCACACGGAGTCGGCTGTGAAATTGCTCCGTACAATGACAAAGTCGCAGGCCATCCGCACTATATATAGTGGTCTGCCGCCGTACGCTGAAAAGATCCTGCTACAGTCGGCGCTGGCTGCGGTTTTCTACGACCACCTGGCGGAAGTGTACCGCTGGCTGTCAGGCACGCGCGCACCATCTGGCGGCGGCGTAGACACTTAGAACCTCGTTCCTGGCGCCACCAGTCAACAGCTGGTGCCTAGTTTCTCCTTGCACCGGCGTTGTACATCAACTCATAATCGTGTGGTGTTTCAATAATCGTGTACGACAAAACATGTTTGTCACAAGCAAAACGATCGTGGACTTTAAACATTTATAAGCCGTGGCCATCGACCAAGAACTCCTACAATTTTCAATGTCAGGCGCTTCTTGTCTTGTACAGTTATAAACAAGGATATCGATTTAAACAACTTAAAGAATATTCATGAAGCTCTATTCGCCTTGTGCTTTATGGAAAAAGAAGTATATATTAGAGGTAGTGCACTGGAAGATAGAACTAAGTAAACGTCGATTTGACATGACCATTATTTATCTTGGAAGGAACGTTGAGCTTGTTAGTGAAGAGAGTACCCTGACTTTCGACTTGAAAACTATTAAATGACCGTGTACGAAAATCAAGAATAATTAAAATTGAAACTGCCAGTACCGACGTTGTGCGCTTTTATTCAACATCATTAAATATATAACTGTCATCTCCTCAAAGTTTTTCACGTTAATCCAGATAGGTAGTATTTTTGATCACACAGTCGTAGGTGCGGTCTGAGTGATCCCTATTTTTAAATAACCATAAAAATTGCATTTAGCAATTCCAGTGGAACAACTCAGATTGTATGTAAAAGGTTATCCAATACTATACAAAAATATATCCCAAATAAATTTTAAAGTTTATTTTTACGAAAAAACGCATTTAAATAGAAAACTGCACAAAATGAACACAGTATTACATGATAATGTTATTGCTATAAAAATTCAAACACGCTGCACTCCGAATTTTACTTTTTGCTATATTTTTACTGTTTATTACGCATGTAATAATAAAAGCAGAAAAAACTCCCACAAAATATTAAAAAAATGAACACAAGCGCTTTTTATGTGTTTAGTTTCCTTCTCAGAGGTTTTCTTTGTATCCACTGGAAATTTTTGTGGAGATTTCATGTCAGGTAGGCTTGTTGTAACAATAGCAAAAATAAGGTGTCTTTCTTTTCTTTTTGTGGGTCGTAGCTGGAGCATGTTTTGCGTTTTTCGAATCGACTTGCTTTTTATCTGTGGTGTCACCAAGCTTCTTAAAAACTTAAAGCGTTTCACTTGCGTATTGACTTTGGAAGAATTGTGAAGGACAAACGCATTCACTCCACTTATGTCCAACATGCGGAAAAATGTCGGTGGCCATCGCTGGAAGAGGCCTCGACGAAGAGAGATATTTGTTTCGACCTAATGTACTTCTACCAGAACCTCAAGCTAAAGATTCAGTTTGCACACTTCTGTCTTCATCAGTTTGCTCAGTTGTTTCATTCATGGAATTCATGGGCGTCAAAATAAATTCGTCTTCACTTTCGCACTGGTCCTGTTCTACGTTATGTTCACTTTCAGTTTCGTTGCCACTATCTGATTCAACATCGCCTCGTAAACTGTCCTCAAACCATTTCAAACAATATCTTCAAAGTCAGGGTCAGTTCAACATGAACAGTAGACGATGACTACGCAACGCCCAGCTGCGGTCTCAGAGATCGCGAGCACGAAATAAGCGGTAATAGTGTAGGTCCACTTGACATTCAAGTGGCAACTGACAAAGGAAACCAAAGCAGTTCCGGGAAAGAGCAACTAGTCAGCGCTGTAATCCCCTGCAGCACCACTACGCGTTAGCAACAAACAATAAACGCCAGCGGTTAGTGAGACCGCATCTGGGACGTTAAGGGTTAAAGATCCTGGTTAAGCCTGCCCTTCATCCCGTAAAAAACGGAACATCCCCTGTTTTTGCCTGTGTGTCCCGCGTCCACAGAATTTTTTCCCTGTGTGATCCGCGTTCCCAGCAGAAAATAGAAGACCTATTCGCGTCCCAATTATTATAGGCCCTCTATTTTCTTAACACAGTCTTCCTAAATTAAAAATCAAACTATTTTTGCAATTTCTTGTTGTGAGAAATGCTGGATCGACATTTCTCTCACTTATTGTTGTCATTGTTTTGCGCCTTATGTGAACAACGCAGACAGACGAAGTTAGCTTAGTCCAGTGTTGGCAGTTAATATGGAGTGTCGTTGAGCTAAGGTGTTATGCAAATGCATGTTTTCTTCTAACTTAAAGGAAAAATATTCTTTTCTCGAACGGACAGTGCTGAATAATGAAGTTTACTGTAAAATTTGCAATCCCACATTTTCGACTGCACGTGGTGGGAACTCAGATGTTGTTCAGCGTGATAAATCAACCAAACATAAGCTGGCTTTTTCTGCTGCTGTAGCAACAGCTTCTAAAATCAATGACTTCTTCGCCGAAAAAAATTATGGTAAAGTTTTTTTCACGCATCCTAAGATATTCTGCTTAACGCTGTTTCAATGAAATACGTATTTAAAAATGATGTGAAACACTGCTAGCGTAAAAATGCTTTGTTAAAGAGCTATCACGAAAGCGAATCCTTCATACTCAAGATCACAAAGCTTTTACCTTAATTATAATTACGAAAGATGTAATATTATCGCTGAAGTGTTGACCTGGACTTCATAGTTGTCTCTATTGAGGGTGATTTTTTCCACCCTGTACAAACTATAGGGATTGATTGATGAGACGGAACAAAAAAAGGTCTAATGAACTTATGTCCAGAACTGCATGGTTTCCATGCTAGAGACCATTTATTGAATCTCACATAGTTAGAGAGACTGCCGTCTAATACGCGCTGTACCATGCGTCCACAATTACAGTATGTGTTGGAAATGGTTTCCGCGTGCCTCAGCGCTTGCTTGTACGCGCCGAAGCATGTTCTGTCTCACACGTTCACATCGGTCAGGCTCCAACCGAACAGTGTCAAAGGCAGCATGAATACGCTGCTCCAATTCTCCACATCTGGATTGGGCTCTGCATACATGATACTTTTGAGATGACCCCATAACGGGAAATCGCACGAGCTGAGATCCGATGAACGAGCAAACCATGCAACTAGACTCTCTCGTCCGATCCATCGACCAGGGAAGACACGATTGAGATGCCTCCAGACGTTAACGGCGAAGTAAACTGGAGCACCATCATGTAGCAGCCACATATCCCCTTTGAATCAATCATCGATGCACTTCTTACAGGGGAGACAAAATCACCTGCAAGAAACGCCGATAGTTCTGGCCCGTTAGCCGACTTGGAAGGAAGACAAGTCCCAAAATACGGTCGGTAATTATCCCGGCCGACACATTCCGACTGCAACGATGTTGATGATTCGCTGTCACAATACCATGGTAGTTCTGCACACTATACCACAGATAACTGTTATGAAAGTTGAAGATACCACTCCGCCTAAAGGGGGCCTCATCTGTGAACAGGATGGATCACACAAATCCCAGAACCGTCGTTGCCTGGTGAAAAAAACAGTGACAAAATTGCTCCCTATGTGGACCGTCTGTCGCTAGTAAGCTCTGCACACGCTGTAATTGATAAGGGCAGTAACAATTGTCATGGAGAATGTTCCATATGGTCGTCTGTCTCACCCTGTACTGGCCAGCCAGCAGTCTGGTACTGACACGGCCTTCGCCTTCCTCAGTGTGAATCACATTTTCCTCCAGGTCTGGTGTCCGAACATTTCGGGTATGTCCCACATGATTTCCTGCTACCCGAAACGACCCTGCCTATACAAAAGGCGGAACATTGTTGCGAACATTGAATACCGTGGTTGTTGTCGGCGGGGATGAGTCTCCCGATACAAACTTGCTGCCCGTCCCCCCCCCCCCCCCCCCCAATTGCCATTTACCTTTCCGTAACTAAAAACCATGTCGACAAGCTCTGGATTCGAATACAGAACCATTGTATACAACGTTGTATCACATCCACTACAAGGTGAGGCAGCAAGAGAAATGAATCGGACATAACATTACCAATTGCTAGGGCAGGAGAGGTGAGCGTTAGAGAATGACGTACAAGAAACACTACCACCCTCTAGGAGGAAACCATGCATACTGTAACTGTGGCTGCAGCGTACAGCGCATATTGGACTGCAGCCTCTATAACAGAGTATGAGTGAATAAATGGTCTCTAACATGGAAACTATGCATTTCCTGAGTTAAGTTCATTAGAGCTTTTTTGTTCCGTATCCTCCTATCGAACTATACCTAGAGTTTGTACACAGTGGAAAAAATCATATTGTAGATTGAGAACCACAGTTTTCGGAGTTAATTTGTATCCAGACACAAGGGGTCAATAGTAATGGTGTAATTCGTGAAATTACAGGAAATGACATTGGCTGCAGCTGAGGAAACTTTCCATATCAGGTGAGTCATAATCATAGCTACTGTTTCGTGGATTGCACAACAAATATCATTAAAAAACTCTATGATCTCAAGTTTAGATGTGAACTAAGCAAAGCTGAAGCCATTGTTAACATTGAATTAACTCCTTTGTGCAAACAACTTTTTAAAAATCATAACCATGTAAACATAGTAAGTTTATCCTTTGCTACCAGTAATCACAAATCAACAAAGTTTCTTCCATAGTTAACTAATATTTCAATTCAGAAAGTGGGGTGCATCAAAAATATTGGAATTCAGCTCTGCTGAATATGAAACTCCTAATCTACTATCTACAGATGTGATTCATTTCTGCATGATCACTGAATCTAAGTTTGTGTGCTTACCTGCTGACAATGTGAACAGTATGTTTGGTGGAGTAAACAGAAGGGACAGAGAAAATATTTTTGCTAAATTACAAGCAAATCTTGGTAGGAATTATTCCAGAGGTATGAGTTGCGTGGCACATATTATCCATAACGGTATGCAAACAGCCTTCGAGATGTAACCAACTGATACAGAGAATATCATTTGTAAAATTTACAAATATTTTTATACACTCCTGGAAATGGAAAAAAGAACACATTGACACCGGTGTGTCAGATCCACCATACTTGCTCCGGACACTGCGAGAGGGCTGTACAAGCAATGATCACACGCACGGCACAGCGGACACACCAGGAACCGCGGTGTTGGCCGTCGAATGGCGCTAGCTGCGCAGCATTTGTGCACCGCCGCCGTCAGTGTCAGCCAGTTTGCCGTGGCATACGGAGCTCCATCGCAGTCTTTAACACTGGTAGCATGCCGCGACAGCGTGGACGTGAACCGTATGTGCAGTTGACGGACTTTGAGCGAGGGCGTATCGTGGGCATGCGGGAGGCCGGGTGGACGTACCGCCGAATTGCTCAACACGTGGGGCGTGAGGTCTCCACAGTACATCGATGTTGTCGCCAGTGGTCGGCGGAAGGTGCACGTGCCCGTCGACCTGGGACCGGACCGCAGCGACGCACGGATGCACGCCAAGACCGTAGGATCCTACGCAGTGCCGTAGGGGACCACACCGCCACTTCCCAGCAAATTAGGGACACTGTTGCTCCTGGGGTATCGGCGAGGACCATTCGCAACCGTCTCCATGAAGCTGGGCTACGGTCCCGCACACCGTTAGGCCGTCTTCCGCTCACGCCCCAACATCGTGCAGCCCGCCTCCAGTGGTGTCGCGACAGGCGTGAATGGAGGGACGAATGGAGACGTGTCGTCTTCAGCGATGAGAGTTGCTTCTGCCTTGGTGCCAATGATGGTCGTATGCGTGTTTGGCGCCGTGCAGGTGAGCGCCACAATCAGGACTGCATACGACCGAGGCACACAGGGCCAACACCCGGCATCATGGTGTGGGGAGCGATCTCCTACACTGGCCGTACACCACTGGTGATCGTCGAGGGGACACTGAATAGTGCACGGTACATCCAAACCGTCATCGAACCCATCGTTCTACCATTCCTAGACCGGCAAGGGAACTTGCTGTTCCAACAGGACAATGCACGTCCGCATGTATCCCGTGCCACCCAACGTGCTCTAGAAGGTGTAAGTCAACTACCCTGGCCAGCAAGATCTCCGGATCTGCCCCCCATTGAGCATGTTTGGGACTGGATGAAGCGTCGTCTCACGCGGTCTGCACGTCCAGCACGAACGCTGGTCCAACTGAGGCGCCAGGTGGAAATGGCATGGCAAGCCGTTCCACAGGACTACATCCAGCATCTCTACGATCGTCTCCATGGGAGAATAGCAGCCTGCATTGCTGCGAAAGGTGGATATACACTGTACTAGTGCCGACATTGTGCATGCTCTGTTGCCTGTGTCTATGTGCCTGTGGTTCTGTCAGTGTGATCATGTGATGTATCTGACCCCAGGAGTGTGTCAATAAAGTTTCCCCTTCCTGGGACAATGAATTCACGGTGTTCTTATTTCAATTTCCAGGAGTGTATTTGTACTGCAATGGTGGAAAGATCACAGAGTTCTTTGATTTTGTAAATATCACTAAAAACATTCAACAGCCTAGATGGCATAAATATTTATTTATTTAAGACAACCATTATTGACAGACTTTGCTGTCATCTTCAGGTCTTAAAAATCTCTTTGTTGTGAAACATGTTCATTTTATGTTGGACCTAATGCTGAGTTGTCATGTGGATAAAAATCAGCATATGATAAAAGATTTGTTGTAAATATTAAAACCATAAAGTACTTTGTGCTACAAATGGCCATTTCCATATTTACATTTTATGGCCTGCTTTAGACCACTCTAGCCAACTTTGTACAAAGAATGTTTCAGTTTCCTGTCAACCCAGTACTTCTTCATTCTCTCGGATCTCATCCTTCTTTCTTCATCGGAAATCACCCTTCCCTGTTTGTTGATTCTCATTTGCAGTCTGGTTTGTTTGTGTGTGAGTTTCCTGATTTTGTCAATTTTTTCTCTTAGTTCTTCAAGTGTAATCTGTAGGTCATCCATATCTTCCTTGATTTCTGTAATCCACTTAATGTTTCACACACTATTCCACAATTTTTCTATTATTCTCCTGATGATCCTGTTCTCTGGTGTTCTGATTAAGATGTTAGAAAACTGAAATGCGTTTCTTCCTGACTGTACTCATTCATTACCAGTTCTATTTCCTTGTAGACTGTTTCATTTGAAGCTCCTCTCCAGTGTCCATCTTTCTGGTACGACATATATCGCTCACATACGATGATTGTTACACCACAAAAACACAGTACACAATAGCACATTTGTTTACATAAGCTGGACAAATTCTAAACATTGAAAATCAGAGGTGCCATTCATGGTCAAATACAACAGTGCTACCAATAGGCGTGTCTGTCTTTTGCATCTATGTTCAAAAATGCATTTCTCATGGTGTTTCCGTATATTTGTCCGATCCCAACAGAAAGGTACAGGTTGGTTGTTTTGAGAAACTGCACGTAAGGTGTCAATGAATTCTCAGGAATAAAATAATTCAAGTATATTGATTGTTATTTTTTGTTCAGATAAGTCATTGCTTTCAAATATTTCTAGAATAACATACATATTTAAAGTCGTAAAGTCTACCCAAATTTTATTCTCAAAAACATTTCAGTGGTTATTTAACATTCTTTACTTGTAAACTGAATGTATTTAACATGATATACCATTGACTTACCACTATTTACTTGCTGGTCGAGTTAACGAAACATTACTTCCCCAAAATTCAAATTTGTAAGGTCCGCATTGTTTCAGTTTATGATACCAAGACTTGTATTGCCAATTTTTGAAATAATGAAGATACTAAACTTAAGAATTAATCTATGATTCAGCAGAATGTTAACATCTCTACCATGACCTAGTCTTGCAAATTCACGTTAACAGTGGTAAGGGATGTAGCTTAAAAGTATTTGCTTGCTTAAAGAATTATTTACATTTACCTGAGTAGCAACAATGTTTGGAGTTTGCGCTCAGGGACATATTCAGGATCTTTATTTATGTAAAGCCACATTCTCCTCATATAAATTGTTCCTGAAAGAAATTTCTCTGGCACGAACACCACACACATTACTACCACCATGTTTTTCGCACTTACCACTGTTTACATGCATACATCCTGACAAAGTTCCTATTAGTGGGAATCTGAAATTAGAGATAGAGCAGCCATTTTTCGGTTTATCAAGGAACTATCGAATAATATGAATAAAGCACATCACATACCATGCTTTACATGCTATAACTCTGTTTCTCATTGAGTGTCCCGTACTAATATTTAAAGCCGAGGTCTTCATACGCAGTATAAAGAATATATATATACACACACAAATGCGAGACACAGCAACGAGTTGTTGTGAAATGCTGTACCAAATGTGTATGAGACGGTAAATCTAGGAAGAAATGGTGCTGAACAACTAGAAAAAGAAGAGAGAATAATACTAGACCCAAAAAGAGATGGTGAGAGATGGATAAAAATGTTTAGGGAAGACACAAAGTAATTAAAGACTTTAGCTGCCAGTAGATGTTGACTTATATCAGTGAGGAAGTTGAAATTTGTGCCAGACCGTTACTGGAACCTGGGCCTGCTGCTTACAAGGCAAATGCGCTGACCACTACACCATCCAGGCACAGTGGCCATCACAACCGCGCGGCCTATATATAACTTGATAATTTGGGACTGACGGGATGCAAGTTTGGTGATTACTGTGTCTGGATGTAATAGTGGAGCCCATCTTCCTAGTAAGAAGGAGACCCGGCTTCGAATCCCTGTTCAGCACAAATTTGCGAGCTACCCCACTGTATAAATTAAAGCCCAATGGCCACTAATGTTTTGTGTCTTGATTCATGGTGGCTGCAACATCAAAATGGCCTCTATTCTTTCGGACATGTCCGGAAGTACAGACACTACATACACTACTGGCCATTAAAATTGCTACACCAAGAAGAAATACATATGATAAACGGGTATTCATTAGACAAATATATTATACTAGAACTGACATGTGATTACATTTTCACGCAATTTGGGTGCATAGATCCTGAGAAATCAGTAACCAGAACAACCACATCTGGCCGTAATAAAGCCTTGATACGCCTCGGCATTGAGTCAAACAGAGCTTGGGTGACGTGTATAGGTACAGCTGCCCATACAGCTTCAACACGATACCACAGTTCAACAAGAGTAGTAACTGGCGTATTGTGACGAGCCAGTTGCTCGGCCACCATTGACCAGACGTTTTCAGTTGGTGAGAGATCTGGAGAATGTGCTGGCCAGGGCAGCAGTCGAACATTTTCTGTATCCAGAAAGGCCCGTACAGGACCTGCAACATGCGGTCGTGCATTATCCTGCTGAAATGTAGTGTTTCGCAGGGATCGAATGAAGGGTAGAATCACGGGTCGTAACACATCTGAAATGTAACGTCCACTGTTCAAAGTGCCGTCAATGCGAGCAAGAGGTGACCGAGACGTGTAACCAATGGCACCCCATACCGTCACGCTGGCTGGTACGTATGTATGGCGATGACGAATACACGCTTCCAATGTGCGTTCACCGCGATGTCGCCAAATACGGATGCGACCATCATGATGCTGTAAACAGAACCTGGATTCATCCAAAAAAATGACGTTTTGCCATTGGTGCACCCAGGTTAGTCGTTGAGTACACCATCGCAGGCGCTCGTGTCTGTGATGCAGCGTCAAGGCTAACGGCAGCCATGCTGCTGCAAATGTCGTCGAACTGTTCGTGCAGATGGTTGTTGTCTTGCAAACGTCCCCATCTGTTGACTCAGGGATCGCGACGTGGCTGCACTATCCGTTACAGCCATGCGGATAAGATGCCTGTCATCTCGACTGCTAGTGATACGAGGCCGTTGGAATCCAGCATGGCGTTCCGTATTACCCTCCTGAACCCACCGATTCCATATTCTGCTTGCAGTCATTGGATCTCGACGAACGAGCAGCAATGTCGTGATACGACAAACCGCAAACTCGATAGGCTAAAATCCGACCTTCATCAAAGTCGGAAAAGTGATGGTACGCATTTCTCCTCCTTACACGATGCATCACAACAACGTTTCACCAGGCAACGCCGATCAACTGCTGTTTGTGTATGAGAAATCGCTTGGAAACTTTCCTCATGTCAGCACGTTGTAGGTGTCGCGACCGGCGCCAACCTTCTGTGAATGCTCTGAAAAGCTAATCATTTGCATATCACAGCATCTTCTTCCTGTCGTTTAAATTTCGCGTCTGTAGCACGTTATCTTCGTGTTGCAGCAATTTTAATAGCCTGTAGTGTATATAATTACGGCGATGATGGTCAGTGATCCCTTCAGTACAGATACACACCAACTCAAAATCTTATTCGAATCGCCGAGATACCGCGAGTAATCAGGCTAATGAGCAGGTGCACTACATCAGTAATGTGTGGTATAAATTCAGAATTTGGGTCCGACGGGAGAAATGATGGGGTAGTCGAGGCGCTTGTGGTGACCACTATGTCTGAATGGCATAGTGGATAGCGCATTTGCCTATTAAGTAGGAGATCTGGGTTGGAATCTTCAGCCGGCTCAAGTGGCCGTGCGGTTCTAGGCGCTGCAGTCTGGAACCGCGCGACCGCTACGGTCGCAGGTTCGAATCCTGCCTCCGGCATGGATGTGTGTGATGTCCTTAGGTTAGTTAGGTTTAAGTAGTTCTAAGTTCTAGGCGGCTGATGACCTCAGATGTTAAGTGCCATAGTGCTCAAGAGCCATTTGAACCATTTTTTAATCTTGTCCGGCACAAATTTTCATCATGGACTATTGATATAAATCAATGCCCCCTGGCAGCTAATGTCTTTAATTCTTTTGTGTCTTGATTCATAGCAGCTGCAAGATCAAAATACTGTCTGTTCTTTTGGACATGTACGAACAGGGTAGAGAAGAGGAGAGAAGGAACCAAATGGATTTTTGACGTCCAGAAGGAATGGACTGAACTGAGGATCAAGACCTAGGGAAAGGAAAATTGGAGAAGCAAGTACACACCCACCAATACACCAGAGATCGACGACAGTCAGGATACAGGAAAAGGATAGAGTGTCACCAGTGGAGCAGACAAGAGAAGAGGCTAATGAAGATCTCGGAAAAAGAATGGGAGAGAAGAAGAGAAAGGATGAAGTTGTGGGAGGAGAAGAAGGACCGTTGTCCTATAGAGGCTGTAATGCAAGAATAATTTCGACGAGTGCAGGGCTTTAAACTCTAACCTATCCATGATCAGGATGGTCACCATCAAGATAGATCCTTTTTGTATATTACATATTTTTCAGAGGGGCTAGGCGGGGTCAGGCTACAAAAATCAATGTATAGGGTTCGATCCTCGCTCTGTCGTGAATTGTTTTTCCCATACCAGCTTTTAATATTTTGTGCATATAAAAAGTAAGAATTGAATAGTGATTCGACTTTAACAGCACATTGACATTTAAGAGTATTATAACCCACACTCTGAATCTAATGGAGCCTTATTTTGCGTCAAGGTAATGTTGGTCCACAGAGAAGAGACGAAGGCTGCGTGGGAGAGAGAGGGGGGAGGAGTATCTACATCAGAAAGGTGGCAGTTCTGGAAAGTTTAAATAGCAGGTAGTTGGCGGGCTGAGTGCAAAACAAAATTGAATCTTCGCAAGTGTGTTTCGTCAAGAAAGAAGGATTTTGGGTTGGGATGTTTAAAATAATTGGAGGTACAAAAGAAGGGTGTGGTGACTCATAGCTGTATAAGTAGACTGTCATTCTGTCATACTGTTTCCGAAGAACGTAGTATTTTATTGGTCCCATTTACTCTGGTCAACCATTGTTGCTGCTGATAAGAAAGGGAACACGTCTTGTATTGTCGTGAAATATGTGAGAGAGTGTCACAGAAATGATACAGGATTTGGGCTGGAAATCATTACGAGAAAGGCGTTTTTCGTTGTGACGGAATCTTCTCACGAAATTCCAATCACCAATTTTCTCCCCCGAATGCGAAAATATTTTGTTCACACCGACCTACATAGGGAGGAACGATCACCACGATAAAATAAGGGAAATCAGAGCTCGTACGGAAAGATATAGGTGTTCAATACGAGATTGGAATAATAGAGAATTGTGAAGGTGGTTCGATGAACACTCTGCCAGGCACTTAAATGTGATTTGCAGAGTATCCATGTAGATGTAGATAATAGCCATGAAAAGGTGTAATTTCTTAATTTGTACAATCTTTATAAGCAAGAGTTTCTAGAAGATATATTTATAGACTGCTAGGTTCTCTCATTGTCCTCCGACTGATTAATACCCAATTTACTATTATGCTTCTATAAGCGTATAAATCGGTAGCCCATGCAAAAAAAAGATACTTTGTAGTGTTGTTAACTAATCAGTACTGTGCGAACGACGTATCTTTGCAAGGAAATCAGAGTAAATCGTTAGAATAAACAAGACTTTCGTTCCAAAATGAAACCTACACTGAGCAGCACGTTGTGTGATGAAATTAACGCAATAAATTTCTGTAAATGCGGTAGACGATTGACCACCTTAGAACAGGCAAAGTATAGGATATTTCAACTTGAATGTTAGTTGAAGTTTGTGCGAACGATTATACTTCGTAAAGCAATCGGAGTAAAGACTCAGAAGAAACGTTAGTTTCGTTCGAGCATAAACATGTTCTTAGCAGAACGTTGTGCGCCGAAATGAACGATCATGGAAAAAGAAGGTAACTGATACTCGACGCAGATCTTTGTCTTTCGAGCTGAATATATGAAATGAACCTTCCTAGAATGCCACATGACACCTGATTCGGTTTGCGAAAATCCAACATACATAATGCCGCCAGTGAAAGAGAAATTTCAAGTCAGCAAAGTTTTGATGTTTCGTATTATTCGTTGACGTATTCCTTAGGGCATAACGAGAGAGCCGAATAATAACGCACATTACATGCCATTCCGGTTTCTCTCAGCGTAGCGGCCAGTCAAGTCTGTAGTACCCAGTACTGGGTAAACGTCTGCAGCATTGTTCCACTTCATGTTACGTAAAGAGTCGAAATAAAGAGGACAGCCAGCGATAAGAGGCAGCTCCCAGAATTGTTCTACTTTCACCACGCATTGGGCTGTGTTGCTTGTTAACGATGTTTGCCCCATACTGATGATGTAGAGAAATTCTATGAAAGAAAATGCGAAGTACAAACGGTCACCTCAACCGTGCACATAGATTTTATTCGGACGTCGTGTGGGGGTAACGCCTTGGCGACTAGCAGGTGAGCCAGTCCCGTACACGTGCCGATTAACGAGTGGTGGTTTGCTAAACGACCACAGTAATTATTATTTGGTGGAGTTTCCAGCGCCTCTCTGTGCGAATCTTCGGCTAATCCCCCGCCACGGCCAGAGAATCAGGAGCCACAAACATGAAAAGCGCACAGGATACGTGTTACACGATTCGAAAACGTAACATTTCGTCCTTTTATCAGTGACGCTGTGGTGTCAGAGATGGCCTCGGCCTTAGCAACAAATGCCAGGTAAGGACACCAGGCGAAATACTACCTCCAGGAGACATCACTCCAATACAATGTTTGAAAACTGCTAAGGAGCAACTAAAAGTTACTAAGGGACAACTACAAGTTGCTACGGAACAACTGGCAATTGCCACGGAACACCCGAACAGTTACAGCAAACGTAAATGTAGAGGAAGGGACGTGTTAACTGCAGCGAAGCTTGTGCTCGGACATTTTGTTTGCATTCGACAGTTCATGCAGTACAGTGTGTGGTGACGTTGTTGTGGGACGGATTAATGCGATATTCCGTGTGATGTAAGGCACCATTTGAGTGCTTGCTACCGTGGTGGAGCAATTGGACGGCTCCAAGCCGGTCGAAGCCGGTATGGCCGGTATGGCCAAAAGTCTCATTTCGCGATTGAAAAAGGGCGCTGAAGGTGTAAATGCTATGCGAAAGCATGCCTGTGGTCGTAGACGGACCACAACACCGCAAGTGAATAGATACGTAGCCCTAGTTACGAAAAGAAATAGACATCTCATTCCTAGATAAGTTGCTGCAGACATTTCAACCGCTACCCGTTCACGTGTGTCTGCCAGAAACATGTCTCGGCGATTAAATTAGGCTGGTTTGTATGCTAGGAAGCATGTTAAATGCAACCCACTTAAGGCACGCCATCTTCGAGAAAGAGTTCGTTGGTGTAGGGAGCGTGTTTGATAGGGTCAGCAACAGTGGTCCAGAGTGAAGTTCTCCGAGGAGTCCAGCTTCCCTGTTGCAAGTGATCTTGGCCACCGGTTAAAGGGAAAGAGAGGGAACACGCTGCACACCACAGGATGTTCATGAATGTCATCGGTATGGGCTACACGTTATCAGGCATTATATACAACGCGCACCCACACAGGTTTGCTGAGGTGTCGGGAATACCAGAAAACGAAGGTATTGAACGTATGGAATGGCTTGCGTACTCCCTGGACATAGAACCTGTAGACCGTGGCTGGAATGCTCTTGGCAGACGTTTTTCTCAACGAACACCTCCTCCCTGAACTGAAGACCCCCTTGACAGAGGAGTGGGACAAATTCCCCAACGACTACGAAACACTTTGGTAGCTAGCAAGAATAACAAGTGCAAAACGTGCTCTAGTGCCCCAGGAGGGCATATTCCTTACTGAGAATCCGACGTCGACCTTTATGTTTGACGTATAACCTATGTCAAACATGAACATTATTTATGTCTGCTATCATGCTTTCCCATGTGGCGCAATGTGTACCATATTTCATTATAAATACACCACTCCACCTCTATTACGTATGTACTTTATTTGATGTATCCCATCATTGCCTGTGGTTACTCCTGTCCAGCAATGTCTCCGTTTCTTAGCAATTGTCAAGCAGAGTACAAAGGCGTCTGCAAAGAGGGGGTGGGGGTGCGGGGGGGGGGGGGGGAGGGGGTGGAATGGAAGGCAGGACGGCGTTGGGTGCAAGAGGAACAAGGGGGAGCCTTTTATTAGTTTCAGAATTGCCACGTATTTCTTGTCATGGTTGACTGATTCTACTCAACCGCAGATTTAGCAATGCTGAAAGCAAAAGTGAAGCACTGTGGTTTTAGTAAACAGCGCAATTTAGTTTGTCAGGTTCTTCACAAGAAATTATTCTGTTTTCTTACTGTGGAAGTGGTTTCACCGTTGTTTTGCAATCTTGGTGGATGTGAACCTTTACAAAACAAAGCCGAAATAGAATACCCGGTCTTTATTCTGTCGCTTCCCTCTACACCTGTTAATGAGCTATAGGAAGTAACCGTTCCAACATCGCGCACAGTGCAAACAAGGCTGCAATATATAGAGTGACAGTTACTGAACTATATGAAATGAAATCGTCGCAACTTCTGAAGGGTTTGGGTTAGGAGGTGAAAACTGCACGGTTTGCCGCGGGGGGGCATGATGAGAATTAGTATTCGCATGGTTTGGTTTGTTTTAGCGACGAAGCCCACTGTCATTTGGACGGGTTCGTCAATAAGCGAAACTGGCGCATTTGGGGGACTGAGAATCGGCATTTCACGATCGAGAAGTCTCTTCAACCTCAAAGGGTGACCATGTGGTGTGCAATGTCCAGTCACGGTATAATCGGTGCGATATTCCTTGATGGCACGGTGACTACCGAACGTTACGTGAAGGTTTTGGAAGGTGATTCCATTCCCATTATCCAAAGTGACGGTGATTTCGACAAGATGTAGTTCATGCAAGACCTAGCTCGACCATATCGAAGCAGGAGAGTGTTTAATGTCCTGGAGGAGCGTTTTGGTGACCGCATTCTGGCTCTGGGGTACCCAGAGGCCAACGGAATGGACCTCGATTAGCCGCCACGTTCTTCGGATCTGAACACATGCGACTCCTTTTTGTGAGGTTATATGAAAGACAAGGAGTACAGCAATAGACCCAAAACCATTGCTGAACTGAAGCTAGTCATTCGGGAGGTCGTCGACAGCATCGATATTGCCAACCTTCAGCGGGGTCATGCAGAATTTCGCTATTCGTCTGCGCCACATCATCGCCAATGATGGCAGGCATATCGAACATGACATAACCTAAATCAGAATATCTGTAGGATGTTTACATGTTGAATAAAGTGTATGCACGCCGTAGTTGGCACAAATGTACTTTTTTTTCATGTAGTTCAATAATTGTCACCCTGTACCTGCCCAACACCCGTCCCCAGCTCCCACAGGAACAGCCCTTTCGCATGCCGCACATCTTAATCTCGACAGTAGGTTTACATTTGACCAGTTACGGCTTGTTATCACCATATTCAGTTTTACATAGTAGACCGACTGCAGTAGCGTATGAGGAACACTATTTTGCTGTGTAGTAGGTACACTGTAGATGTGGACTCAAATGCAGAAGAAATACGAATGCCTCCGTTGGAAGAGAGTAACAAACGGTGAAATTTCAAGGTTTGAAAAGGCTGTTTTGGACTTTCTTAAACTAAACATTCTTAAGGTGTACTGGATGCAATACACAGCGACGTCTAGCCAGAGGTTATGAATTCTGTACCCTACCGAGACTACACATCCCACACGAGAGGCATAAGGCACAATTTGGTTCACTTCTAGGCTTTGTGAGAACTGGTTCTATCAATCATGGTTGTTTTCGAAGGTTTCCTTCATCCACATTCGCATTATCAATATAAAATTATGTACTTTTCAAAAGCAGTTTTTAATTCTGTTGTCAGAATCGGTTGAAGTGTTGCATATAATGCATATTACTCGGTTGACTTTCTCGCTTCGCTGCCACAAGTCGCAACTCCCTGTCGCTAGAGGGTTCCGAATTGTAGCGCGTAACAGGCGGTGTGTAACGTAACTGTATCGGTGCGTGAGAAACAACGTGTTGCAATAGAGTTTCTAACTACAGGAAACGTGCCTCCAATTGGAATCCATAGAAGAATGAAACCTGTGTACGGTGATGATTATATTGACATCAGTAAAGTGCGACGTTGGGTTTTTCGTGATCGTAATGAAGGAATGCTAACCTCAGCGTGTGTGACAGAGCTGGGAGTGTTTCCAAAACCTGAAGAACAGCTTCAGGGAGTTCTCTTTGATAGTGATGAAGCGATGCTGAGGTAAGGTTGTGACTCCGTCAACAAAGTCAAACGTTCTCAATGATGGTATGAACAAACCGGTCTCTCCTTGGGAGAAATGTGTTCACGACAAGGGGAAGTTTGTTTATTCAAGAAGCTTTAAGAGTTTTCACATAAAAAATTCGGAGGCATTACTTTTCAGCACGCCCTTTTATTTTTCCTGCTTTTATTTTCTTCACTGACGATTTTATGTTGTAGATCATGTAACATGCGGATTGGTCGTTAAGTACGCAAATACAAGGGGTGCGTGACAAAAGAAGTGAAGTACGCAGACCACTTGGTCTGATGTCAATGAAACCTCGTTGGTGTACACTCCATCAAAGCTATGTAAATGGTTATAGTAGCAATTCTCTGTGATAAGTAGAATGGCTGTCAGAGTCCGTTAGTGTTATCTGTGTTTAGTGTTGTTATCAGGCTTGGTAGGATATATAAGGGGCGTGACAAGCGTCACATATTAACTGTGAAGGACATAGAGATGTCATGCACTGTCGCGCTCTATATGAAAATCACTGACTGTGCTGTGTGCAGTCTGTGGCTGGTTTGCATTGTTGGAATATTTGCTATCGTAGTGTGGGCAGTTGGATGGGAACAGCGCGTAGAGTTGCGCAGTTGGAGGTAAGCCACCTGCAGTGGTGGATGTGGGGGGAGAGACGGCAGAATTTTGAGAGCGGACGATCTGGACGTGTGTCCATCAGGAAGAGTAAATTTGTACTACTGGATATCATGAACTGATATATATATATGATGACTTTTGAACATTATTAAGGTAAATACATTGTTTGTTCTATATCAAAATCTTTCATTTGCTAACTATGCCGATCAGTAGTTAGTGCCTTCAGTAGTTTGAATCTTTTATTTAGCTGGCAGTATTGGCGCTCGCTGTATTGGAGCAGTTCGAGTAACGAAGATTTTTGTGAGGTAAGTGATTCATGAAAGGTATAGGTTATTGTTAGTCAGGGCCATTCTTTTGTAGGGACTATTGAATGTTAGACTGCTCGATGTACAAGAAGCTCTCGATAAATGAATAATGAAACATACGGTTCATTTTAGCAGTAAATGAAAAATCGATTAGTTGAAATAAATTTTGTAGGATAGAATGACGAATGAAATAAAATCTACCTTAACCGATTAAATGCCATGATCCACATTTGGGGATTTTTTTGTAGCGGAAAGTTTGTATTTGTAATTATGTTGACAGCAGTTATTATTATTTTTTACTGTTGTCTAGACCTTTGTCAAGCTTGTGCGTTGGTTGTTAGACAGTAATTGTTAAACGAGCGAGCTGTGCAGGATTTTTTGCGTGAAACAGTAAAGTTTTTTAGAGTTACAAGAGTTGAATCTTTTCAAAATAGCGTAAGTTATATTCTTATGTATAAATTCCAGCACTTGTATACTGGCGTGGTCTGTAACGGTTTTAGAAGATGGCTGTCGATCGTTTATTTCCAAGCCTCATACGAGGGTTCCTTGAATTTCGATCGCTATTTGTGGCTCTTGGTAGGTTCCACCTAACACAAAATTTTGTTTTCTTTTCTTCTCAGACACAATGAGTAGCAACACAGCATGTTTTATAATGAAAATTGAAAACAATTGTAAATGGCACCACTAACACAGGTAGTGACTGCAGCGATCTTTAAGTAAATTGACCATCCCAGTGCCAGGGGCACGCTCACTGGGATTAGCTCGGTGAGCAGGCCACAAAAAGTAGGTTTGTCGATCATCTGGCACAACTGTAACGCTGCAGAGTAGATTAGTCTTAGTGTAGTTAACAATATAGATTAACCTTGTCCATAGCTTGTGCCAGTAAACTAATTTAAGTATAAGCTGCTTTTGCTATTGTATCATAAAAGGACCCACTAATCAGATAAAGTGGTGGGTTATTGTGTATGACTATTAGTGTTCGTTGTTTTTGAATTGTTGTATCATTATCATTGTTTACATTTGTATCATCATCTTGTGTCGTATCAAATAAAGATTTTTTTAAAAAAAATGGCACCAATTTCATGGCTTTTTCTGATGATGAGGATGAATTGGATGAGATCAGTGACATTGTCGAGCTTCCTCTATATCGCTTAGATCAGATGCCTGACTGTGATGATATCAACGAAAATACAATGCAAGATACTCTTCCAAGATACTCGCCAAGTAGCTCGAAAGTTCATACTAATGAAGAACGGGTGGACAAGAAAAGCGCAGGTCATTTCAAGAAGAAAATGAAAGCTAATATCACTTCTAATTGGCCAACAGAAGCTGCAACCTGAAGTAAAACCTACCCCGATCTAGCAAAAACTGAGTAGCGCAAATGTAATTTGGCACTGGCACTAAAAGGAGAGTCTGCAGTTAATTGTTTTGAAGAATTTATTGATGAACAAGTACTGAATTTGACTGCCAGTGAAAGTATTCGATATGCTATACTGAACAATAATCACAGGTTTGAGTTATCCACTGAAAACATAAAGTTCTTAAGTATACTGCCCTTCACTGGACACCATCTTCTACCGCAGGAACTGTGTAGTGGAGACTCGATAATTCGGTCCTCAGTTATATGGATTCGCGATTATCCGGACTGTCAAATGCAAGCAAATGTCTTTGCAGTCTACACTCTTCACCGTTCGTGCAAGGATATTGCGTTCATTATTGTTTGAGTTAATGCGCATTGCAGTATTGTTTTAGGTACAGTAGCCAGCCGCTACGCCCCTGCGCCGTGTCCGTCTATTAAAGTGTAAGTGGTGTCATCGCTTAAGGGGAGGTATCAGTGAAACTTCGTCTCGGTCGCAAAAATACCATATGGGGCTGAAAATTTAGTTCATAACATATCTCAGCGTGCTGAATTTTCATACTTTTAAATTTTAGAGTGCTGAAAAAAATCAGTGTTTCTCAAACCCATAAGTGAAGTTGTTGGTTAGCACGGAATGTATGGACAAAAACGTATTGAGCCAAAATTTTTAAATTTGGCTGAGGAGTAGCCTTTTTTTCTTTCCGCCATTTTAATTTTTTCAAAGAAATTGAAGTGTAGTTACCTTTTTAACACTACATACATACGAAAAGTGTAAATCAGTTATAAAAATTCTGTATTTACGGTACGTGATAAGAATTTAGCGTAAAATAGAATTACTACGACATTATACAATGGTTCGCCAGTATAAAGGACAAATAAATAAAAGACGACTTGATAGTTTGAAAATTGTATTCTTTTATTTTCAGTTTATATATTACATCACACGTCCCCGTCTCCACTCCTTCCGCACGGGCGGCTCGTCGGCTGCGGTTACAGCTGGCGAGTTAGTGACACTTGCACGAAGTGACACTTGTACGGAGAGAATGTGGTGATATTTGTACGGAGCCCAGGACAGTGAAGGTAGTGGACAGGGTGTTCCAGAAGTGGTATACACCGTGCTGTCCGCCGCTACCTGCGACGTAGTCTGGAAACTCGGCTACAGCTAGAACTTGAACACCTACAGTATGACGTTTGCGTGATTATTTTCATAGCAAAATTAGTCTCGTAGACTTCCGTTTTCTCAATCTAAGTTTTCACGTCCTTACTAGTCTGCAGCTACAATTATGCCAATGTTAAGTCTTACATTTACATGCTTCTTTTTTATGGAATGAGGAGAGCGAAATCCATCCACAGATGCTCACTGGCAGACTTCAGTTTAAGAGCTTTCCTTAGCATTACTCGAAAAGTGGTACCAGACATTGATCGTTTAGTGAAAAGCAAAATAAGTGGTATTCATTAACATTTTATGGTTAACGTTTAAATAAAAAGGTAACGAAATACAAATCTGTCAATTTTTTCCTCAAACGGCGGTCATCAAAAGGCTGCGACAGTCGTAAGAAATACCAGGATTCTTACTTAACTGCCCTCCATTCACCACATCATCAAAATATTAAAAGAGATGTTAAATTTCATTGTCAGTTGTCATTGTGTTGAATTACATTATCAATGCTCATCATATATAGTCTTAAACATAAATCTGCCACTAAACGCGTTAATCAGCCACCCTGAAGCGACACATAATTGCTCACTGCTATGGTGTGAGCGCGGGCCAACTCGCACGGCCAGCTGTGCTGAACTGCTACACTTCTTAGTTTGGCTGTACCTGTGGGAAGCCGGTTATCCCGGCAAGAGCTCCAGGCTCCTTTCAAGTGCCGGTCGTGTACAAGTGTTCCAACCCCCATATCTGGGCACGCAGTACAAAACTCAATCTTTCCTGGCATCAGGCGTCATGCTGTCATTAATCGCCGGGCTTTCGCGACACGTTAGAGATGGTAGACGGCTGAGCGTTTATCGCTAGAGTGTATGTATGTCTCGTGATTTGAGTAAAGTTACGTAAAGTAACTGAACAGTATTTAAATGTTGATCACCTACCTGACCTAAGAACCACATAACCCACTGCCACCCATTCTGGATCAGAAACCTTTTCACAACTGAGCCCACCGCGAACATAAATCCGCATGTCTGAAAAAGATGAAAGAAAAAAATTCCAGCCATTTTCACATAAAATTAATATTTCAATTAAATTTCTGCACCGTACTTATCTGTCTAGTGATAGGAAGCTGACTGTACTTCAAATTTTTTGAAAAAATCAAAATGGCCACAACAAAAAAATGCTACTCCTCCGTCAATTTTAAAACTTTTTGACTCAAAATTTTTTGAATATTTCTGTGGTTTAGCAAAATTGGATTTATCCATGGTTTAGCAAATTGGGTTTATCCACTGAATTCAGCATGCCAAGATATATTACGAAACAAATTTTCAGCACTCTGCGATTTTTTTTACGACCAGGTTGAAATTTTACCCGTACCTCCCATTAAAGCTAAAATAAACATTATTGATTTATTAAAAAAGGAGAAACTGGTTGTAAGTTACCAGATAAGTGTAATGTAGGTACACCTAGATAAGCGATATTAAGAAGAATACCGATTCAATTCTGATGTTCACCTGCAAACTTAATAGTGAATATGGCAGCAAACATCGAAAAGCGATGAAACGGAAAAATGAAATTTTGGAAAAAGCTTTGTATTTTTGGTTTTTACAAAAACGATCAACCGGGCAAACGATGTCTGGTCCTTCGCTGTGTGAAAAGGCATTACAATTCAATAAAGAAATAGCTGGCGATGAATCGTTTGTGGTACGTAAGTAATGACTGTACACTTTTAAATCTCGTCGTGCAATTCATGAATTGGAAGTACAAGGTGAAAAAATATCAGCTGATCTAGCTGCAGCAAATTCTTTTGAAGATGGTTTTAAAAAAGAAGTGAATGAAAATGACAATGACTTGGACTTTGTTTACAATGCTGATGAAACCGGATCAAATTGGAAATCATTACCGCCAAAATCTTTAGCATTTCGGCGAGAAAGCTCAGCTCCGGAATATTAAACTAGTAAAGAGCGAATAACAATATTAGTTTGCCTAAACGCTATCACCTTAGCTCCTCACTGGTAAATCCAGAAACTCCAGATTCTTCAAAAATATAATGATTCACAAAAGCCAAAAAAGCACATGGGAGAACACCGAAATATTCATTGCCTGGTATGACTAACACTTCTTCCCTGAAGTGAAAAAATTCAAAACTAAATTGGAAAAGAAAGGAAAGTCCTACTTCTAATGGATAATGCACCAGCTCATCCTTCGGCTGAACCGGTATAGAGAGAAACAGAATGTTTACAGTAAATTTTTTGCCTCCTAATGTGACACCCTTGCTACAACCAGAGGATCAAAGTGTTACTGAAACATTCAACGAATTTATTTACATTTACGTAAATCGTTATCTGTTTATGAAGATAACGTAGAAGTAGTTTTGTGATTTTTCTAACAGATGAATTCAAAGGAGGATTGTTACATGACTGTAGATGCGTGGCACTTGATTGAAAGGAAGAAAAGCTTGGAACAGAATATTAAAACGATAACCCAAAAATTCAAAAACCGATGCTGATGATTCTGTTGTGACAGATATAAAGGAGCTAATGGCAAAACTACGGATGCGGTTGCAGTATTTCAGTAAATACTCCACTACTCCAATTCAGAAGGATGGTAGCGAGAGCATATCTTGCTCAATCATCGACTGTTTCTGATTCAAAAGGACAAGACGTCCATCATACCCGAAGGCATCTACATTACGTGTTTCAGTTGCACTGAGGACTTCTAGAACTGGACACCTGACTGAAAGCATGACACTGGGGAAACAAAGAAAATGTGGAATTTTCTACAAAAACGCAAGGAAACAGTGCTCTGTGTGTAATGTGAGGCTTCATATTGAATGCTTTACTGTCTGGCGCAAAAAAATAAAAATTGCCATTTCAAGATAAAGGACTATTTTTGCATATCTGTTTTCAAATTTGTGAACATGGTTCACTGAATTCCTCCAGACACTTTGAGGGACACTTTCCAGAGTAAAGTAAAGTATCATTTATCTTAAAACCTTTGTTCTCATTTACTACCTTGTCTTCGACAAAGGCCCAAATAAGTTCAATGACGTTGAATTCGCATTGCACCACAGGCATCCACAGAAGTTTAATTCCCTTCTCCACCGAGTGCAATACACGTTCCTAATGGTTTTCTTGTAACACGTAGTGCGATCGTGCGTGTTCCAGCAAGCCTGCTTTTAAAAAATTCTTCATATGACGTGGCATTATGTTAAAGCTCTACGTGACTGCTTTCTTTCCATTCAGTAACAGAACCTTTCCTCCATTTCCTATATGAGTTTCGTGATACTGGATTTCTCGTCGTGTGATATGGAGAAGATCTGTGTGGTAATTTTTTGAGAACGCTCCTAAACCACTCTTCATAGCGTCTGGCATTCATCTCAGAATGATAATCAGCAAGTCTTCTTTTGCCCAATAAAACATAAACCAGCATTTTGCACGAACCCATCTTCGTGCCCGGTGTGGTACGTTATAGCACGTTTACCACAAGAGGACAGTGTTTAAATTCCTCTTTTCCAGCCTTTCCGCTCTTGAATCCTCCCCCAGTGATAATCGTATACATTTTATGAGGCATACGACTTTTTTTCGTGCAATACAAACTTTCTGGAATGCTTTGCACCACGCCAACTCTCATCAGTGTAATAAATAGTCCATTCAGTATTTCGCAAGTGTCTCAATTTCCACAAGGAGCCGTCTCTTTTTCCTACTGCTCGGTTATTTTCCATCAGTAAATACTTTTTGTTGAACTTCTCGTATCTGAAGCCCAGTTTGGGAATATCACGTCAAAAAGTTGTTTGAGTCACATCAGGGAAGTACCCAACTTCAGTCTTCAACTTTTCCAATTGGTCTGCTATTACTTGAAACTGGTTTTGCGTATAGAAATCGTGGATTTTCCTTCTTATGACTCCCTGTGTAAACTCATCCAATACAAACTTCTGTCGCCTGTCAGAACTCTTTTTTGGTGGTGTTAGGCACGAAGTTTCTCTACATTCTCTCAAATTCATTTCAATGTACTTTCACTAATACCCAGACATTCAGAATTTCTTTTTACTGGCTGAGGTACGGAACTACTCACGCCCTAATACCTCAAAATAAGCACATACATCGACTTCTTGGTTTCATACAGTACGAGGCAACTAGGGCTACGCTATTTTCACATGAAAAAACCGAGGGGGCAATACAAACCTCCTTTATGTGAACCAGAACGGCTGCTTTCTTACAGAAACATATTTTTCCCTTCCTCGAATCTTCTTAAAACTCTTTCTTGGATTCGATGCTATCACAGTACTGAGAATAACTGGGCTTTTATAGTTATAACTGATGATCGACAAATTCTTTAGACATTGTACAGAAAGCCTATTTCTTTCACCAGTCCAATGAAAAGCAATGTCTCCGAATTTTATAATGCCGAAACTCAAGATTTTTAAATAAAACAAAGATTATTAATATTCTTCATCTTTATTCTTCGTGTGTACATGTTAATTTCTCAACATAGTCAGCCTGGCGATGAACGCATTTCTCTCAACGAGAGACAAGTTTGTTTACACCGTCATTGCAGAATTTTTTATTTTGTTGCCGGATCAACAACCCTATGTGTGCTTGCACTGCAACATCATTATCAAAGTGAAGTCCTCAAAGATGTTCTTTAAGTTTTGGAAACGGATGAAAATCGGATAGGGCCAAATCGGTATGTAGGGAGAATAATCGATGACAGTGAACCCAAGGTGTTGGACTTTTGCAAGCGTCGCAGCGCTCGTGTGTATTCTGACATTGTGATGCTGAAGGAGAGAGTGCTCCGCGTGTGGATGGACTCTTCGAATTAGGAACTCGATTACAGCATGCTTTTTCCCACGGACAGACATTGTTACGTTACACAGCGCCATGTTACACGCTACAATTCGGAGCTATCTAGCGGCAGAGCGCTGCAAATATCACCGGTCCACAGCGGATTCTTTACAGAAGCAAAGTAGACGGTCTTTATAGATTTCGATGCGCTGAACCAGAATATTACAATTAAAATTGTCTCCTAGCTCAGGGTTACAAGTAAAGCGGGGCTTTATGCTTCACTTATATTGCTGCCTTAATCAAGAGGATATACAGGGTGTTACAAAAAGGTACGGTCAAACTTTCAGGAAACATTCCTCACACACAAATAAAGAAAAGATGTTATGTGGACATGTGTCCGGAAACGCTTAATTTCCATGTTAGAGCTCATTTTAGTTTCGTCAGTATGTACTGTACTTCCTCGATTCACCGCCAGTTGGCCCAATTGAAGGAAGGTAATGTTGCTTCGGTGCTTGTGTTGACATGCGACTCATTACTCTACAGTACTAGCATCAAGCACATCAGTACGTAGCATCAACAGGTTAGTGTTCATCACGAACTTGGTTTTGCAGTCAGTGCAATGTTTACAAATGCGGAGTTGGCAGATGCCCATATGATGTATGGATTAGCAAGGGGCAATAGCCGAGGCGCGGTACGTTTGTATCGAGACAGATATCCAGAACGAAGGTGTCCCGACAGGAAGACGTTCGAAGCAATTGATCGGCGTCTTAGAGAGCACGGAACAGTCCAGCCTATGACTCGCGACTGGGGAAGGCCTAGAACGACGAGGACACCTGCAATGGACGAGGCAATTCTTTGTGCAGTTGACGATAACCCTAATGTCAGTGTCAGAGAAGTTGCTGCTGTACAAGGTAACGTTGACCACGTCACTGTATGGAGAGTGCTACGGGAGAACCAGTTGTTTCCGTACCAAGTACAGCGTGTGCAGGCACTATTAGCAGCTGATTGGCCTCCACGGGTACACTTCTACAAATGGTTCATCCAACAATGTGTCAATCCTCATTTCAGTGCAAATGTTCTCTTTACGGATGAGGCTTCATTCCAACGTGATGAAATTGTAAATTTTCACACTCAACATGTGTGGGCTGACGAGAACCCGCACGCAATTGTGCAATCACGTCATCAACACAGATTTTCTGTGAACGTTTGGGCAGGCGTTGTTGGTGATGTCTTGATTGGGCCCCATGTTCTTCCACCTACGCTCAATGGAGCACGTTATCATGATTTCGTTCGGGATACTCTACCTGTGCTACTAGAACATGTGCCTTTACAAGTACGACACAATATGTGGTTCATGGACGAAGGAGCTCCTGCACATTTCAGTCGAAGTGTTCGTACGCTTCTCAACAACAGATTCGGTGACCGATGGATTGGTAGAGCCGGACCAATTCCATGGCCTCCACGTTCTCCTGACCTCAACCCTCTTGACTTTCATTTATGGGGGCATTTGAAAGCTCTTGTATATGCAACCCCGGTACCAAATCCAGAGACTCTTCGTGCTCGTATTGTGGACAGCTGTGATACAATATGCCATTTTCCAGGGCTGCATCAGCGCATCAGGGATTCCATGCGACGGAGGGTGGATGCATGTATCCTCGCTAACGGAGGACAGTTTGAACATTTCCTGTAACAAAGTGTTTGAAGTCACGCTGGTACGTTCTGTTGCTGTGTGTTTCCATTCCATGATTAATGTGATTTGAAGAGAAGTAATAAAATGAGCTCTAACATGGAAAGTAAGCGTTTCCGGACACATATCCACATCACATATTTTCTTTCGTTGTGTGTGAGGAATGTTTCCTGAAAGTTTGGCCGTGCCTTTTTGTAACACCCTGTATACATTAACTGAATTTGCCAAGTTTGTTCGCGTCGTTCCTTTTCTATCCCGTTGTAGTTGGTGACCGGAGCATCCAGCAGAAATCAACCAACATGGCTATAGTCCACTGTCCTATGTACCATTGTTCCATTAGAGAAATGCCTTGTGGAATCACTCGCTGTGCTTATCACTGATCGCACCGAAATTTGATAGTTTCCTTAAAAATTCATTTTCGTTTGATTTTGAACTCGTACTGGCTTGGTTGGTTTGGTTGTAACTTTGCTGTTATTTAGCTTTGGGTAACTTGTGGATTTATAAATGCGAGAGAAACCAAAAATATCTGCTTGCGAGAATACATGAGTTTTACCCTGTTTTATAAACTTTCTATAAATGTGCAAACTGATTAAATCTTGACCTTTATTACACTGAAGAGCCAAAGAGAATGGCACACCAGCCTAATAACGTGTATGGCCCCTGCGAGCACGAAGAAGTGCCGCGACACGACGTGGCATGGACTCGATTAATGTCTGTGGCAGTGCTGGAGGGAATCGACACCATGAATCGTGCACTGCAACTGAACACGCCCCACACCATTACAGAGCCTCCACCAGCTTGACCAGTCCCCTGCTGATATGCAGGGTCCATGGATTTATGAGGCTGTCTCCATACCCGTACACGTCCAATCCGCTCGATACAATTTTAAACGAGAGTCGTTCGACCAGGTGACATGTTTCCAGTCATCAACAGTTCAATGCTGGTATTGACGGGCCCAGGCGAGGCGTAAAGCTTTGTCTCGTGTAGTCATCAAGGGTACACGAGTGGGCCTTCGGCTCCGGTAGCCCGTATCAATGATTTGTCGTTGAATGATTCGCACGCTGACACTTGTTGATGGCCCAGCATTGAAATCTGCAGCAATCTGCGGAAGGGTTGCACTTCCGTCACGTTGAACGCTTCTCTTCAGTCGCCGTTGGTCCCGTTCTTGAAGGATCTTTTTTCGGTCACAGCTATGCCGGAGATTTGATGTTATACCGGTCTCCTGATATTCACGGTACACTCGTGAAATGGTCGTACGGGAAAATCCCCACTTCATCGCCGGCCGGAGTGGCCGTGTGGTTCTAGGCGCTATAATCTGGAGCCGAGCGACCGGTACGGTCGCATATTAGAATCCTGCCTCGGGCATGGATGTGTGTGATGTCCTTAGGTTAGTTAGGTTTAATTAGTTTTAAGTTCTAGGCGACTGATGATCTCAGAAGTTAAGTCGCATAGTGCTCAGAGCCATTTGAACCATTTTTGAACCCACTTCATCGCTACCTCGGAGATGCTGTGACCCACCGCTCGTGCGCCGACTATGGCACTACGTTAAAACTTAAATCTTGATAACCTGCCATTGTAGCAGCAGCAACCGATCTAACAACTGCACCAGACTCTTGTCGTCTTTTACAGTATAGGCGTTGCTCACCGCAGCGCCGTATTCTGCTTGTTTACATATCTCTGTATTTGAATACGCATGCCTACACCAGATTCTTTGGCGCTTCGGTGTATTAATCTCTTTAATTAAACTAAGTGGTCCTTGTGCGTTAATGATCTGCCCAATAATGCTGTTCATTAAGTGGTCCCTGAGTATTGATAATTTTCGTAGCAAACTGATTCTGAAATGAAAATATCTTATTTCGTAATGTAATTGCTTGGAAATATGGTGCTTGCTGCTCTCTGTGCGCCAGCTGCAAATTTCTAACTACAGCTGAGAGCTTAGTGCAGTGCTCTAGACAACAAGTAAACTACTTTACACACATCTATGATACGACACTCTTTAAATAAAAATGACTTGTATCGAGGATGTGAATAATGCTCATAAGTGAAATATTTCGTTAAAGAACTGTTTTTAAATTATGTGGTATGTAATTACAGTACATTCATATTACAACACTCATTAACGTTGACTAAGGGAAACACTGATATGAAAATATTACTCTCGCAGATGTTGGACAAAAAATCCATAAACGTGAAAAAATACCTCACAGTGAAAATTACTCAATCTGTAATGAAAAATGGAAAGTTCCTGATATGGATATCTCATTCAGTAATGGTTTCAAACAACGTGCAACTGCATTGCAACTAAATAAAAAACATTACCTTCCGTTCTCTTCATCTGTTTTTCTTATCTCATTTCATTCTAAAATACTAATCGAATCTTTCTCCTCTGTTTCACAGTATTTAAACACAAATCTTTTAACTTAACACAGATGCACTTAACTTACCGTCTACATTGCCAGCAGTCCTCCGCTCGGCGTCTGTCTCGCTGTTCCTCTAACGACAGAACTCCCGCGCTCCTCGCTGCCAAAACAAGCACATCTTCCAGCGACACAGCTACTCTGACCATAGAGTAAATATCTCTGGAGTGAACATTACGTTCTGCTCATGTTGTCAACATTAAACCAAAATTGTCACGTGTTTTCGAGACTTCGCTGCGTGTGTGCTTCCTGCAGCGTTTGAAGTTTATAATATCAAGAGTTTTTGTTGTGTTTCATCGTTTGTCGATAGTGTAATAGCGATGGTGAATTGCTGTTGTTGCTACGAATGCAAAGAGAAATATGTGAATGGAGGGATAGTAACTTTTCATGGATGCATACCATATAGCTCTAATTATAGTTATCAAATTATTAAGAGACACTGTATATGTTTAAAAATTTCAAGACGCATTATATTTAAGGCTTGATTCTGTAGACCTATTTTTCTACGCTTTTATGACTATACATATAATACATGTATAATAGATATTAAGGCTCGTACAAAACCTTACAAACAATCGCTTCCTCACGTAAATTTGCTAGTGGAACAGGAAAGGTAGTGGTTAGTTGTTTCAGCAAATACTATCCTTCATGCATTTGTCAGTGACTTGTCGATTATGTATATAGATTACGCAGTCTACTATTTATTTAATAAACTGGGAGCAAGTACGTAAAATGCGTTAAATAATTACTTCAAAGTGACACCAGTAAGAAAAATTGTGCATTAGGTCGCAAAAACGAGAAAATAAATAAGCAGAAAGAGAAGAAAAAAGGACGAATTAGCAGGGATATAATCGCTAATGCGTGGCAGATTCGGTGTTTTTCGGACACTTCCAAAAGTACTAGCGTATTGTTAAGTCATTTTGCAAGACTATCACTGCAAAAATGTACGTCAGGCTCTGTAATACTATAAAGTGCCATATCATACCGAAAACTACCAAAAATCGAGTGCATCTGCACTGTGACACCTATCGCAAAGAAGTAGGATGTAATATCACTTGCCCTAAAAAGTTACGTAGCTGATTTATTCCCGGTATCAAATGGATACTGTTAAAATGTCTGCGCAACATATATAAATAATCCACGACACGTTCGAAAAGAATCCGTCTGTACTAGGGATTTAGTGACATTATAAATATGCAGGGCGCTATACGGACAAACACATGACGTCCCAAGAACACGTGATCAGGCCGGCAATGTATGCTGACAACACAAAATCTGTTCTGCGCATGTGAATGCTCACTCCAGAGATATTTACTCTATGACTCTGACCAAAGACTGCGCGCGACTAATAAGTAATTCAAAATTGTTGATTAGCTTGTGAGACGTCCAAATTCCAGAAATGCAAATAACAATCTCCCAATAGACCTGCTTCATGTTCTATGGGAGCCCATCGAGGTGAGAGTAAAGGAAGTGCATCTTCAGTGTCATGTTGCAGCTAATGATCCTATAAGCATGAATGAATTCGTCTATAAGGTCCCTGTAAATTTTCAGCTCTCCTGTTCCCCAAGAACAGCGTTGTCACTTTAAGAAAAAAACGCACACATGCAGCTGATCAGGAGTCGAGTGGAATCAAAGTGTGTGTACCTCAACAGCTGGCATGTCTATAGACCAATGAATATCCACTTTGTGATCTTCTCCGTGCTGAGTCATACACAGATTCTAAAGGGCTGCTTCAATCCTGGTCACAGCCTTAATGTATATAGGCATGACTCCCAACTTAATGTGCAATGAAGGGGGAACAATTTTTTTCTGGTTCACTAGAGGTTCTGTGGCAGTATTTTTTTGACCGATCAAGAGAGCTGTTCGTGGAGTCGATTCGCTCTGCCTGTAGTGTTTTTCTCTTGTGTGACTGTCCCACCCACACCGGTATCAGCAGTACTTAACGTAAACCACTTGCAAACCCAACAGTATCACAAAGACTTTGAAATCTGTACATACCGGCCACTCATCCTTATTGCAATTAACATAATTTATAAACGATTTCAACATGGTATAATTCTCAGTAGCTAAGGAAGCATGTGCAACAGGGATGGGTGGCCTTTCATTACTTCTGTGTAAAAATACTGTCTTCAGGCTTGTTTTTGAGACATCTATAAAATTCTTCACTCGTCTGGTCTATATGTAACGTTCAGGTCTTCCAAAAAACTGTTAGTCTTACTGCGAAATGTGATGTCGCCTTCAGCAGTTAAATGATGCAACTTTTTTCTGACCCTCCTAAACACACATACACCTACTGTTGTCAGTAAGGAGATTCTATGACTGAAGTTGTGGCGCCAAGAGTTCTGCTTTTAAATCCCTAACAAGATCACTGAATTCACACTGTGTGATTTAGTGTGGTTCTCCAGATGATGATGTTGGTGTAAATGTAGGTCAGTGTCGCTCTCACGTGATTGCAGTTTTTCAGCTGTACTTGTTGGCTCAGTATCATCGCTATCACTGCTTGATGGTGGTACACATGCGGAAACGGAAACTGGCAATCCTTCTCCATGAACCACAGGGAAAATGTCAGCTGAGATGTCAGGGTGTTGAATATTCTTCTTCTCTTGGTATTGACTTCTTTCCTGAAGGGAGGTACCAAACAAAAATAGCATCTGATGCATGATCAAATACCAGGTACACCAGACTTCAGGGAGACGTTTTTATCATGCGTCCAAGCACTCAGTCTAGATGGACGCAAGGTGCAACACACAGAGGATCCCACAATTTATCATGGTCTCCAACTCGACACGCAAAATATAAGGTGTACGATTGTTTCACATTTTTAGTTAATGGTCGTCTTCTTGAACGACAAATAACAACTGCACAAATGTAACAAATGTTATTGGGTTTGTTACTGCGGGGGTGAGGCACGTTTGTGAAAGAGTACACATGCTAAATAACACAGTTCTTCAGTTTCAGCACTTCAGCTCTCAACCACCATGATATTCGTTCCAGTAACATGTAAACTATCGCAGCACTAGAGCACATAGCCGTGACAAATGACAATTTAAATCGCGTCTAGTTTCTACATTCAACAATGCTTACGTGACTGGTTGGTACGCACATGAGCCAAGGTGTGAAGCAGCGTTGCCAAATTGTACTGCAAGTGTGCTCTTGACCTTCTTATGGCTGAGGAATCCTTGTCACAATGCCTTTCCATGTAGCTCTTACAATTTCCCACGAATGTGGCTGTGAAATGTCAACATCTTATTTACTTGTAACCTTAGGCTAGCAGACAATTTTAACCTTGATGTTTTTATTCAGAGCTTCTAAATCTATAAAGCACAGCTACTTTTGTTTATGCAAAAAATAAAAAGTGAAAATTTGTACACCAGTGTACGTAGACATGAAGAATAAAGATGCAGAATGCTAATAACGTTGGTTTATTTAAACAGCTTTCAGTTTTTTCACAAAAAATTCAGAGGCACTACTTTTCACCACACCCTCGTATATTTAATAAGAAAAATATCTTTTCCTCAGTTGCACTGTAGGCAGCGATTCCAAAAATATATTGCACAATGTTCAAAAGTTCTGGATATTCATATCTACAATGACTGTTCATGAAATCACACCACCTATCAAATACCGTTTTCTGTAAAAATGTTGATCGGGTTTCCGATTTGACCCTTTCAATTAGGAACGTTCTAACGCGATTTATCCCAAAAAGTTCCACCTCCGTAGCGTAGCGGTAGCGTGACTGCTTACCACACAGCAGCCATGGGTTCGATTCCTGGCAGAGGACTGGGTGTTGTGTGTCTTTCATCATTGACGCGCAGGTCGTCGATGTGGCGTCACCTAAAAAGGACTTTGCAATACGGTAGCCGAACTCCCTGAATGGGGCATCCCGACCAACAATGCCATACGATCATTTCCATTTCTTTGCTACTAGTTATCCAACTAGTGACAGTTAATTCATCATACTGCCTCATCCATTTGCTAATATAATCTCTACAAACAGACTAAAACGTATTCAGATCATTTCCAAACACAGTAACAAGCTCGTCATTCTCACATTTAGTGATAACTTCTCTTACTTTTAGGGAAACGAAGTTATTTCTTGGCCTTTCTTGCAGACTTGACTTAGTATCACCCACGATAGAATATAAAGGGTGTCCCACTCAAACCTCCCTGATTTCAAGGACCCAGGAGAGAAAAACCACAGTAGATACGACAATGAAAACTGCACCACATTGTAGAGCATCTCAAAGAATGTATATTCTCGTGACAGAAGTGCCAAGTATCGTCGCCAGAGTGCAGCATGTTCGCATAAAGTGAAAATGGCGACTCCATGCAGTGCGTGTAAGCAGTAGTGTAGTTTGCAGAAACAAAATCGCTGATTACTGTGCAAAACAATTATCGTCGTGTGTATGAATGTGATCCATCTTATGTGAAAACAATTAAGGAATGGTATAGGATGTTTCTGGCAATAGGAAGTGTTCTGAAACATTCTGGTGGTGAACATTAGTGAGTTTCAGAAGAGACAGGGGAGGACATCAGACGAACGTTTCTCAGAAGACCACGTAAGTCAATTCGTCTAGCATCTAGGCAAATTGATGTGCTTCGGTCAACATTGCATCGTGTAGTTCATCAGCGACCTTATATGTATGCTTACAAAGTGAAAATTCTGCAACATCTGACGCCGAACGACAAACCACGCTGACCACAATTTGCTGCGGATATGCTGCAGTGTATTGATATGGATGCCAGCTTCCTTGATATGGACGCTAGCTTCCTGGAAAGATATTTATTCTCAGAAGAGGTAACCTTTCATCTATCAGGAAGGGTTAATAGGCATAATGTTCGGATTTGGGGTTCGCAAAATCCGCAGGTTGTCATTGAACATGTTCGTGGTATCCCTAAACTAAATATCTGGTGTGGGCTAATGCACAACAGGTTTATTGGACTGTTGTTCTTTGCAGAGCAAACAGTGAATGGGTCAGTGTATCTGGATATGTTGGAGCAGTTTGTGTACCATCAGACACAAGACTTTCAACCCAACACCATTTTTCAACAAGATAGAGCTCCACTGCATTGGTCAAGTTCCTGGACAGGCAATTTCCCAATAGTTGGATCGCACGTGGACGACCCATTGCCTGGCCATCCCACGTTCATCCGAAATTACGCCGCTTGATTTCTCCATGTGCGGATTCGTGAAGGACCGCGTGTATGCGACCAAAGTGGACAATATTCCTACATTGCGACATCATATTTCTAATGCAATTGCAACAATAACAGAGGAAATGGTTACAAATAACTTGGCAAGAAATTGAATATAGAATCCATATTCTTCGTGCTACAAATGGTTCACATGTAGAGGTGTATTGATGATACATAAATAAATTCTTTGAGATGCTCTACATTGTGGTGCATTTTTCATTGTCGTATCTACTGTGGTATTTCTTCCTGGGTCTTTGAAATCAGGGAGGTTAGAGTCAGAATCCCTGTACTTCCACTACAGATTTTTCTTCATATTCAGTGCGTAATATTTGTTTGTGCGGGTAGTTGGAGACACTATTTAAGAAATGTAGGTATTCTTCAGCTAGGGGATTTTCCATAAAAAGCCTATTTTTAACGAGGGAAATTATTTTCATACATGAAGTAACATTTAAGAGCCTCATACATTTGCAAAATTCCTTCAATTACAACTATAAGTGATAGCCACCTTGTCTTACTATGAGAAAGTATTGTCATCCTCTCAGTTCCTACAAAATTCAACCAAGTTTTCTTCTCTCATAGGATCAATTGAAAAATGAGAGAGCACTTTTTGGACAAAAACTTCCACATCCATTTTCAGCATGTCTGAAGCAGTTCTACCAGCATTATGTATAATAGGGTATGAAAAGCCACTTCCTAAAATGTTGTCCGCTAATTGTTTGTTTAATTTACTGAATACATTGTTGCAACCAGTTCGTTCTGGTCCGCCGTAGTTCACATTGGCATTATCAGCTCCAAATGCGGCACACTTTTGTTACAGATTGTTTTTATGAAGCACTTTCATTACATAATTGCCTACAGTGTCTGATATTTCATTTGGAAGAATTTACGTTTCAATAACTATAATCTGCATGTTCCCCATGGTTAGAGGAAAGAACTGACTAACAACAGGAAAAATTTAATATCTTCATGGTTGCTTGAAAAATTAACTCCTTCCAGTTGAAGTGTTAATTGATCTAGGCACTCAGTGACTAAGACATTGATGACTATTGCTTCATATTTCACTATAGCGTAAGAAAAGTTTCCAGCAATTTTGGAATTATCGAAAGCGTTTCGAACCAATTTGTTCGCATAATCCGTCGAAATAAAACTCTGATACTGATTTACGGTAAGAAAGAAATGCATATGCTGCTTCAGTTGCTGCTATCTTCAGATCACTTTCGCTGTGGGTGTGAGAAGAACCAAACGATTCTTCGCAATGTGCCTTGTGCTTCTTTACTTTTTTGTGTTTTTTGGTATTAACATGATCCATAATGTTTGATCTCTCACCACGTGATATAGGGAAGAAACACCTGGATGTGAATTAACTTAAAATGAGACTAGTAATAAATCAATATGTAAGATGCCGGTCACGAATGGACGCAGAGCTGCAGACCATGCAAGCGTTGTTTTCTTGCAGATAATGATATTTATTTATATTCGAGACTTACCTGCACATCAAGGATTCTGCTCGTATACAGTTCTTCCTTCTTGTTGAAATAGTAATTCATTCAGGTAATTTTCCATAAATTTACATTTACAGTTATCTCTACGCATATTCGAAACATTCTCTACAATCGCAACAGTTACTATCAATGACGACACCACGACCACAGCCGGCTCGTTGCGCTACTCTAGAGGGCGATGGTGAAGATCAAGTCGCCGGGCCATGAAAGTCGACGATCGCCTGAAGTGTTGGAAATCTGCTTTTATCTCTACAAATTTGTGCTTAATTTCAATTCCAATCCGCCATATGACACTTGACACTACAGAACAACTTGATATGAAAGTCAAAAACTCTTTTTTTACTGTTTTTTTTAGATTTGGTACTGTTGGCTGAGATAGAGCATTAAAAACCGGATGGAATCGGATAAACAGGGTGATTTGGTAACTCTAAAGGCAACTAATTACATCACGAGAACGATATCAACTCTGCAACAATGAACAATGACATGGAAAAACTGTTTAGAGGTCCGGCAACACAGCATCCTCGAGCACATGGTGCATAGAGACGCAAACGCAAAAAAATTAGCCACGTGATATTAGCGCCTTTTATAGATTTAAGAGCATGAAAACATAACAGTCGTTAAAGGCTTCAACATGAGTGACATTCAATTTTTCATCTTGTTCATACAATGTGATTGAACTATATGAAACAAAATCATCATAACTTCAGAACAGTTTGCGTTAGGATACTCAAACTACACGATTAGGCGCGGAGCATGATGGGAATTAATATGCACTGTATTGTTTGGCTTAGCGATGAAGCCCACTCTCATTTGGATGGGTTCGTCAATAACCAAAATTGGCGTGCTTTGGGAATTGAGAATCCGCATTTTGCTATCGAAAAGTCTCTTCACGCTTGTCGGGTGACTGTGTGGTGTACAATGTCCAGTCATGGAATAATCGGTACGATATTCCTTGGCCGGCAGGAGTGGCCGAGCGGTTCTAGGCGCTACAGTCTGGAACCGCGCGACCGCTACGGTCGCAGGTTCGAATCCTGCCTCGGGTATGGATGTGTGTAATGTCCTTAGGTTAGTTAGGTTTAAGTAGTTCTAAGTTCTAGGGGACTGATGACCTCAGAAGTTAAGTCCCATAGTGCTCAGAGCCGTTTTTTATTTATATTCCTTGATGGCACGGTGACTACCGAACGGGACATGAATGTTTTGGAAAATGACTTCATCTCCATTATCCAAAGTGACCCTGATTCCGACAAGATGTGGCTCATGCAAGATAGAGCTCGACCGCATCGAAGCAGGACAGTGTTTAATGTCCTGGATGAGCACTTTGGAGACCGCATTCTGGCTCTGGGGTACCCAGAGGCCACTGGCATGGGCCTTGATTGGCCGCCATATTCTCTGGATCTGAACTCGTGCCACTCCTTTTTGTGTGGCTATATTAAAGACAAGGTGTACAAGAATAACGCCATAACCATTTCTGAGCTGAAAACAGCCATTCAGGGGGGCATCGACAGCATGGATATTCCGACACTTCAGTGGGTCATGCAAAATTTCGCTATTCGTTTGCGCCACATCATCGTCAATGATGGCAAGCATATCGAAGATGTCATAACCAAAATGCGAATATCTGTAGTGACGTTTACATGTTAGTTTTTTAAAACTAATTTACGTTATTTTCATATAATTCAATAATTGTCAACCTATAGTTATCAGTATTAGGTGACCTGCGACAATCTGTATCCGCCATTGTTACGACAAAACGACTTATCGGAAAGAAACGAAAATCCGTTTGTACGTAGAAAATGACTCTATCTTCAAACTGAGCATAGTAAATTGTTCGCGTAACTATGATCTGGCTTCCGTGACTCTTCAAAGCTGCATTTGCCAAAAAATGCTCGGAAAAGCACACTTGCTCATAAATATTATTTTGAACTAAAATGAAATATTCATATGTCAAATGAAAGTTAGGTATTCGCACAATTCCGGCAAGTTACAATACATCGATGTTTGTCCTGCGATGTAGCCAGAATACGAACCTGTAAGTTAGGGATCAATCATTATGAAATGGGTGAGCAGAAAAAGAAAGGTCTTGGTGTTAGGTAGCTGACGTGAGAGGCATGAAGGCAACAACTACAGGAAAAACTAGTATCAGGAAACGATACCGCAAGTATTGTAAAACCTAGTGCTAACCTTGGCAAGGTAATAGAAAATAGTTTAGATACTCACTAGGCAGGAACAGCTAACAGCCTGGCCCAGATTAGACGATGTAATACAATGAGTGGCCTGGAGAGGCTAGGTGCAGCGGCATCACACACACGGTTCTACAGTGGCACAATTAACTCTGGATGAACAAAGCGGTCAGGCGAGTTAAAAAGCAACTGAGTTTGTTGCTGTTGACTTTGGGTGGAGCGCACATTACTGATGTGCCACTTTCTACTATTGAGAGATGAGAAGAGAAATGATATGGCCTGCGACGTATCTGGAAGGAGAAATACAGAAAGAATTTTTTAAAGAGTGAGACATTGAACATAGTTTAATACAAATCACTATATCCATGTTGGAAAACACCTAAGTAAATCATATAACTGGTCAGCAATTTGATGTAATTTCCAATGAGAATATGTATTGTAACTATAAAACTGACTCGTTCCATATCGTAGCGATATGTCACTATTACAGTACATGTAAATAACTAACTAAATATTTTCCAAAGAAAACCTAAATACTAAATACTGAGTCCTGTTTGTGAGACATTATTACTTGTCTTACAGTTTCACAAAACACTGCTACTAGCCATGTAGCCAAAAGAACTTTCAATCTTTGAATCTAAATATTCAGATAATTTGTATAAAGAGTGTCTAAAGAAGTATACTTATAATTTTCTTTTGTACTGGTTAGGAGTCCGTATCTCTTGCTGAACATGTTTGTAATATTGTTGTTGTTGTTGTTGTGGTCTTCAGTCCTGAGACTGGTTTGATGCAGCTCTCCATGCAACTCTATCCTATGCAAGCTTCTTCATCTCCCAGCACTTACTCCAACCTACATCCTTCTGAATCTACTTAGTATATTCATCTCTTGGTCTCCCTCTACGATTTTTACCCTCCACGCTGCTCTCCAATGCTAAATTTGTGATCCCTTGATTCCTCAGAACATGTCCTACCAACCGATCCCTTCTTCTTGTCAAGTTGTGCCACAAACTCCACTTCTCCGCAATTCTGTTCAATAGCTCTACCCATCTAATCTTCAGCATTCTTCTGTAGCACCACATTTCGAAAGCTTCTACTCTCTTCATGTCCAAACTATTTATCGTCCATGTTTCACTTCCATACATGGCTACACTCCATACAAATACTTTTAAAAACGACTTCCTGACACTTAAATCTATACTCGATGTCAACAAATTTCTCTTCTTCAGAAACGCTTTCCTTGCCATTGCCAGTCTACGTTTTATATCCTCTCTACTTCGACCATCATCAGTTATTTTGCTCCCCAAATAGCAAAACTCCTTTACTACTTTAAGTGTCTCATTTCCTAATCTAATTCCCTCAGCATCACCCGACTTAATTCGACTACATTCCATTACCCTCGTTTTGCTTTTGTTGATGTTCATCTTATATCCTCCTGTCAAGACACTGTCCATTCCGTTCAACTGCTCTTCCAAGTGCTTTGCTGTCTCTGACAGAATTACAATGTCATCTGCATACCTTCATGGATTTTAATACCTACTCCGAATTTTTCTTTTGTTTCCTTTACTGCTTGCTCAACATACAGATTGAATAACATCGGGGACAGGCTACAACCCTGTCTCACTCCCTTCCCAACCGCTGCTCCCCTTTCATGCCCTCGACTCTCATAACCGCCATCTGGTTTCTGTACAAATTGTAAATAGCCTTTCGCTCCCTGTATTTTACCCCTGCCACCTTCAGAATTTGAAAGAGATTATTCCACTCAACATTGTCAAAAGCTTTCTCTAAGTCTACAAATGCTAGAAACGTAGGTTTGCCTTTCCTTAATCTCTTTTCTAAGATAAGTCGTACCAAGCTGAAACTAAGTCTCCATGAAAATTATAATTGTGACTTGTATTGTGACTGTGTAGATCACAGTTCACCTGAAACTGCTCTTTATTACCAACAACAAGAATTTGATGTATTTGGAAGTGAGTGCAAGTATTCCAAGATAATTAAAAATGCTGCTACAAGGTGTACAGTTACGGTATCCTTTATACGCTTCTCAGCGTTGGTAGAACACATATTATCATCACTCACACTGGTAGTGATGCACAGACCACTAGAACAAACAGGCGGTTTCTGTGGATGATGATGATGATGAAGTACACAAAATGAACAGTGAGCCAGAAGTGAAGTCCATAGCGTAGCAGAAGTTGTCGTAAGCGCAAACAGTCCGTGGAGCAGTCCGAATCGGAAATGTGAACAGAGATAAGGTCAGTCAGTCTACTAATCAATGGCATGTATTGAAGGTATCAATAAAATAGCGAGTCTCGGGGATAAGTATAGCACTGCGGTATTTACTCTCGTGTGAGTGGACAGGCCCATGTCCATGTCTGAGGAACTAGCAGCAGTTGCGTCACGAAACGCAGGTATCTCTGCGGTTTCCTATGTATTGATACTTGGGCTGGGCGGGAAATCTGAATCACTGTTGGATACTGAAGTAACAACTTTACACAACACTGGTCACTTCTCTTCAATAAACAGTGTGTTGACTTTAGGTGCACTATCCCAGGAGATAATTCCATACCACAACAGGGAGTGAACATATGCAGAATAAATCAGCACTCTTGTCTTTAGGTCAAGAAATTAAGAGACAGTTCTAAGACCAAAATATGTTGAACTTAGTCTCTTGATTAGTTTATTTAAGGCTGACTCCATTTCAACTTCTTATCCAGCTGAGCCCCCCTCCCCCACTCCAAGCAATTTAATAGATAGTTTCATTTATTATATGACCATTAATATATACTTCTGCCGCTACCAAGACTATTTTGCTTGTCTGAAATCGCATGATTACTTCTTTGTGAGGTTAAGACTTAAATTATTCTCTGTGAATCATAGAATGTAGGATTTATTCCCTGTGAAGCAGCTGGAGGACTGTCCAGCTATCATATGATCTGTATTTGGTTAGGTTAGTTTTGGAACCTTCATTAATACTCTGGTGTCATCAGCAAATATTACAGTCTTTGAAGCATCATTTAAAGTCATTAGTATATCATTTATGTAAGTTAAGAACAAGAGTTGGCCCAGTATCTTTCTTTGTGGGACACCACATATTATGTCCCCCATTCCGAGGTTAGTTTCAAACCTGTGACAAATTCTGAGAATAATAACTTCTGTTTTATGTTATGACGGGATACAATCTGTTAGTTCAATCCTCTACTTCCTATTAAGAAGGCAGGCTGATATCGAAATGATCAATGAGCACACACTATTTCATCAACTCTTTTGTACACCTAGGTTTTTCAGTATATTTATTCGTATACGTTTATTTTACCGTTGTGTTATTTGATATTATTTTACATTTTACAGGAGCATTAGTTTTATATCGTACTCATATAAAGGGTGTTTCTGGAACAATGGTCTATATTCAGGGAAATGACAGGAATTATCATTCGCTCATTCGAATCAAAAAAGTCTAGTAAACATAGGCTTTAAAACGCATACCTGAAGAACTATATTTACTTTTTCTTCTTCGATGCCCTGTAACAAATCTCTTCTACTGCATTCTCTTTACTTTCGTATTTTAAGAGGTGATAGTATGGACCAAAACAAAAAATATATCCAGTAAACATTGTCTCTAAAGTTCATGTATTAGAATTAAATGCACTTGCAATGTCTTAGACTTTCCCGGCAATTCGCTGGCATTTCGTAGAGATTGGGCTTTCTGCCGGAAATCCGCGTCTTCCCAACACGATATCTCAACGTCTTCATCACGCATTCCCTGAGACTGTTCGTCTTCGCTACTGTGAAATACATCTCTTCTACTGAACAACTCTCAGGGCCATAATTTTTGAGATCATTTTTACTGGTCATTTTTTTGTTTTGGTCCGTATTACCTCCTCACAAAATATGGAAAGCAAAGAGCTAGCAGTAGAAGAGACTTTCTTCACAGTGTCGAAGATGAAGAAGTGGTCGTAGCTCTTAAGATACGTTTTTTAGAGTAGATGTTTACTAGACTTTTTGCTTCGAATAATAGTTCCTGTCTTATCCCTGAATATTGAGCATTCCTCCTGCGACACCCTGTCTTATCACTCGTAGGCTTACGAAACAGAACGAATTTTGGCGCCTAACTATGCCACTCCGGAGGTTAGTGCCTACTTTCAAATCTCAATGTTCACACGAAGAACGACAAACCGAAAGAGGCCGCTATGGGAAAAATGTTTTATTGTGACGCTCTTCCAGATTAAAGAACGCGCGAGATACATGTTTTGCTTGCTGGTCTCTGGGAGACGGCTCACTATAGCTGGTAGTACAAACTCCATACTCCAGACAATCATGTTAAGTTGTAAAAAAGGTTCCTTGCTTTAGTGTTGTATACCCATTTCCAGTTTCTGATTACGGCGCCATCTGTGGCGAAACAAAAAAAATTCTTCAGAGAAAACGTCTATAGATTTTTCCATGGAATCGTAATATGCCATAAACAACGAGGGTTCCTACTGAAGATTTCAAAGTTGCCCTCCCCCCCTCCCTCCCCACTACCATCACCTACGCAGGAGGTGGGGCGTCGAGTGTGGAGTGTGGTATCGTTGGATGTCCTTCGCCGAGACAAAGAAATTGGAATTATAATTTTTTTTGTTCCGATGTGTGCTTGTCGAGTTATTTCAATGACTTCAGTTAAAATATATTTGTATATGGAAGTGAAATTTTTATTTCCACAGCACCGCAACAGGTAAACATTTTAGAGTATTCAGGATCACGCACTTTGCTTCATAACTGGGACAGTCTAAGCTACACTTTCTGTTGTTATGCAGCTATGAACAAAAAACCCTTTCATCGCAACATAAATCAAGAAGCAAGCCGCAAGTACATTCATCAAAATGAAAATTTCACTGAAAGCAAATTGGATCGAAATGTGCTCTCCGAGCTCTGTAAAAAGACAAACAACATCAAAAGAAGCATGTAAAAAGATATTCAACAGCCTAGATATAAATACAGCTACAGAGAATCCCAAAAGACTTGTCAATCCTTTACATTACATGGACATAAAAAGCCTACTGACAATGGAGAACATTACTAAGAAGGAAACTCCAGATATGCTTTTAAAGATGCTGCACGAGAAACGTCTGGAACCAGATGTCTTAAAATATATACAGACGTTTCACAGGTTAGTAATACAGCCGGACCCAGGATGCGCTGAAAATTGTTTTCTCAATATTACCCTGTCGGGAACATATGACGAATTTTCATGCTGAAATACATGAATCCAACTAGCAGTTTACCGCCTTATATATAGAATCAACTTATTTACAAAAACTTTAGTAGTGGATACACCGCTTCCCGTCAGATCACCGAAGTTAAGCGCTGTCGGGTGTCGCCAGCACTTGGATGGGTGACCATCCAGGCCGTCATGCGCTGCTGCCATTTTTCGGGGTGCACTCAGCCTCGTGATGTCAATTGAGGAGCTACTCGACCGAATAGTAGCGGCTCCGGTCAAAGAACACCATCATAACGACTGGGAGAGTGGTGTGCTGACCACACGGCCCTCCTATCCACATCCTCAGCTCAGTATGACACGGCGGTCGAGTGGTCCCGTTCGGCCACTTGTGGCCTGAAGACGGAGTACTTTAGTGTTGGTTGATTCTAGAGAAGCCATTCAACCTATCGCAAGAAACCACTCCATAGAACCACAACTGTAACTGAAATAAGAAACGTCTTCAACTATATAGTGGACAGAATTCAAAAAACAGTGTTTCAGTGGATACGTTCACATGTAGGACTCGACTGAAATAAGATTGCTTATCTATCGAGCAAAGAATGAACTTCTTCTTCTGCGCTTTTCTGCTTCCTTGCCTTTTTCCGTTTTCAGTGTGGATTTTGGCAATGTTTGTGGCATACGGTGGCCAGAGGATGTCCTCCCTGACGCCCACTCTGCCCCGCCCCCTCCCCCCTCGGCCCTGAATGGAAACTGTATGCCCCATCTACTGTGTCTGTGTCTTGGGTAAATCTCATGTTCAAGTCTGAGAATGTAAAATGTTTGTGTAACATGTGCTCGTCTCTCCCAATCTCGGTAGCGGTGCGTTAACGCGCTCGGCTATCCGGGCGGGCCAAAAAGGTACACAATGCAAGCTATCACAAAAGCCATTCCATCTGAGACACTTAAGAATCTAATTCACAAGACAAGGAAACCAAAAGGGAATTTTTGGGAAGACATACAATACTGCTGCGAGATGTTCAGGAATAAACCAAGGAAGGAAGCAACGGGCTACTTTCGATTAACAACAGCGCATGACTGCCGAGCCCAACGTCTAAAACAGAATAGGAGTATTTCGAACAAATGAAGGCCCCATTTGCGAAATTGGTGTTACGGATTCGGATTACCTACGGTTATGCTCAGGCTTGAATGTAGAAGTACGGATGGAGTCCAATATCTGAAATTAACACTGGGAAACCAGAAATTATATATTCTACCTTTTTGCAACCTTTACGTCATTATTAAATTTACTTTTCTAAGTTATTATATACACCTATAAATTTTACTAGACCAACATAAACTTTGCCTTGTTGCTTTTCTGTTACTTTTGTTTCCTGTTCATTGTTGTTATTATCAAAGTAATTACGTATGAAATTATTAATAACTTTATATTGATGTGTGGTGGAATGTTACATGTATTATGAATTACTTTCCAATAAAGCCACATGTAACAACAGCGAGTTATAAAATGGATTGGGTTTTGATTTACTTAGACACAATATTGAGATAGTTTCAACATTCTTTCGTACAGTTTTTTATTCATTGTTTCTTGTTCCTTGGAGAAGAACCATGCAACACGGTGTCATAAAAATCGTTTATTTCTTGTACAAATATGTTACTCATTGAGAAAATGTGTTACCAGTCGCAGGAGGACATTTAAAGAGTTCAGTTTATTAAGAAACTTATCGCTACCAACCAAATAGATCAAAACGGGTACACATTTCTATGAATTTTTTAAGCCTGTAACTTAGCCTAGTTAAGTGAGTTTTTTCAAACTACCTGTTGAAGCCAGAGATAAAGCTACTTCAGTGACCTTAAGTCAGCTATCATCGCTACCTCAGAAAGATTTCTTTTTGATAATATTCAGCCATCGCTACATGATCTTCCATCAGAGGAATATTTTATAATTCCAACCACATACTGAGGGAAACATTTCATTAATTACTCTACCTCAACTGGACAAGGATGGGAAAAGAATACTATTGCGGCCAAAGAACTGAGTGATTAAGGAAATCATTTTAAACTTAAATATGAGTAACCTGAAGTAAATTTGAACTCTGGTCCTCCCGAATGCGAGTATATTGTGAGTGCGTTCGCACTCGATTTGGTCGTTTTCCACTGTTACTACCTACTCCTGTAACAGTCTTAATCCGTTGATAGATACTTCCAGTAAATCCCGATAGGCGTAATCAAACCATTTGCACGTTACAGGAAATTTTGCTGTATAGTGAAACTAAATCTAATGTCATTGTCTTAATGCTTTCCTGCCAATCTGCTGCGAGAATAAATTTCTCCTCTGCAGTCTGAGGCAAACTCATCTCCACGTCGCCAGAGGAAAAGCTTGCTGCCGGAATAATTTTCTCTGCAGCAGCATGAGGACTATCGTCCCTACTTACCCGAGGCCATTGCAGCGAATCAGGTAAAACATAACACAACACCTAGAGGTTCAGCCGGAATAAAATTTTAATGTTTAACCTGCATACATGCCGACAGTTACAGCGACTAGCGGCTTCCTTCCAGACTGTAAATAGAAATTTCCCGTCGTGATCAGTATTCGTGCAGTCTGTTACCTAGTCAAAATACCGGGTGGTTATAATTGTTGTTCTTGTTGTGGCCTTCAGTCCTGAGACTGGTTTGATGCAGCTCTCCATGCTACTCTATCCTGTGCAACCTTCTTCATCTCCCAGTACCTACTGCAACCTACATCCTTCTGAATCTGCTTAGTGTATTCATCTCTTGGTCTCCTTCTACAATTTTTACTCTCCACGCTGCCCTCCAATACTAAATTGGTGATCCCTCGATGTCTCAGAACATGTCCTACCAACCGATCCCTTCTTCTTGTCAAGTTGTGCTACAAGCTCCTCTTCTCCCCAATTCTATTCAAGACCTCCTCATTAGTTATGTGATCTACCCACCTTATCTTCAGCATTCTTCTATAGCACCACATTTCGAAAGCTTCTATTCTCTTCTTGTCTAAACTATTTATCGTCCGCGTTTCACTTCCATACATGGTTACACTCCATACAAATACTTTCAGAAACTACTTCCTGACATTGAAATCTATACTCGATGTTAACAAATTTTTCTTCTTCAGAAACGCTTTCCTTGCCATTGCCAGTCTACATTTTATATCCTCTCTACTTCGACCATCATCAGTTATTTTGCTCCCCAAATAGCAAAACTCCTTTACTACTTTAAGCTCTCATTTCCTAATCTAATTCCCTCAGCATCACCAGACTTAATTCGACTACATTCCATTATCCTCGTTTTTCTTTTGTTGATGTTCATCTTATACCCTCTTTTCAAGACACTGTCCATTCCGTTCAACTGCTCTTCCAAGTCCTTTGCTGTCTCTGACAGAATTACAATGTCATCGGCGAACCTCAATGTTTTTATTTCTTCTCCGTGGATTTTAATACCTACTCCGAACTTTTCTTTTGTTTCCTTTATTGCTTGCTCAATATACAGATTGAATAACATCGGGGATAGGCTACAACCCTGTCTCACTCCCTTCCCAACCACTGCTTCCCTTTCATGCCCCTCAACTCTTATAACTGCCATTTGGTTTCGATACAAATTGTAAATAGCCTATCGCTCCCTGTATTTTACGCCTGCCACCTTCAGAATTTGAAAGAGAGTATTCCAATCACCAGTGTCAAAGGATTTCTCTAAGCCTACAAATGCTAGAAACGTAGGTCTGCCTTTCCTTAATAGATTTTATAAGGTAAGTCGTAGGATCAGTATTGGTTCAAGTGTTCCAACATTTCTACGGAGTCCAAAGTGATCTTCCCCGAGGTCGGCTTCTATCAGTTTTTCCATTCGTCTGTAAAGAATTCGCGTTAGTATTTTGCAGCTGTGACTTATTAAACTGATAGTTCGGTAATTTTCACATCTGTCAACACCTGCTTTCTTTGGGATTGGAATTATTATATTCTTCTTGAAGTCTGAGGGTATTTCGCCTGTCTCATACAACTTGCTCACCAGATGGTAGAGTTTTGTCAGGACTGGCTCTCCCAAGGCCGTCAGTAGTTCTAATGGGATGTTGTCTACTCCCGGGGCGTTGTTTCGACTCAGGACTTTCAGTGCGCTGTCAAACTCATCACGCAGTATCGTATATCCCATTTCAACTTCATCTACATCCTCTTGCATTATATATTATAATTAGTCTTTTCATATGTAACACGTTATAAGACGGAAATTAATTACCGTTAATTACCAACTTGGTAGCATTAATGTCCAGAGAACGGGGTGCATGATTTCCATGCGTCACAGCGCCACCGTCCAGTTCCAACTATGGCCACCAGATTTCGTGGTCAGTCATCGTGATTCATTGTCTCACACACCGAAAAGTCGCGGTGCACATGTTGACGTGTCACCATGAGCTTGGACAAAAGGAGCAGGGCATTACTGGCGAAGCTCAATAATCAAAACAACAGTAATGCTGCAGCTGCACTTCAAGAATATCGCCGGCTGAAAGGATTGCGGAAGGGTCCTCTTTCTCCATCTGGTGTGCTGAGAATGAAGAAAAAGTTCGAATCAGCTGGAGAACAGGGCGTCGCTCCGGGAAGAGGCCGACACCGGTTACACTACAGGTGGTTGATGAAATCGTTGTTGCTATAGCAGACAACGCTGCGCGCAATTCCTATCGTCAGGCAGTGCGTGTGCTGTGTCGCGACAGTTGAACATCACATGGTCCACTGTATGGAAGGTGCTTCGAACCATTCTCAAATGGTACCCGTACAACATGCATATCGTACAGCATGTTGCACCACAGGACGCACAGCGACGCGTCGATTTCGCTGTCCACTTTCTCGCAAGGATTGAAGTTGACGAGGGCCCGCCCTGGACCATCCTATGGACAGACGAAGCTGATTTTTCTCTGACGGGTGAGGCGAGCACACAGAAATTTCGAGAGTGGGGACTTCACATCCAGTCATTGTGCGTGTAGCTCCTCCGTATGATGAACGTGTTACCGTATGGTGTGGCTTCACGGCTACGTTCATCATTGACCCATTCTTTTTGGCGCTCAAGAACCAAAGACGTTCAGTGTGACTGGCCAGCATTACCGCGATATGCTTTGCCAGCATGTCATACCCGCCCTACAAGAAACAGACGTATTGAAACCAACAGTTTTCATGTAAGATGGGGACCTACTGCACATAGCTCGTGAAGTTCACCTGCTTCTCCGAAACACATTTGGAAACGATCGAATTATCAGCCAATATTTTCCAATGCCTGGCCGGCAAGCTCGCCCGATCTCGCCCCCTGTTTCTGGTTGTCGATTTACCAGGGGAACATTCACACCTGTGCTGATCTGAAGCGCAGTATATCAAGAGAGGTAGCCAGCATACCTACGGAAATGCTTCGTTCTGCTGTGCAGAATGCAATCGTGCTCTTTCAGACACTTCTGGGCACTGATGGGCGCCATATTGAACGCCTTTTGTAGCTATAATGGCACCGGTATGATGTACCGTAGCAGCACATTAAAAGTGTTTCAGTTGAACTAATTCTGCATTATTTCTCTTCCCCATCTCCTTGACATTAATGCTACCAAGTTTGGTACTCATAAGGCACTAGTAGGTAATTAGTTTCCGTATTATAACATGTTAAATAGGGAAAGTAGAATTATAACCACCCAGTACAAAACTCTCTGACGCGCGGGATTAGCCGAGCGGTCTGGGGCGCTGCATTCAGGGACTGTGCGGCTGGTCCCGGCGGAGGTTCGAGTCCTCCCTCGGGCATGGGTGTGTGTGTTTGTCCTTAGGATAATTTAATGTGTAAGCTTAGGGACTGCTGACCTTAGCAGTTAAGTCCAATAGGATTTCACACACACACACATAGCTGTCTCAGGGATGAACGGAAATGAGTTCATTGAAGGTAAGGGTACATTTGAGTAGAAACAGATGTAGCTCCCGTGGAGGAACAATGTAGTTAGAGTACAGTCCGACTCCGAGTCTCAGCAGGCGCGGTCTCAGACGATAACCTCTCACCTCATGGCCTTTGGTGACCCGGCAGTCGCTAAGAATGGCGCTTTATCGGACTAAGATCGAATGTTTTTACAAGCATGTTAAGCTTCGTACTCAGTGTACACTTATTTCGGAGACCTGTGAGGGAGGAAACATTACACGCATGCCACGTCGGAACAACAGGCGGTAGCCGACACTCGTGCTTTTGCAAAATCGGGCAGACATCTAATTTAAAATATGTTGCTCAGCTGCTGTCTTCCCAGATCGTTAGCACTGAAGTCCTTCTAACCGTACCAGTAATACCCCCAACCCATCCCCTCTCCCGAATATTTAAGGGGAGTACGTATAGCGGAATTGGTCAAAAAGTGACATTTTCGGATTATTATCTCTTATTAATATTTGATCTCTCCTCAATAATTTGATGCATTATTTGTCGAAAAATTCCAATTGGAAGTGTAGTTTTTATCATTTCAAAGTCAATAGTGCGTGTGTAAAATTATCCGGTCGTTCTGCACTGACTTGCCTTAGTATCTCTATCTCTTGAACTATTCAATCTAGAAGGCTGTGGTTTTCAGCTATTTATTCCTTGAAATCATGTTAATGTTCGTGTTAAGAGATTGGATGCACTGTGTAAACAGAAATGGCGGTATAGCACATGCATTTTGTTTATTTACTTTGTGCTTGTCGTGTTTCATAAGTTTTGAACTGAAAACATAGTGGTTTGGTGTGTTATTATACGCTCTTATACCTCTTTTCAACATGACGAAAAGAAAGGGTTGTTTTAAGAAGCGACGGTTCCATGGAAATCAGCATATCACAAATCTGAATCCAGTGTTGATCCTGAAATAGATTTTCCACAGACCCGTGATAAGGACATGCCTACTAGTGCTTCGAAGAGGAAACTTGGAGACCATGAGGATTTATTTATTGGCAAAGACCAAAATAGTTTAGGTTATGTTCTTTTAGATTTGAGTGTGTTAGGACAAGTTTTGCAAGATGCTGTGTCATGTAAGGTTTGTGGTGGGCAAATTAGCATCTCTGAGGACTCATCTGCAAGGACTGGACTGGCTAACAAACTTGATATTCAGTGCGAAGTTTGCGAGCTCTCGACAACATTTCGGATTTCTGAAAAGTGCAAGAATGACTTGTTTGAGAGCAATGTTAGATTCCTGTATGGAATGAGGTGCATTGGGAAAGGATTGACTGCAGCTGAAGTATTATGTGCAACGCTGAACTTGCCAAAGCCACCAACCAGATCAAGTAAGTACATAGAAGTAATTGGTGAATGTGTCAAATCTGTTGCTGTTGCTTCTATGAAAGCTGCTGCTAAAGAAGCAGTAGAATTAAATAACACAACAGACTTATCTGTGCCAGTTGATGGCACATGGCAGAAGAGGGGTCACACATTAAAAATTGCAGTTGCAACTGTCACTAGTGTTGACACAGGTAAAGTTTTAGACATTGAAATGCTAACTAAATACTGTCATAAGTGTAAATCAGTTGATGACACAAGTGAAAGCCATAAAACAAATTGTGCTAAGAATTGTGAGGGAACTAGTGGGGATATGGAGGCTACTGCAATTGTTTCTGTGTTCAGACGTTCACAACAGGAGAGAGGTATGTGTTACACTGAGTACATGGGGGGTGGTGATTCAAAAGCTTACAAATCAGTAGTGGAAAGCCAACCTTATGGTAATAAGCAGATTGTTAAGACTGAATGTGTGGGCCACGTTCAAAAACGGATGGGAACACGTCTCCGAGAATTGAAGCAGACAAAAGGAAAAGAGAAGTTATCAGATGGAAAGACTCTAAATGGTAAAGGAAGACTTACAGACAAAAACATTGATGAACTCCAGCAGTATTATGTAATGGCAATAAGAAACAATACACATGACCTACAAGGGATGAAACGAGCAGTGTGTGCTAAATTCTTCCACAAATCTTCCACTGATGATACGCCTATACATGGTGTTTGTCCACCTGGTGCTGATTCATGGTGCGAGTACCGCAAAGCTCAGGCAGCGGGTAGCGAGGAACAATTTAGGCACAAAAATAGCATACCATCTGCAGTGACGGAAGCTATTCAACCAATATATAGAGAATTAGCTCATCCTGACCTTCTTTCCAAATGTCTCCATGGTCGAACACAAAACCCGAATGGGTCTTTCAATAATGTAATTTGGACCCGCATACCAAAAAAGTCTTTGTAGGAAGGAAAACTCTATGCTTGGGTGTTTGTGATGCTGTGATAACGTTTAATGATGGTATAAAGGGAAGAATTGGGGTACTAGAGGAACTTAGTATCACTCCAGGTGCCAACACACTGCAAGCCTTTCAGCGAATGGATCGACTTAGGATCATGAAAGCCCAGCGTGCAGCAGAGGAAATGACTAAAGAAGCAAGAGGCAGGAAAAGAAGGAAGCTTCTAGGTTTGCAGGATAGTCAAGAACAGGATCCAGATAATGCTGATTATGGGCCTGGCTGTTTCTAGAAGCTGGCATGCCTCCATGTGTAAGTTAATATCAAATAAAATGTTTGAACTTGATTTTCCGGAAATGACATTTTTGAAATTATTTGACCCTTTGTCTCAGGAACTATTGCAGGTAATACATATCTCTAATATTACACTATGTTACCACTTAGTATACTGCAGCTACTGAACCTCCCAAAACATCTCTACCTCTAACGGTTTTTTACTTACGGAAGAAAAAGCGGACTTTTAAAAGAAAATATTGAACAACATTTTTAAAAAATCATAACTAGCTAATTATTTCTCTGTACTTTTTGATTCTAGTTCAGTAATCAGAAAAGGAGTGATACTATACATCCCAAAAATTTCAGATCTCTGTCTGTCACGGGTTCTGAGATAATGGGTCATCAATATTGCAAATTTGACACTGTGGGTATAGGACGTACGTACTCCTCTTAAAGAATCGAACTTCCACGCATAACAAAACTTCGAGCGTCTGTTTCACAAATGAGTTAATGTGATAAATATTTCACATTAAGCGTGCAAAACATTTCTGTCTGATGGTCCAAAACCCTAACTATTGCGTTAAACCTTTAACGTAAGATTATACCTCTTAATGAGTACATTACGACAGGTTTTTAACACTTTTGCAACGGTACCCGAGTAAGACGCGTGCAGCGGTAGTTAGGGGGACGATGGCTGAGTCCTGTTCGTGTAGTGCGTAAGGGAAAAACGTGCATAAGAGAAACGTCCTGGTAGTGTCACAGTCAGACAAATTAGGTGCGAGGACGGCAAGTACAAACTTTGTACGGAATAGAAACGTGGTTCATTATAACTGTTTGTGTATCTATCAATTTTACTTTGTCATATCCATATACCTTTTAGGAATACTTAAAGCAGGTCTTATGATTTCAAATAACATCACACGAATTTATTGCAATTATTGTTACAATGCTAAAATCGCTGGAAAAGGTATAAAAAGGAGCCGACCAGCTGTTCGAGCCACTTTGACTAAGACCCATCTCGATAGAGTAAAATTTGTAGATTCGGTCAATAAACATCTGAAACACTGAAACGAGCACTATGTCGTCTCTCTGTAGGAAGTATTTACAAAGCTATATTCAAACTAACATGCTAGCCTGAATTGGAAGTGAATCTTCCCAACTTAATAACATTTTGATGGGATAAATTGCATCCTTCATGGATATGGGCTAAGATATGTATTTCCATTAGTATTTTATGTCATTCCGTAGGAACAAATATAGCATGTAAGGTGTCAGGCAAATCCAACACCTTCCATGAAAAACCTGACATGATAGCAAATCCGGCAGTATGTCACATAGCTTCGAATAAATACTGACATTAAATTAACCAAAGTAATACGATCAATGAGTGAGCAAATGGAATACCACAGGCTAACACAAGAACGCTTAAATGCATGTCATGCCTTCCCACCCTGAAACAGACACAGATCCGAGGGGAGAAACGAGAACAGAAGCCAAGAGCAGAGCCATGTAGGCTAGGAGGCCCCGCGATAAGGGACGGACACCCACATTGCCGGCCGATCGCCAAGAGCAGCCCCAAGCCCATGTTAAAAGATAGAGCCCTCCAGAAGAACAGTATAGACCTTACGATAACACTAAAAGGGCCACACCAGCTGCAAGTTTTAGCGTGAGACTATATGCGTCTGTTACGTAGCAAACATTAAAAACATTACCCCACCACGAAAAGTATAACGTTTCTCATTGGGTAGACAGAATTTTTGTAGGCGGAGCTTAAGGTTAACAATGAGACCCTGATTGGTCAGTTGAAAACACAGCCAGATACTTTTTTCTTAAACCAACTTTGGGAAATTGTAGTAAGGAGAGGTTAGAGAGAGTTGCTACCGAGACGGCGAGGTGTGTGAAGCTGCTCCGCCGCCAACCCTGACGCTGCCTAACCACCGACAAGGTAATGAACGCACGCGATGCCGCATAACAGCGCATAAGACTTCACTCAGAACTGCAGAAGTCTCATTTGTTACATCCCCTTTTTACGTAATACTAGTGTCGATCGTCAATTAAACTTCATGGTATGCACATTTGCTACTTGAAGTTCAAATCTGAAACGAGATGATTTTTCTGTTATGTAAATATTGAGAAGCCACATCAGCCACTGTAATTTACGACAACTTAAATAAGTAATTAAAGGTAATTGAGGGTCACTGTAGACCATTTTTGATAGTTTTCTGCTTTATGAAACTTAATTTAAACCTAGATTATAGATGTGATATGGCATAGGTCATCCTTCGATTCATTATAGAACTTGGAAACCCATTCCGGGAATATTCATTCACATTTTTGTTGAACGCAGTCAGTTTTTATCATCCTGTATTAAAATATTTCCTTTTCTTAACAGTGCAATTTATAAACAATGTTTTGTGAGTAGAATAAAAATTCCAATGGTAAACTTAACTGCTTTATCGACGTTATTTTACCAGCTAACTAAAAATAGGAAAGCCTTGAAACCCTTCCAGTAAATTTAGTTAGTATTAAGACTCTTTTACAGGGAGTGCAGTGGAGCTGACGCTAAAATCATTAAGTATTTGATTATATCATCGCTAGTCTCACTGAACTCTTCTGAACTCTACATGTCATGGATATGACTCTACATGTCATGTGTGGTCTGGCGTCTCCTTACCAGCAACAGGTCCCAGGTTCAAACTAGTCAATTCCCTAAAAAACACGCTCAGAGCGTTGTTGCGTGAAAGTGGTAGGGAGACACGACTCAGAACAAACAGACACCACGCAGAATGTTAGAATCATCCATTCATTTTTCAACAACATAAAATTTGTTGTTGCTCCGTTGCAATGCTAACAAGGGAACCTCCCCATCGCACCCCCCACAGATTTAGTTATAAGTTGGCACAGTGGATAGGCCTTGAAAAACTGAACACATATCAATCGATAAAACAGGAAGAAGTTGTGTGGAACTATGAAAAAAATAAGCAAAATATACAAACTGAGTAGTCCATGCGCATGATAGGCAACATCAAGGACAGCGTGAACTTGGAGCGCTGTGGTCCCGTGGTTAGCGTGAGCAGCTGCGGAACGAGAGGTCCTTGGTTCAAGTCTTCCCTCGAGTGAAAAGTTTACTTTCTTTATTTTGGCAAAGTTATGATCTGTCCCCCCCCCCCCCCCCCCTATGAACCATGGACGTTGCCGTTGGTAGGGAGGCTTGCGTGCCTCAGCGATACAGATAGCCGTACCGTAGGTGCAACCACAACGGAGGGGTATCTGTTGAGAGGCCAGACAAACGTGTGGTTCCTGAAGAGGGGCAGCAGCCTTTTCAGTAGTTGCAAGGGCAACAGTCTGGATGATTGACTGATGTGGCCTTGTAACAATAACCAAAACGGCCTTGCTGTGCTGGTACTGCGAACGGCTGAAAGCAAGGGGAAACTACAGCCGTAATTTTTCCCGAGGGCATGCAGCTTTACTGTATGATTAAATGATGATGGCGTCCTCTTGGGTAAAATATTCCGGAGGTAAAATAGTCCCTCATTCGGATCTCCGGGCGGGGACTACTCAGGAGGATGTCGTTATCAGGAGAAAGAAAACTGGCGTTCTACGGATCGGAGCGTGGAATGTCAGATCCCTTAATCGGGTAGGTAGGTTAGAAAATTTAAAAAGGGAAATGGATAGGTTGAAGTTAGATATAGTGGGAATTAGTGAAGTTCGGTGGCAGGAGGAACAAGACTTCTGGTCAGGTGACTACAGGGTTATAAACACAGAATCAAATAGGGGTAATGCAGGAGTAGGTTTAATAATGAATAGGAAAATAGGAATGCGGGTAAGCTACTGCAAACAGCATAGTGAACGCATTATTGTGGCCAAGATAGATACGAAGCCCACACCTACTACAGGAGTACAAGTTTATATGCCAACTAGCTCTGCAGATGACGAAGAAATTGAAGAAATGTATGATGAAATAAAAGAAATTATTCAGATAGTGAAGGGAGATGAAAATTTAATAGTCATGGGTGACTGGAATTCGAGTGTAGGAAAAGGGAGAGAAGGAAACATAGTTGGTGAATATGGATTGGGGCTAAGAAATGAAAGAGGAAGCCGCCTGGTAGAATTTTGCACAGAGCACAACATAATCATAGCTAACACTTGGTTTAAGAATCATGAAAGAAGGTTGTATACATGGAAGAACCCTGGAGATACTAAAAGGTATCAGATAGATTATATAATGGTAAGACAGAGATTTAGGAACCAGGTTTTAAATTGTAAGACATTTCCAGGGGCAGATGTGGACTCTAACCACAATCTATTGGTTATGACCTGTAGATTAAAACTGAAGAAACTGCAAAAAGGTGGGAATTTAAGGAGATGGGACCTGGATAAACTGAAAGAACCAGAGGTTGTACAGAGTTTCAGGGAGAGCAGAAGGGAGCAATTGACAGGAATGGGGGAAAGAAATACGGTAGAAGAAGAATGGGTAGCTTTGAGGGATGAAGTAGTGAAGGCAGCAGAGGATCAAGTAGGTAAAAAGACGAGGGCTAGTAGAAATCCTTGGGTAACAGAAGAAATATTGAATTTAATTGATGAAAGGAGAAAATATAAAAATGCAGTAAATGAAGCAGGCAAAAAGGAATACAAACGTCTTGAAAATGAGATCGACAGGAAGTGCAAAATGGCTAAGCAGGGATGGCTAGAGGACAAATGTAAGGATGTAGAGGCTTATCTCACTAGGGGTAAGATAGATACTGCCTACAGGAAAATTAAAGAGACCTTTGGAGATAAGAGAACGACTTGTATGAATATCAAGAGGTCAGATGGAAACCCAGTTCTAAGCAAAGAAGGGAAAGCAGAAAGGTGGAAGGAGTATATAGAGGGTCTATACAAGGGCGATGTGCTTGAGGACAATATTATGGAAATGGAAGAGGATGTAGATGAAGATGAAATGGGAGATACGATACTGCGTGAAGAGTTTGACAGAGCACTGAAAGACCTGAGTCGAAACAAGGCCCCCGGAGTAGACAACATTCCATTGGAACTACTGACGGCCTTGGCAGAGCCAGTCCTGACAAAACACTACCATCGGGTGAGCAAGATGTATGAAACAGGCGAAATACCCTCAGACTTCAAGAAGAATATAATAATTCCAATCCCAAAGAAAGCAGGTGTTGACAGAGGTGAAAATTACCGAACTATCAGTTTAATAAGTCACAGCTGCAAAATACTAACACGCATTCTTTACAGACGAATGGAAAAACTAGTAGAAGCCAACCTCGGGGAAGATCAGTTTGGATTCCGTAGAAACACTGGAACACGTGAGGCAATACTAACCTTACGACTTATCTTAGAAGAAAGATTAAGGAAAGGCAAACCTACATTTCTAGCATTTGTAGACTTAGAGAAAGCTTTTGACAATGTTGACTGGAATAGTCTCTTTCATATTCTAAAGGTGGCAGGGGTAAAATACTGGGAGCGAAAGGCTATTTACAATTTGTACAGAAACCAGATGGCAGTTATAAGAGTTGAGGGATATGAAAGGGAAGCAGTGGTTGGGAAGGGAGTAAGACAGGGTTGTAGCCTCTCCCCGATGTTGTTCAATCTGTATATTGAGCAAGCAGTAAAGGAAACAAAAGAAAAAATCGGAGTGGGTATTAAAATCCATGGAGAAGAAATAAAAACATTGAGGTTCGCCGATGACATTGTAATTCTGTCAGAGACAGCAAAGGACTTGGAAGAGCAGTTGAATGGAATGGACAGTGTCTTGAAAGGAGGATATAAGATGAACATCAACAAAAGCAAAACGAGGATAATGGAATGTAGTTGAATTAAGTCTGGTGATGCTGAGGGAATTAGATTAGGAAATGAGACACTTAAAGTAGTAAAGGAGTTTTGCTATTTGGGGAGCAAAATAACTGATGATGGTCGAAGTAGAGAGGATATAAAATGTAGACTGGCAATGGCAAAGAAAGCTTTTCTGAAGAAGAGAAATTTGTTAACATCGAGTATAGATTTAAGTGTCAGGAAATCATTTCTGAAAGTATTTGTATGGAGTGTAGCCATGTATGGAAGTGAAACATGGACGATAAATAGTTTGGACAAGAAGAGAATAGAAGTATTCGAAATGTGGTGCTACAGAGGAATGCTGAAGATTAGGTGGGTAGATCACATAATTAATGAGGAAGTATTGAACAGGATTGGGGAGAAGAGAAGTTTGTGGCACAACTTGACCAGAAGACGGGATCGGTTGGTAGGACATGTTCTGAGGCATCAAGGGATCACCAATTTAGTATTGGAGGGCAGCGTGGAGGGTAAAAATCGTAGAGGGAGACCAAGAGATGAATACACTAAGCAGATTCAGAAGGATGTAGATTGCAGTAGGTACTGGGAGATGAAGAAGGTTGCACAGGATAGAGTAGCATGGAGAGCTGCATCAAACCAGTCTCAGGACTGAAGACCACAACAACAACAACAACATGATCTGTCCGTTCGTTCATTGACGTCTCTGTTCACTGTATTAAGTTTAGTGTCTGTGTTTTGCGACCGTACCGCAAAACCGTGCGATTAGTAGACGAAAGGACGTGCGTCTCCAATGGGAACCGAAAACATTTGATCGCAATGTCATAGGTCAACCGATTCCTCCACAGGAAACCACGTCTGATATATTCTATACGACACTGGTGACGGCATGTGCATCACGTGACAGGAATATCTTGTCGACCGACCTAACTTGTACGCTTGGCGAATGGGTAAAAAGATTCTTCTACCTTGCCCGATTTAGATTTTGTTGTGGATGTGATTATCACTCCCAAAAAAGTGATGAAGACATAAGAGTTTGTCACATGAACTGCAACAAATGAATGCAACAGTTTCACAGTCGCACAGTTTCCCCTGTGCTCTGTCAAAACATTTTTTTTAACGTTTTTAAATTTTTTCCGTTTAGGTGTAGCGTCCCCATACTACGACGCAGTTACCTCGCATCGGACGGACGGACGGACAGATAATAACTGAAACTTCCTGGCAGATTAAAACTGTGTGCCCGACCGAGACTCGAACTCGGGTCCCGAGTTCGAGTCTCGGTCGGGCACACAGTTTTAATCTGCCAGGAAGTTTCATATCAGCGTACACTCCGCTGCAGAGTGAGAATCTCATTCTGGAAACATCCCCCAGGCTGTGGCTAAGCCATGTCTCCGCAATATCCTTTCTTTCAGGAGTGCTAGTTCTGCAAGGTTCGCAGGAGAGCTTCTGTAAAGTTTGGAAGGTAGGAGACGAGGTACTGGCAGAAGTAAAGCTGTGAGTACCGGGCGTGAGTCGTGCTTCGGTAGCTCAGTTGGTAGAGCACTTGCCCGCGAAAGGCAAAGGTCCCGAGTTCGAGTCTCGGTCGGGCACACAGTTTTAATCTGCCAGGAAGTTTCATATCAGCGTACACTCCGCTGCAGAGTGAGAATCTCATTCTGGAAACATCCCCCAGGCTGTGGCTAAGCCATGTCTCCGCAATATCCTTTCTTTCAGGAGTGCTAGTTCTGCAAGGTTCGCAGGAGAGCTTCTGTAAAGTTTGGAAGGTAGGAGACGAGGTACTGGCAGAAGTAAAGCTGTGAGTACCGGGCGTGAGTCGTGCTTCGGTAGCTCAGTTGGTAGAGCACTTGCCCGCGAAAGGCAAAGGTCCCGAGTTCGAGTCTCGGTCGGGCACACAGTTTTAATCTGCCAGGAAGTTTCATATCAGCGTACACTCCGCTGCAGAGTGAGAATCTCATTCTGGAGATAATAACTGTCTGAAAATAAAAAATTAAATTTTTCATTCGAGGGGAGAATTGAACCAAGGACCTCTCGCTCTACAACTGCTCACGATAACCACGAGACCACGGCGCTCCTAAGTTTACACTGTCCTTAATGTTGCCTATCCTGCACATGGACTACTCAGTTTGCATATTTTGCTTATTTTTTTCGTAGTTCCACACAACTTCTTCCTGTTTTCTCGATTGATCTGTGTTCAGTTTTTCAAGGCCTATCCACTGTGCCAACTTATTACTAAATGTGAGGGGGGTGCGATGGGGAGGTTCCCTTGTAAGTTGTAGATTTAAACCTTCTAGTGTGGGACAGTAATGGGAAGTCATAATGCTCTATGCTTTAAGTATTGTTAAATACTAACTTAATTTCCCACTGCTTCGCTCACGTTGATTGTATAGTCGGCACAGATCATTTTTGTTTTCCTTTAATCGAATTTTAATGTTGTTCACAAATTACATCATCTTCTAATCTTTGCACACTAATTAGAGCCATAGAAGCATTGTCTTTTCCGAATCTATTTTGACCAAACAGCGATTCTGGCTCTTAGAGTCGGAGGTATGTGTCATTCCTCCCTTTTGAGTTGTTGTGGCGATATTTCCATAGAAACTTTCATCCCCTAACACATATCGGAAGTCAAATACAGAATTTCCTAGATTTAGGTCTAAAAATGTTTTAATGCAACAAAATATTTTCATAAAAAATTTCATCCTCTTTTCACTCCCTTATGGAGTTGAATTTTCTAAAACACTGATACACTTAATTTCTTAACCGAGAAACCAAATACAGATATTCTTAGATTTAGCTTCATAAAAATTTTCTTCCTTCATATTACGCTCTTTAGGACTGAACTTCCAAAAACACTGAAACACCTATTTTTTACATCTAATCGAGAAGTCAAGTACCCAATTTCGTACTGGTAACTTTAAAAATGCTTCATTAGTAATTCAATAATGATTTATTTTTAAAAAAAACGTTCACCCACTATTTTATCCTAATTGGTTGAATTTCCCAAAAATACTGAAGCTTGAATCTTTTTTTTTATTTCTCACCAAGAAACCAAATACCAGTTTTAGTACTTCTAGCTTCAAAACTGCCTTAATAGCGACATATTTTCAAAAATACCTTTCTTTCCCTATTTCACCCACTTAGGGGTAGAATTTAGAAAAATTCCTTTTTAAATGGCGGCTACATTTTAAGATCATCACCCTATCCAAAAAAATCCCTTCTTAAATGGTACCTACATTTTAAAATCATCACCCTCTCCAAGTTTCAGGTTTCTGTCCTCAGCGGTTTGGGCTGGGCGATGATGAATTAGTCAGTACATTGCCGTTTATATATAGGGATATTTTTTGTTAATTATTTTGGAAAATACATTAGTTATCAGCTCAGAAACTCTATAGATCGTATCACATCTTGTTCTTCTGTGTAAAAACGATTTGGCTGCTCCCGGGATTAAATGTCCAAATGAAATTACATTTCACATTCGACTGGGAACTCTTTCTTTAACAGTTCCAAGTACTTTCTTACCCAATAAAATACTTGTGCCCTTTGAGGACAGAACCTAGCGAAAAGTATAATTGTGTACACCATCTGTGGGTGCAAGAGTCTTCCTGATAATTCACCGCCAATAAAAAAGTATTGGAAAACCTTAACGCGCCTTGTTCAAACAAGATGATACTCCTCATTGACCCAGGGATCCTTAAAACTTGAGTCTACCCACAAAGCTCGTTAGAATATAGCTAAACCAATTTAATCTCAAAGTTCGTTAGACTTTAGCTTAACCGATTTAATCTATACACAAGAAATGTAATTTCAACCCATTACAAAACCAGTCCCTAGAAAATGCCCAAGTATAAAAATTACACAAAATTTTACCATTTACAAAAATGTAACTTAATGGACAATCAGGTTAAAAATTAGCATTCAGTGGTGATGACAGAGGAGCTGCTTTCCTGATTTCATTATTATTTGTAGTAACAAGCATCTTACTCTACTCTTTTCCTGGAATAGTTAGAATGATCTAGTTCGGTAAATGGTGGAGGAACACAAACAGTGTTACAAGAACTCACTGGCAATTAACTACCACACTTTCTTAATCACTCTCAGTAAGAGACTACCAAGTGATATAAAAAAACTCTTCTTTACAATTTAAAACTAGAACCAGTTCATCGCTTACAAAAACATAAAAGTATTTTTAATCATTGTTATCTACAACTGGCAGCTCTTCAGTTACACTTTATGCTTTTTGCGTTCCTCCAGATCGTTCTGCCGAAGTTTGCAATCCCTTGGAGTAACCCATTTGATGGTGCTCAAAGAGTTTTCCGTATCCTCAGCTTCTTTTTGTACATCTCTCCTTCGTTAGACTTGTTCCCAGTAATTCTCTTCGCTTTATATTAAAACCCTCTGAACTTTCTGCACTACACTGTAGCAACTACTTACACTTAATGTCGCTCCCTGGTGAAGTTTTCTTTCTCCATTGCTCTTCTTGTCAAGCTTCATTGAATATATTCAGTTTTTCCGAGCAGCTTAGAACTGCATTGACTATTGGCCACTCCTTCTCAATCATTTACTCCTGCCATAGGTGGACAACGTCTGATCTATATTTGCATTAGATGTGTCTCACTTCCTGTTTCAACTAATAACTTTTCCCTTTATAGGGCTCCATTCAAAATGCTTTAGAAACCCATCCCACTTAGGGATGATTTATTTCAATTGAGCGATCTCAAACCAACACTTCTCTTTAAATAGCTTCTCTAGATCTTCACATTTCTGGGATTCCCTCACTTTAAGGAATCCCATTTTCCAGCTTCAGCCCTTAGATATCCTGTTACAAAGTCGACTCTCTTTTTATCGTTCCACGTTGGAGGAAAAGCAGAAACATGAAAACATAATTGAATTACATCTACATGACTATTCTGTAATTCAAACTTAAGAGGTTGGTAGAGGATCGTAGAATCACTTTCGGATTATTTATCGACCGTCCACTCTACAACAGCACTTAGGAAAAATGTACACCTACAAGTGTACACCTACTCCAATTTTCCTTATTTGTTAAGAAGGTCATGTCTCGATTTGTAGGTAGGAGTCAACAAAATATTTCCGCGTTTGGAGGAGAAAGTTAGTGATTGAAATTTCGTGAAAAGATCTCACTGTAACGAAAAAGTCTTTATTTCATTAATGTCACCTTACACTGCGTATCATATTCATCACATTCTCTCCCCTCTTTCTTGATAATACAAAACGAGCTTCCCTTCTTTGAAGTCCTGGTAAGGATTCCATATCATGCACCTATACGGCAGAAGAGGATGGACAATCATAATGTTGCCAGTTAGTAGATTTTTTGCATCTTCTAAGTTTTCTGCCAATAAAATACCGTCTTCCTCACAACATTTTCAATGTGATGGTTCCACTTTAAGTTGTTTGTAACTGTAAACGCTATATATTTAGATAATCAATAACCTCTAAATTGTTATTTTGTCGAAAACCGACATTTTGAGATCATGGTTGGGTACAAAATATAGGTTGATTCTTGCAGAAAAGAAAACAGCAATCAGTCACTTTTAATAAAATAAGTAAAATAAACAATTAATAATATAAATAGCGCCATTACAGGTTTCAAACTAACAGGTTCATGATCAGGTGGATGTTCACGTTAAGATGAACACTTGCTGTTATTTACATCAGTTTAACATATTTTTATTTCCCCTCCCCCCTTGTGGTGATTAACGACAGCACCACCACCCCAAGGAATTTTCACCACCAGGGGGAACAAAAACTTTAAAGTAATGTAAACAATAACAAATGTACATCTTAATGTGAACAGCTATGTGATGTTGAACCTGTCAGTTTGAAACAGTAACGGCGCTGTTTATGTGAATAAACAGCATTATTAAAAACGGCTACTTGCTGTTTTCTTATCTGCAAGAGTCAACCTGAACTTCTAATATGTAGCCAAAATTTAATAAATTCTTGTTAGTACTCGTTTGAAGGATCTGACATTTCTGTTTCAGATAAATTGCCACTTTATAACAATACAGATACCTCTCATTAGCGTAAAAACATTTTTATGTAAATGAAACTATACAAAATACGATACTGGTGAGAACTTTTTAATAACTGTAAATCTCTCCAATTAATTTTTAGCCATATTTTCTTTTAGTGTTAGTTTCATGTTGTTGAACTGCTCATTAATTATGTTAGTATCTAAGTTCAACTGTGGGTATTAATATCTGAGTCTAACTGTGCCATTTCTACTCTTGATTGTGCAATATGATTTTTCCAGTTGTTTGTCAAGTATAGTCATACTAACATTTAATCCAGCAAATCTGTTTATATTATTTTATTAGACGCCTCGAAAAAAGCTGAAATGTACTATTTTTTTAAAATTAACTTCTTAGTCCTTTATTAAATTGTCCGGTTCAAGGTTTAACTTTTTATTTTGATTTAATACCTGCAGGCGTACTTCACTATAACAAAGAAATATTAACAGTACAGTCGTTTTGCATCTGTAGTTTAAAATAATCATCTCTGAATCGCAATGAATACACACCTCTCACATTAAACGCTTTTCACCTGCTCACATGAGCTACAAAATTCCAACTGTTAGCTACATCAGCACAAAACACATCTGACCTTTTCAGCTGACTCCACAAGTCTCTTGCTTGCAATTACTATTCCCGCCATGTGTGAAGGGTTAAAGAGATTATGTTTGTAGCCAAAGTATCTGGTTATTTAAATTGCTGGCAAAACAGTATTTAAATTGACTGCTACCCACTCTTTACATAAAATTAACGTAATTTAATGGAAATATTGTAAATAACTTCATAAAATTTACAGCTATGTTTTTATACACATCAAATTGAAGCACCAATGCACAAATTATGGCATTTAGGTATAAACAATTTCGTCTGAAGTTATTGCTTTACAAATGAAATTATCCATACGCAACGGTACCAGAGGGTTCACAGCGTGCATTTGGCTTGATTACATCATACCTGACGAACTATCCAACTGCGCTCATTTTGAGGATAAAATCCTCCTTTCTCAATTATGGACAGTTATAGAGGCAGCACGGCTCAATATTTCTGCAGGGGATTCCAGCGACTTGTTGAGTCCACACTACACTGAGCAATAGGAGGTCTGATAGCATATTAAGAAGTATCCCATGTCTTTTGTCACCTCAGTGTAATTTAATAATTATTAATGTTCAACTTCCTATTCTGGTCAACAAAACTTTCCGAACACTCTCCCTGCCTTTGTGCTACACCGGTACTATTAAGATTTTCACGATAAATCCTAGAGGTATTTTACCTCCTACACTGTTCCAGTTACCACATTGGACTCTCATTTTGGAGGACGATGGTTCCCACACGCGTCCAGCCATCCTGATTTAGGTTTTCTGTGATTTCCCTAAATCGCTTCAGGCAAATGCCGGTGTGGTTCTTTTGAAAGGGCACGGCCGACTTCCTTCCCTATCCTTCCCTAAACCACTGGGACCGATGAGCTCGCTGTTTGCTTCCCGCCCCCAAACCAACCAACCAAACAACCAACGCTGTGCCACTGTCCTTCCTGTAGGTACTGAAAACACTGAGTATTTCGTAATTTCTCGCGACATATGACGTGTGCCAAAGCACTCCTGCCAATTTTAACCGAGTCATAGCTAGTGATTATTCCACAGTTTCCCATCTGTAAGTAAATTGTCAATAAATATCAAAACATCTTCCACTGATTGGATTAAAAAGGAGTTACTGACGAAGTGGTACTGACATCTGGGACAGGCTGGAACAAGTTAGTAAATACTGTCCCCTCCTCTTCGCCTCCAAACCTTCTATTTCCCTATGCAATTATACATTATCAGCTCTTATTTGAGGCACATGATTTGGCAAGTGCTGGATTGTTTTCTGAGCTTAACATTTTTATTTAGATTACGGTTTATCACAGTCAAAAACGGAAAGTACAAATATTACCAAGTTATAGAAAGGAGAAGAAAATAAATAACCGTATAGGCCCACACAAAATCTGAAGGCGGCACTTACTTACATTTTTCAGTTGAACTCGACGGCTGAACTGCTGCTGCCGTTCTCGTCCTTTATTGCTGTGGACATTAAACCACCACTGTAGCCTCCACCGGTACTTTTGGTTTCGCCAGAAACAGGTGTGGGTGTTCTCCAGGTCAGAGTCAGCCAAAAGCAGCTCATTGATAGTAGAAATCTTAGGAACCTTAATTTACCTTCAGACAATGTATACTGGTAACTCTTACCGATATCTGGTGGGCACTGGGTGTTGGGTGTCATACCAACACCTCACTGTGCACGATGCGTAGGGGTAAAGCAGTTGGCACAATGCATAGGGGTGACGCCGTCAGCTGTTGCTAGTCCAGCTCAGTGTGGCAACGGGGAGGCTGTGCCATATGCATAATCAGGCGGCCAGAGGTGCTAGCTCAGCTGAAGGGTGAGATAAAATTGAAATTGGAGGCAAGGTCTTATGGGACCGAACTGCTGAGGTCCCTAAGCCCGCACACTACTTAATCTAACTTAAACTACCTTACACTATGGACAACATACACACCTGTGACCTGTGCCCGAGGGAGGACTCGAACCTCCGACGGGGGGAGGGGGGGCGGGGTGAGGGGGCGGGAGCCGCACAGACCATGACAAGGCGCCTGAGACCGCGCGGCTGGGCGAGATGGCTCGTCGAGGCTTGGCTTTAGGCGAGGCTGGCTGGTTGGCTGGCTGGCTGGCAAACAGTCATGGTGTGGTATGATGGAGGCTTCCAGATACGAGCCCCACACCTGCTGAATCTGATTAGTGGCATCTGATGCTGGAGAACACCCAGTGGCTCGGTGGCTGTGGCTTGGATGGCATCAGTTGGACCCTCGGCCCATTAATATTGTGGCTGGACCACTTACCAGCTAGGATGATGGTTGAACTTCGGTGGCCTCATGGAAGAAACCTGCACAACAATGGATACCGACTCGATGACTCACTGATCCAATGACCGGGCAATATCTTCACTCGACAGCACAGGTGCGGCTGCGACAAATGTCACATACGCCACTTGTCAAATCTTGCCTGGTTTCATGACACACTGTCACTGGTTGACTAGTGGGCTGCAGCTTCTTACACTACTGGCCATTAAAATTGCTACACCAAGAAGAAATGCAGATGATAAACGGGTATTCATTGGACAAATGTATTATACTAGAACTGGCAAGTGATTACATTTTCACGCAATTTGGGTGCATAGATGCTGAGAAAGCAGTACCCAGAACAACCACCTCTGGCCGTAATAACGGCCTTGATACGCCTGGGCATTGAATCAAACAGAGCTTGGATGGCGTGTAAGGTACAGCTGCCCATGCAGTTTCAACACCATACCACAGTTCATCAAAAGTAGTGACTGGCGTATTATGACGCCCCAGTTGATCGGCCACGATTGACCAGACGTTTTCAGTTCGTGAGAGATCTGCAGAATGTGCTGGCCAGGGCAGCAGTCGAACATTTTCTGTATCCAGAAAGGCCCGTATAGGACCTGCAACATGCGGTCGTGCATTATCCTGCTGAAATGTAGGGTTTCGCAGGGATCGAATGAATGGTAGAGCCATGGTTCGTAACACATCTGAAATGTAACGTCCACTGTTCAAAGTGCCGTCAATGCGAACAAGAGATGACCGAGACGTGTAACCAATGGCACCCCATACCATCACGCCGGATGATACGCCAGTATGGCGATGACGAATACACGCTTCCAAGGTGCGTTCACCGCGATGTCGCCAAACACGGATGCGACCATCATGATGCTGTAAACGGAACCTGGATTCATCCGAAAAAATGACTTTTTGCCATTCGTGCACCAAGGTTCGTCGTTGAGTACACCATCGTAGGCGCTCCTGTCTGTGATGCAGCGTCAAGGGTAACCGCAGCCACGGTCTCCGAGCTGATAGTCCACGCTGCTGCAAATGTCGTGGAACTGTTCGTGCAGATGGTTGTTGTCTTGCAAACGTCCCCATCTGTTGACTCAGGGATCGAGACGTGGCTGCACGATCCGTTACAGCATGCGGATAAGATTCCTGTCATCTCGACTGCTAGTGATACGAGGCCGTTGAGATCCAGCACGGCGTTCCGTATTACTCTCCGGAACACACCGATTCCATATTCCGCTAACAGTCGTTGGATCTCGACCAACCCGAGCAGCAATGTCGCGATACGATAAACCACAATCGCGATAGGCTACAATCCGATCTTTATCAAAGTCGAAAACGTGACGGTACGCATTTCTCCTCCTTACACGAGGCATCACAACAACGTTTCACCAGGCAACGCCGGTCAATTGCTGTTTATGTATGAGAAATGGGTTGGAAACTTTCCTCATGTCAGCACGTTGTAGATGTCGCGACCGGCGCCAACCTTGTGTGAATGCTCTGAAAAGCTAATCATTTGCATATCACAGAATCTTCTTCCTGTCAGTTAAATTTCGCGTTTGTAGCACTTCATCTTCGTGGTGTAGCAATTTTAATGGCCAGTAGTGTAGATGGTGTCGTGGCGCAATGCTGCGACAGCGTATTATAACAAGCGGTTGGCTTATCGCAACGAGCCCTCTTACCTTTGGCTGTAGCCATTACTAAATAAATGATTGTGGAGAGCAGAAGCTAATTGTTCTTCTTCATGTGACTGTGTCCACCATCGCTTTGCTATAGCGTGCGATACTGATACAGTTACATCACATTCCCTTACTCTCGAATATAGATATGTATTAGCGTATCCGAATATTAAAAATTTCTCATGTCTTCTGGTAAATTTTGCACATATTAATGCATTGTCTAAAACGTAGCAAACGGTTAAGTTACACATAAGCGTACATTTTCAATACAACGTTTTCAGCAGCCATGCTGGGGACGATACACCGGTTCCCGCCATATCACCGAAGTTATGAATTGTTAGGTGTGCTCATTACTTGAATGGCTGATCGTCCGCATATGTCGCGTGATTTTGGAAATTTTCTTCAGTCTATACGGCAGAGAAGACAGCAGGGATAGTGGCGTAAAGTCCTTGATCATCAGATTTTGCACAAATGTCCTGGTTTAAATTCCAAACCTCTCCGCAGCCTCTCGAGCATGCAGCACTGTCGACGGTGATCCGTCCGTCAGATGGGGACGTAAAGTTTGGCGGATCCCTTGGTGCCACTCGAGAGAAGTAGGCTATGTGCGGCACCCTTCCCTTCTCTTACCATCGACCAACACATAGATGACACACAACCATTACAGTCATCTATACTTAACAGTTACACTTAAATGACACACAACGCTCACACTTCACGAGGGAGAGGTGCCTACAGGTCAAAGGACAGAAAATACCTTTCCACTTCAGGTGACTAATCCTGCCCTACTGGGTTGCTTAGCTAATCATGTCATATGACTTTGCTTTACTTAGTACAACGTTCGTGAATGAAGTGCAAGTGCCCGATTTGTAGTGAGATGTCTCAAAGACCACGGTAAACGGTTATAGGGTAGGGCTTTTGTTACTGAGCTAAGTTGTTATCCTGTCACAAGTGGAAAATTGAGACTTTTTAGGAAATACTGCTTTCAAAATCGAGTGAGAAGCCTTGGGATGCAAAAGTTCGTATGAAACAAAAAGTAAAAGTTTCATTTTTTTTCAAATGGAAACATTTGCATTTACTACAAAACTATCGCCAATATCAGATCTGGTATATTAGTTTCATTTACATAAAAGTATTTTTACAGTAATGAAACATATCTGTAGGATGTGAAAACTGGCAGTTGACCTTAAGCAATAAAAATATGAGGTCCTACACATGATTACCAACAAGAATCCTTTACAGTTTAGTTACACGATAAATCACATAAATTTGAAAGTTGTCGATTCAACTGAATACCTAGTAATTACAATTACAAACAACTTAAAGTGGAAACATGACATTAATATAAGAACTGATATGAGAATGAAATATTAGAAAACGGGAATTTAAAAATATTTTAACCCCTCAAGATACCATACACACATATACTGTATTATGTAATAAATATGTGACACTTGTTGTGAAATCCAGTTGTAATTTTACACTCAATATAAAGCCATTGTCTCCCCTAATTTAATAAAAAAAAACACCCGTGTAGTAACGTTTTACAGACATGGGTAGATAAATGAAAACAATAAAAATAAAATAAAAGCAACAATCTGGTTTCGAATATGGGGCACATAATTAAGAAGCTGCCACATTAACCACTAAGTTATCATTTCGTCTGAGGAGAGCGCACAGCATAAGGCACAATAAGTATCTCGAAAACTTTGACCGTCGTCTTTTCAAAAACGGTAGAGTATCTGCGGATAAGCCCAGAGATGTGTTCCCTTATTTTGACTCCTCTTCTACGTATCGAAATTCCTGAGAAATCGAGTGATGGCACTTGCTGTGTTCTCCTCGTCAGCAGTCTGCCTACACTGCACTTGTCCGTCGAAAGAGGTCATCCAAAACGTTTAAAGAAGGGCCGCTCGTTTTATTATCAAGAAACAAGGTATAGAATGACACGGATATAATACTCGGGTTGGTTTGGGCAATCACTAAAACAAAGCTATTTTTCGTGAGGGCGAAATCTTTTCACGAAATGTCGATCAGGAACTTTCACCTCCGAATGCGAAAATATTTTGTTGATTTCCACCTAGGTAGTGAGAAATTATAATCGCAATAAAGTTGGAGAAATCAGATCTTGCACTGAAAAATTTAGATTTCATTTTTCCCCACGTGTAATTCGAGAGTGGAAAGGTCGATAAATTGTATGAAAGTGATTCTACGAGTACTCTGTGAAGCATTTAAGTGTGAACTGCAGGTTAGTTATGTAGGTGTAACTGCAGTTCCAGAGAACCCAATAGGTTTCTGCTGGATCCGATGCTTACGCGAATGTAAGAAGCGTCGTCGGCCGAAGTGGCCGTGCGGTTCTAGGCGCTGCAGTCTGGAACCGCGAGACCACTACGGTCGCAGGTTCGAATCCTGCCTCGGGCATGGATGTGTGTCATGTCCTTAGGTTAGTTAGGTTTAAGTAGTTCTAAGTTCTAGGGGACTGATGACCTCAGAAGTTGAGTCCCATAGTGCTCAGAGCCATTTAAGAAGCGTCATCAGTAGACACGGAACAAGGCAGAAAACACAGTGTATGAAATGGCCTCCTAGAAGACGCGACTGGCTTGTGCCGGGATTGTATGATATCAACATCGCTTAGTTGGATCTGGCTGTGCTCTTTAGAAAGTATTATTTTGATTGTAAAATTAAACTGTGATATGAGACGACTAAGGAGAACGGTTCTATTTTACAAGGACTCGTTGTACTTTCCATAACAGTTGACATTAACGATGATGTACATTTTCTCATTAACCAGCCTGGATAGCTGTGTGTGTTAAAGCGCCGCTCCCAGGACGGTGAGATGCAGCGGCCGCCGGATCATATGTGCCAGGCAGATTAACGTTGAGGGTTGGTATGCCATCCATCCTGGATGTTATTTTTAGGCTGTTTCCCACATCTGACTAGGTGAATACTGGGCTGGTACCGAAGCCTCGCCTCAGTTACACGATACGTAAACATTTCGAAAACTTTCGCTCACTTCATCATGAATAACAATGCACACGGTACAGGTTATTTTAAAATTGGGGCATCCACAGCTAAAATAATTATTAGTGGTTGCTTGACACTCCATACAATGAACAGTTTTTTAAAATACAGGTGTTAAAACTCTTAAAATGAAACTGAATAAAATAGCCAATAGTCCGCTATAGCCGTGACCTGAACAAATACAGCAACAGCGGACCATTGGAAATGTCATTCAGTTACATCTTAATAGTTTTTAACACCCCTATTTTAAAAAACTGTCCACTGCATGAAGTGACAAGCAATTATGTACACGAAATACACTTGGGGTATACGTATTCCGGATTGGGGGAGAGGGGGGTGTATAACGGAGTCGCGACAGCAATAGCATCCTGGCACCCCTTACATTAACTACGTCAAATCTAGAATGAGATTTTCACTCTGCAGCGGAGTGTGCGCTGATATGAAACTTCCTGGCAGATTAAAACTGTGTGCCCGACCATGACTCCGCTGCAGAGTGAAAATCTCATTCTGCAAACATCCCCTAGGCTGTGGCTAAGCCATGTCTCCGCAATATCCTTTCTTTCAGGAGTGCTAGTTCTGCAAAGTTCGCAGGAGAGCTTCTGTAAAGTTTGGAAGGTAGGAGGCGAGGTACTGGCAGAATAAAGCTGTGAGGACGGGGCGTGAGTCGTGCTTGGGTAGCTCAGTTGGTTAGAGCACTTGCCCGCGAAAGGCAAAGGTCCCGAGTTCGAGTCTCGGTCCGGCACACAGTTTTAATCTGCCAGGAAGTTTTATGTCAAATCTGTAAATAACCATGCCGACTCAGCGCCTATGCGGGAAGAGGCACAAGGAAGAAGAAGTAGTACATAATATCATTATGTAATACAGTGATCACGCAGTGAAATAGAAGCAAACGGTGTTTCTTTCAGAGAAGAGTAAAAGAATAAATGGAAGTTTGAATTATGTCAGTAATCATACATATCTCAAAAAATAAAAACAAACATTTCATCGTAGTCACATTTAGTAAAGAAAGCAAATTATTTATGTATAATTATTGGATATGAGGTCCGCTCTTTATGCCAAACAATATTTTTTTCATGTGACCCAAACATGTTTTAGCACGTCTACGCCATCATCAGTGTCTTCTTTTATTTATTAAAATCCGTGAAATGCGAACTTTTTTGAGTGATAAATTATCTACGAAAATTGAGCCTAAAGAACATGTTTTGTTTGTTTTGTCATTACCTTAATTGTACATTATACGCTTCTGCAGGACCATTTGTGCATTACCACGCGCTAGCACCATGTCATCTGCAACCGAACGATGTTAATGTGAATTTGGTTGGTGAGGTAATACATCACCTATAGAGGCGTGTAATGTAGAATTAAGGTAATGACAAAACAAAAAAATCTTCTTTAGCCTAATTTTCTTAGATTAATTATTACTCAAAATCTGTTTACATTTCACAGATTTTGTTAAATAAAACCCACTGATGATGGCACAGAGGTGCTGAAACACATTATCGTCACACGAAAAAACAGTGTTTTGCATAACAAAAAAAAAATGGTTCAAATGGCTCTGAGCACTATGGAACTTAACAGCTAATGTCATCAGTCCCCTAGAACTTAGAATTACTTAAATCTAACTAACCTAAGGACATCACACACATCGGTGCCCGAGGCAGGATTCGAACCTGCGACTGTGGCTGTCGCGTGGTTCCAGACAGAAGCGCCTAGAACCGCTTGGCCATTCCGGCCGGCTTTGCATAACAGTGGGATGTCATATTCAAGACTTTTAAATGCGAATAAGACAAATAGAAGAGCAGCAAGTCTAAATGATTAATGTATACTCTGTAACGGGCATTTCTCTCGACAGTACCTAGTACATGCGGTAGAAAGGTCAGTCGTTACTCTTACAGCTCCAATCACGTGCCCTTCATGACGCCCGTTTTGTTTGTGTAGTCTTCTCGTACGTTTCGACAGCGTTGGCTGCTGGCTCTTGCCGCGACCATTCACCGACTGGTTACGCTCTCTCTACTTGTATTGCGCCAGCCTGAGTATACTTCCACCCGGCTGTGACAAAGCGAACATTCCTCCTCCCGGGTTTTTCCCAAACGGAGTTACTGTCAGCAAGAAATTACAGTCGTTTTAATGTGAGTGCAAAGCGTTAAGCTCTGGGATTGACCAGGAGAAACATTGCTTTCAGATAAAAGATGCCACTTTTCCACATAGTCCCCTTTTAGGCCTACTAACTTCCTGGATTATATATTTAGCTCTGTCCCGTTGGTGACGGTGCCCAGTGAATGTTCCCCTTTGAGAGATTTGGAGGTCAGTACAAATCTTTTTTAATGGATTATTTAGGACAAATAAAGCAAAAGCAAAGGTTGCTTCGAAGCGGTAAGGTTTGGTTACCTAGGATAAAATCTTTATATCCTTCCCTATTACTAAGTCTCCTCTACCCTCGATCAGAAACGAACGAGTCGAAAGTTAAAAGCGAAAACAGTTTGACACCTGTGACAGTGGGATATATGAAGTACTACTGTTATTGCTAAGATTGTGGAGTAGTCAACATTCGGAGGCGGTAGTATGGACCAAAACGAGAAAAAAATGTATCGTAAACATCGGTTCTAAATCTGCGCCTTAAAGAGCTATGAGTACTTGTTGAATAGAAGAGATGTGTCTCAAAGTAGCGAAGATGAACAAGTGCTCATAGCTCCTGAGGTATGCAATTTAGAGCCCATGTTTATTTGACAATTTTTTCTTGTTTTAGTCTATACTATCACCTCTGAAAGTTGCCTACCCTGCAAATCTTAGCAACAACATACCAGTACATGTATTCTACAGCCAGAGATATCAAACGGTTTTCACTTATAACTTTCGACTCGTACGTTTCTGGTACATGGATCCTTATCTCAAATCTTACCTCAAAGTGATACATTTATTCTTCCCCATCACCACAGAAAGTTTGCAACGTCACCACCCTGTACATACATACATACATACAGGCACCGGCGCCTATAACTTCGACGCTCTGAAGCGTCGTTGGATGACGTTTCAAGACATGGGTTCCTATGTAAAACTTGATCTACTAAGTCCCCTCTACAACCTCTAGAAGTGTTTAACATGAAATGTGAAACACTATATATAAAACAAGATAATAAACTTTTCCTTTTTCTTTTAAATGAGATACACTGCTAGTAAAATAACCTTTAAAGAGAAAACATGGGTCAAAGTGTGCAATTTTTTATTAGTAGTAATAATAAAATACCTAAATAAGGAAGTTAATTTTTTTAGTAACCAGAAGTCAATTATTTCGTTTTACAATTAATGACCAAATTCTCTAACTTTATATCTTCTCTCCTTTGAGTCCGTATTAAGTTGAACTTACTTCCATGTTGTCGAGATCTACACACTTCTGTTAGGTGCTTCTTCTTCCGACACCGCAAAACTTCTTATTCTTGACTGTGTAGGTAATGTAATTTTCATGTATCGGACTTCTTCCTCATATATAGGCAGCAGATGTGACATGACCTTTTCGTGGTGCGCGGAAGAAAATAAAATGGACTCATATTTTTGCACTGAGAGAAATTAATATTCAGATATCGTGAAAGCCACTATACGCATCTCATATCTAAACATGTCCTCTCTCCACGAGAGTTCAAGACATAAGGTGACAAAAGACTGAATGAAGTCTTTATCATTTGTTCTCGCCTTCCGGGGTGGCAAAACACTTTTTGCGGGCACTTACAGCGGTTATCCTTGGCTTTTCCTACGTACCAATACAATTGCCCCGACACTGTATGGTGACATGCAATGGAAGCGCACAGTGTTTTGCATGTAATTGTACGATACATCTTTGAATTTAAGTTTGTGCCGAAAGGGATACAACGGCCTTTATTTGTCGGCGAATTTTTCTTTGTAATTTAGGTTGGAGATGTCAGCTTGTCTTACTTACTCATTATCTTACAGGAAATACACAACTTACATACGGAATGATAATTTACCAAGTATTTACATGAGGGCGCTCCAAGAGCAGTTACTCGCCCTTTTGCCAACATTGCTGGTCTCTGAGCGCATGCGCACGAAATATGTTTTTTGCCTGGGCAAGAGCCGTTAATGTTCCACGCATTATTGTGTACGGTCGTCCGTGCTTCCACTCGCGCTTTTAGTGTCATTTTCACACTGAATGCCATGCAATCCGCGGAATATCTTGCTGTGGCGTGTACTTCCATCGTGAGTTCGGTGCATGTGCATTTACTCTTCAAGAACCGATGTTGTGGCAGACTATTCACCTTTCATACGGCCCAGGAAGAACCTTCTCCGTCGTATCCACATTTTCAGTAGGGTGAACGCTGCACATCAACACCCGACGTCAAGGTAAGTGACGCTTGCACAATTGTAGTTTTCTGATTAGTATATCAGACGTTGCGTAGCACAACATCACAAAAAAATCATTCGCAGCACTGTTGCACACGCGTTTGGGTACCACTATATATTTCGTCGTTCACTTTGGTGAGAGAATCGCTTTTAGTCCTTGAGTTTTTTTCCTTTTAGATAATTCTTCGTCATTTACATATGACTCGATATACACAAAAATTCACATTAATACTTTTGATATAACAATGCATATTACAATGGCTTACATCTATAACTTGACATTCCACCCATTATTTGCATCAAACAGAAAATTCTTAAATACTACAACATACAATTTTCCTACTTCAGTTATCGTTACTGGTTAGTACAGTTTGTTAGTTAACCTAAAAAAATCCTTTGTACATAAATACAAATAACTTATTTACATTTCATTAGATTCTGTTGCTACATACGCATTTAATGTATCCACATTTTATTTTCCGTTCACGCATAAATCAGTTACGAGAGTTTAATATTTTTGCTAGGGAGAAACATGGAAAAGCATTTACATCATGATTCTACATTACGCGTTGCTGGCCTAACTAAGCTTTGGCGCCGTGTTCTGTATTGGAGAAGGAATAAAGAATTCTACTCTACTGGTTTATGGCTTACTAAGGAAATGCTGTTCGCCCTTTCTTAAATCACTCAGGGAACTCCTGTTTCATTGAAACGAAACGCATTAACGCCTCAGGTACAATATACATTTTAAGTGTAGCTTTGAGTTGGTAACGTAAAAGTTTTTGCATTACTTCATACTTATGCCTCACAATTATGAGGAAATGCCGTTGTTTATGTCCATATTTGATGCAATAAAAGTTGATTAGTTTTATCTGAGGTCATGTGCGTCCGTGTTTATGTGCATTTTGTAGTCAGTGTGTACAGAAAAAATGTTTCGTGGTTGTACTGCGACGATATAAATTCCTATTCTTCATTTGCTTGATGACCAAAATATACACAAACACGTACCAATAACTAAATCATTTCTTTGAGGTGCGGCCGGTTTTTTTCATTTGGTACCTATAACAACCGTCGTAAATCTCTTCTTCTGCGCCGTGTCGATGCACTGGTCGCTGCAATATAAAAAAAACATATAACTAACTTAAAAACTAATTGTGATTCGTACCTCATAGGCTACTCATATACTCGGTCATCTCATTTGCTCGCAGATGTTTTTTTTCATAATTCATTCTTATTTGTTCGTATATATATTCACTTGCATTTTTATTCCTCTTTTTCTTTTACCATGTTAAGAGAGTTATTTCGACATTTCCTACGGTATCTTATCCATTTGTTAGCTAACACGTCTTGTACGTTTCGTCGTAATGATTTCTTTTACTGTTACTTATATTGCATATGTATTTTAGTGTTGACGTAACTTTGCATATTGATATAACATTATATTCTTTCGTTCCCTGATAGTAAAATATGGTTGTTACGTGTTAATATATATTTTGAAACTGAGTTTGACACTTACGTAGCTTCGTGTTCCTAGCTGGTTGCGCCGCGAGATAGCCTATTGCGCTTGCGCAAGGTCAATGTCTCTTCCTTAGTAGTGACGTAAACATGCATTGTTGAGCGCGCACAGCTGATTCCTACGAAGCTCCCGTTTGCATTTCCCTTCACATGAAGCTGTGTTTTTACACATCCCTCTTGTCGAATGTCTGTTTTTGCTGATGAAACAAGATAATTGCTAGAGTCTATACACATTTAATTCAAAATATACATATTAAAAAATTTTACCTATAAAACTCTGTCATTACTTATGAATATATTTTATGACAAGAAAACTGCTGTGGTATTGTGTCACTACTCGTGAAAAGCTTTTCAAGTCTTTGTGAGGGTGGAGACCTTTATCTCTCACCGTTCTTTCGTATACTAATCTGTAAGTTCCAGGATAAGGTATTTTTGTAATAATATAGGGTCCTGAGTGTAGTAATTGCCATTTTTTTTAACTTACCGACCTTTGTCAATTTGGGATGTGTTCCCAAGAGGACTCACTGTCCTTCAAAAAATGTGTAACTCGTTTTAGGTTTTTGTTGTATATTCTTCCTACATTCTGTTCTATTCTCTAGTGCAATTACTGCTTGTTTGATTTTAACCTCTAAAGTTAACTCTATAGTAGGTGATTTTGGTATGGGTGATTCCCATTCGTCATTTTGCTTTGTGTTAAACATAAGTTCATTAGGAGTGAAACCTTTGGAAGAGTAGGGGAGATTGTATACTATTTGCATAAATGGAGCCATGTATTCAATTCATCGTGAATGCTTATTATGAGCAATGTCCTCATAAATCTATTGAATTACTTAAACACTCTTTCCTCGGGACTTGCTTCTGGGTGGAAAAAACTCACCAAGATGTGTTTTATGCTCCGTGTGTTCATGAATTGTTTCCATTTTCTTCCCACAAAATAGGCTGCGTTGTCTGTTAATATGACTTTGGGTTTCCCTACTCTTCGTAAATAATCCTCTTAAATTCTCCTTATGATGCTACTGGCTTTAGTGGTTTTGATAGCATAAAGTTTGATGTATTTTGTGAAAATATCATAAAGAGCTATTATGTATTTGACAGCACCTTTTGCTCTGGGATATGGTCCTGCTATATCTAGAGAAACCATTCCCAGTGGGGCTTTGGTTGGTATGGGGTGTAGTTCTGTAAACTTTGACATATTGGATGGTTTTGTTCTTTGGCAAATAGCACATTTTCTTAAAATTTATGAATCACGTCGTCGTAAATTAGGAAAATAACAAAGTTTGGAAATCATGTCTGTACATTTTGTTACTCCGTAGTGTCCCCAAACTTCTACATCTACATCCATACTCCGCAAGTCACCTGACGGTGTGTGGCGGAGGGTACCTTGAGTACCTCTATCGGTTCTCCCTTCTGTTCCAGTCTCGTATTGTTCGTGGAAAGAAAGATTGTCGGTATGCCTCTGTGTGGGCTCTAATCTCTCTGATTTTATCCTCTTGGTCTCTTCGCGAGATATACGGAGGAGGGAGCAATATACTGCTTGACTCCTCGGTGAAGGTATGTTCTCGAAACTTCAACTAAGCCCGTACCGAGCTACTGAGCGTCTCTCTTGCAGAGTCTTCCACTGGAGTTGTCTATCATCTCCGTAACGCTTTCGCGGTTGCTAAATGATCCTGTAACGAAGCGCGCTGCTCTCCGCTGGATCTTCTCTATCCCTCCTATCAACCCTGTCTAGTACGGATCCCACACCGGTGAGCGTTATTCGAGCAGTGGGCGAACAAGCGTACTGTAACCTACTTCCTTTGTTTTCGGATTGCTTTTCCTTAGGAATCTTCCAATGAATCTCAGTCTGCCATCTGCTTTACCGACGATCAACTTTATATGATCATTCCATTTTAAATCACTCCTAATGCCTACTCCCAGATACTTTATGGAATTAACTGCTTCCAGTTGCTGACCAGCTATATTGTAGCTAAATGATAAGGGATCTTCCACACTTGTCTACATTGAGATTCAATTGCCATTCCCTGCACCATGCGTCAATTCGTTGCATAATCCTCCTGCATTTCAGTACAATTTTCCATTGTTACAACCTCTTGATATACTTCAGCATCATCCGCAAAAAGCCTCAGTGAACTTCCGATGTTATCCACAAGGTCATTTATATATATTATTAATAGCAACGGTCCCACGACACTCCCTTGTGGCACACCCGAAATCATTCCTACTTCGGAAGACTTCTGTCCATTGAGAATGACATGCTGATTTCTGTTATCTAGGAACTCTGCAATCCAATAACACAATTGGTCTGATAGTCCATATGCTCTTACTTTGTTCATTAAACGACTGTGGGGAACTGTATCGAACGCCTTGCAGAAGTCAAGAAACACAGCATCTACTTGGGAACCCGTGTCTATGGCCCTCTGAGTCTCGTGGACGAATAGCGCGAGCTGGGTTTCACACGATCGTCTTTTTCGGAACCCATGCGGATTCCTACAGAGTAGATTTCTAGTCTCCAAAAAGTCATTGTACTCGAACATAATACGTGTTCCAAAATACTTCAACTGATGGACGTTAGAGATATAGGTCTATAGTTCTGCACATCTGTTCGACGTCCCTTCTTGAAAACGGGGATGACCTCTGCCCTTTTCCAATCTTTTGGTACGCTACGCTCTTCTAGAGACCTACGGTACACCGCTACAAGAAGGGGGACAAGTTCCTTCGTGTACTGTGTAAAATTGTACTGGTATCCCATCAGGTCCAGCGACCTTTCCTCTTCTGAGCGATTTTAATTGTTTTTATATCCCTCTGTCATCTATTTCGATATCTACCATTTTGTCATCTGTGCGACAATCTAGAGAAGGAACTACAGTGCAATCTTCCTCTGTGAAACAGGTTTGGTAAAAGACATTTAGTGTTTCGGCTTAGAGTCTGTGATCCTCTGTTTCAGTACCATTTTGGTCTCAGAGTGTCTGGGCATTTTGTTTTGATCCACCTACCGCTTTGACACAAGACCAAAATTTCTTAGGATTTTCTGCCAAGTCATTACATAGAACTTTACTTTCGAATTCTGTACGCCTCTCGCATAGCCCTCCTAACACTACATTTCGCTTCGTGTAATTTTTGTTTGTCTGCAAGGCTTTGGCTACGTTTATGTTTGCTGTGAAGTTCCCTTTGCTTCCGTAGCAGTTTTCTAAATCGGTTGTACCACAGTAGCTCTTTTCCATAACCTACGATCTTGCTTGGCACGTACTCATCTAATGCATATCGTACGATGGTTTTGAACTTGTCCACTGATACTCAACACTATCTGTATTTGAGATAAAACTTTTGTGTTGAGCCGTGATGTACTCTGAAATCTGCTTTTTGTCACTTTTGCTAAACAGAAAAATCTTCCCACCTTTTTTAATATTTATATTTACGGCTGAAATCACCGACGCTGTAACCGCTTTATGATCGCTGATTCCCTGTTCTGCGTTAACTGTTTCAAATAATTCGGGTCTGTTTGTCACCGGAAGGTCTAATACGTTATCGCCACGAGTCGATTCTCTGATTAACTGCTCAAGGTAGTTTTCACATGACGCGCTTTAAAAAATTTCATTGGATTCTTTTTCTCTGCCACCCATTATAAAGGTTTGAGTCTCCCAGTCTATATCTGGTAAATTAAAATCTCCACCCAAAACTATAACATGGTCGGGAAATCTACTCGAAATATTTTACAAATTTTCCTTCAGGTGTTCTGCCACAACAGCTGCTGAGCCAGGGGGCCTATAGAGACATCCAATTACCATGTTTGAGCCTGCTTTAAGCGTGATCTCCACTCAAATTATTTCATATTTCGGATCTCTGTCAATTTCCTTCGATACGATAGCACTTTTTATCGCTATAAACACGCCTCCCCCTTCACTGTCCAGCCTGTGTCTGCGGTATACATTCCAATCTGAGTTTGGAATTTCATTACTGTTTACATCTGGTTTCAAATGGTTCAAATGGCTCTGAGCACTATGCGACTTAGCTTCTGAGGTCATCAGTCGCCTAGAACTTAGAACTAATTAAACCTAACTAACCTAAGGACATCACACACATCCATGCCCGAGGCAGGATTCGAACCTGCGACCCTAGCGGTCGCTCGGTTCCAGACTGCAGCGCCTAGAACCGGACGGCCACTCCGGCCGGCCTTACATCTGGATTCAGCCAACTTTCCGTCCCTAATGCTATGTGAGCATTGTGACCGTTTATTAATGAGAGCAGTTCTGGGACCTTTCTGAAGACGCTACTGTAGTTTACGATTACCACATTAATATTGTCATTCCCTGTTGCGTTTTGTCTACTGCTACCTCAGGATGCGTCTTGTCGGGCCTAGGGAGGGAATTCTCTAACCTAAAAAACCCACATATGCACTCCACACGTGCTCCGCTACCCTTGTAGCCGCTTCCTGCGTGTAGTGCTCGCCTGACCTATTCAGGAGGACCCTACATTTCTCCACCCGACAGCGGAGGTCGAGAAATTTGCACCCCAGATCTCCGCAGACTCGTCTGGGCCTCTGGCTTAAGCCTTCCACTCGGCTCCAAACCAGAGGACCGCGTTCGGTTCTGGGAACGACATTACAAACAGATTCCAACCCGCGAGCAAGGCTTTCCGCCTTCACCAACTCCGCCAACCGCCTGTGTCAACTGAGGATTGAACCCAGACGCCAGGAGTCATTGGTGCCGACATGAGCAACAATTTGCAGTCGGGTGCACCCATTGCTCTATCGCCACCGGCAGGGCCTCCTCCACATCTCGGATGAGACCCCACGGCAAGCAGACAGTGTGAACACTGGCCTTCTTCCCCGACCTTTCCGCTGTTTCCCTAAGGGGCTCCATCACCCGCCTAACACTGGAGCTCCCAATCACTAATAAACCTTGGGGAGAGGGTGGCCCAACCGAGCCCGGTACCTGCGAAGATGTCTCGACAGCAGGGACCGTGGGTGAAGCATGTAACACCTGGGGTGACCCATGCGACGCACCAGACTCCCCACTGCCGCTACACTACGAGGCAGCAGCCTGAAGACGGCTGACCGTGGCCATCAGCACGTTGAGCTGTTCGGGAACAGTGGCCAGCTCCTCCTGCGTCCGTACACAGCAGTCACACATCCTATCCATCCTAAGAAATCAACAATTTACTGTACTACTTTTAACTATACTGCTGATTCATTAAAGGCGACTGATAGCTGACTAAACTGTGGTTACTAGACGCTTCTTGTTGGAAGCAATGAAAATAAGCACTAACTGTCCCTTGACTGTATTCAAAACAAACACGAAATCTATGGAACACTATTACTAGTACTCGATAATTAAAGCTTCCTAAAAGCAAAAACACACGGAAAAAGAAGTGACAAGTAAGAGAAACACAGTTAATCTTTAAATTTACGTAGCTTGCTGCACAGGAGATGTGAAGCAGACGGCAGACTTCGTGTGTATGTTTGATAAATTCGTCGATATATTCGTCTGGCAGGGATACACACCAATGCTGAGAACTTTCGTGCTTCTGTGAAACAGAACGCTTTTGTACAACTGATACCATTTACATACCTTGTGGCTTGCATTTAGTTGAATATTTTGTGTTACCTTTTTCCACCTATCGTCTCGGTGTTGTATCATTCCCATCTGCTTACAAAATTTTTTGTACTCTGATTTTTGTGTACTACTTTGCATCAATAATGTTCGGATTTCTGAATCTTGTTCAGACAGTTCACTGAACTCGTCTAGTCCCCGCGACAACGTGGTTAGTGTATCTGCGATAATATTCTGACTGCCCTTTATGTATATTATTTCAAAATTAAATTCCTGCAGGTACAAACACCATCTCGCTAGTCTTCGGTGTTACAGCTTACATGTTAAGAGAAAAAATAATTATTGGTGATCACAACAGACTTTGGTGTTTTTACCCCAAAGAAAATACTCGAATTTCTTAAATGCCCAAATCACTGCTGAACTTTCCAGTTCTGATACGGAATATAATCTTTTTGCCTCTTATAAAGTTCTGCTGGCAAAGCTGATGACTTTGGGTACTGTTTTTCCTTCTTCCTCTTGCATCTGGAACAAACGCGCCCCCAGTCCCTGAGACGAGGCGTCCGTGCTTAGACAAAAGTTCTTAGACATGTCAGGATGACTCAAAATGTTTGCTGATATTAATGCATTTTTAATTTTGGTAAAGTCCCCCTGGCATCTCCCATCCCATTACCAAGGCTTATTCTTTCTCAACGGGTTAATTAGGGCATCGCTATTCATAAGCTGCTGTGGTATAAATTTTCGGAAAAAGGAAGTTAGTGCAAGATATGATTTTAATTGTTTTCTGTTCCTTGGGGGGTGGACAATTACCTATGGCAACTAGTTTCTTTGGGTCTGGCAATATACCCCGTTCAGATATGATATGCCCTAAAATTTTTACTTGCTCTTTGCCAAAGTTAGATTTCTTTAGATCTGCTGTTACTTTGTACTCTGTAAATCACTGAAATACCTTTTCCATTATACTGATGTGTTCTGCCCAAGTTGATGTGGCTGTTAATATATCGTCAACATAAATGTTAACTTTATTGAGCAATTCTGGTTCTAATACCCTGCCCAAAGCTGATATAAAATCGCCTGCGCTAATGTTTAAGCCAAAGGGTAGAACTTGAAATTCATAACTTCTGCCATTGCAGACAAATGCTGTGTATTTTCTACACTCCTCATGTACCTTTATTTGCCAGTAAGATTTTTTAAGGTCAAGGGTGCTGAAATATTTGGTGTTATGAAATTTCAGCAGTTGTTCATCTAAGTTATCTGGTTTTGTTCCAACTTGTACTAGAATTTTGTTTATGCCTCTAGTATCTAAACCTAGTCGTACTGATCCATCAGGTTTGCTAACTGGTAGTATTGGGCTGCAATATGATGAAAATGATGGCTGTATGATCCCCATTTGCACATTCTATTGATTTCCTGCTTAACTGCTTCACGTTTTGTCCTCGGTATAGGGTAAGACATAACACAGAATGTTTCGTGAGGATAGACATTAGGTTTACGTTCATAATCTATGATTACTCCTGGATTCTTATTAAAAACATTTGCATATTTAAAAAGTAAGTCAGAAAGCTCTTGTCTTTGTGTAGTATGTAGAATATTTGATTCGTTCAATTTTTGTTCTACTAATCCCTGGTTAACTTCAGTGTCGGTCTCGTGTTCGTTATCAAACAGTGACATGGGCTTCTGGGTGTACTTTGTCACACCTCTCCAGTGTGGCAATCAGGTTGATAGGAAATCTTTGGTCCTTCACAAAGAAATGGCACTTACCATTACCTATGTCTATTTGAGTTTTATAGGTTCTAAATGTGTCCATACCTATCAAGCAGTTGACAATAAGTTTGTCTACTGTTAAAAAATTGCGCATCACAGAAAATTGTTCAATGTGCACAGTGATAAGAGCTTGGTGTTTTACTAACTTGGTTTTGCCGCCGGTAGCGGTTTGTAAATAGTTCAAATGGCTCTGAGCACTATGGGACTTAACATCTGTGGTCATCAGTCCCCTAGAACTTAGAACTACTTAAACCTAACCTAAGGACATCACACACATCCATGCCCGAGGCAGGATTCGAACCTGCGACCGTAGCGGTCACGCGGTTCCAGACTGAAGCGCCTAGAACCGCAAGGCCACACCGGCCGACCTAGCGGTTTGTACTTTGCAGTTTTGTACTGGCAGAACAGGAAATTTATTCCGTCTCTTTAATTCAGTGAAAAATGTTTCAGACATTAAATTAGTCCTGGACCCTGTATCAAGTATTAACTGTGTGTCTATACCGAAAAGTTTCACTCTGATTACTGCTTGCACTTGTTCTTCCAGTGTATTTTTCGCCTATTTTAGTTCATGTTGGTGTGGATCGTCCATCGTGTTTCCTTGTTCATCTAATCGTACGAAGCATGTTTGAAAATTTGATTTTCCCCCATCGCTTACAAGTTCTATAGTATGGGGCTCGACTACGACCGATTCGGGTTTTCCTGCGGTGTAGTCTGATCTACTTCGGTACACGGGACAACTTCTGTCAGTTGTACTGTGTGATTGTTTCCCCAGTGTGTATCATTTCCAGTTCGCGACATGCTTTCTCGTGTGTTCATATGGCTGTTGTGAAATGTTACCGTATTGCGATTTTGCTGCGCAAAGGTTGGCTGCGGTACGACGTGTTGTATAGCGATGCCAACCATACGATAAATTATCGCGATATACGATAATTACAACGTGAACACGATATACGATAGTACATTGCTGATAATTGCGGAATCTACGATAATTTTTGTAAAGATTTAAAATGAAAATAAATTGATACTTGTAGTAGTTTCATACGTTAATAATCTGTTTTCATATATTTAAGTCCATACTCCATTCAATATAAGCAATTTCCTCTTTTTCTCTCGTCCACTCCCCGCAACAGTCCAACGACTCTTAACACTGTATATTCTCTTCCTGGGAATACCCTTACCGCCTAACAAATACTGTTTCACAACAATATGGGCTATTAGGGCTAGGTCATCGTCATCAGTTGCCAGTGAAATTGGGACTTGAATGCATGGGTAGTTGTCTTTGTGCTCTTAAAAGAATATTAATTTTTTGTTCTTGAGGGAAATTTAAGTGTGGTGTTCTTTAAATAAATACTGTAGTAGTGTATTCAAATATAAATAATGGAAAGTGACAACAGTGATGTAGATTCTCCGCGGACCCCACAGAAGAAATTGAGGCTGCGTGGTGCGTTGAAATTAAAAAGTTTGAAACAAAAGTTGAAAAGAATGGTTGACTGATTCATCTTTCAAGAATTGGCTACTACCTGTTAGTGATGATGCATATAAAGCTCTGTGTAAAGTTTGTAGATGTGAATTCAGTGCTGAGTTGACTGTAGTGAAAAATCACGCTAAACAGAAAAAACACTTAAGTGCCGTAAAATGTGTCGGGCCTCTACAAAAGAAACATGACTTTTCATCACAATCAAAATCGTCTGATACATTTGATAAGCAGGGCAAGAGGGCTGAAATATTGCTATGTGGATTTTTGGCAGAACATAACATCTCTATTAATACAGCCAATCACTTAACAGATGTAATTAAAAGTGCCTTTCGCGATTCTAAAATAGTTGAGAACTTGCAGTTCGGTAGAACAAAAGCCACAGGGGTGATAAAGAAAGTCATAGGTAAATGTCATCTGGATGAACTGAATGAAGTTTTACGGAGACAAAAGCTCAGTTTCATAATTGATGAATCTACCGACATTTCCGCTACGAAAAATTTGTGTGCGGTATTTTGATGAAGATAGCTCCAAAATACATACTAAATTTTGGCAGTTATTACAGCTGTTTGACGAGAAAAATGCAGAGGCCGCTCATGAAGGTGCCACTGCTAATCTTTTGTACGATCTCGTACGTAAAGCCTTGTCAGTACATAATATTCGTCCTGAAAATTTAGTAGGATTTGCTTCGGATGGGTGCAACACAATGACGGGGAAAGATAATTCTGTTGCTAGTCGAATAATTAGAGATTTTCCTGGTATTTTTATACAGAAATGTATATGTCATTCATTGCACCTATGTACAAGTGAGGCTTGCAAACAATTACCAAGACTATGTGAAGACACAGCAAGGGATACATATTCATTCTTTAAGCATAGTTCAAAAAGAATAGCCCAGTTTGTGGAATTCCAACAGTTTTGTAATGTCGAACCTCACAAGATACTGCATCCGTCTCAAACAAGATGGTTATCTTTGTTAACTTTTGTTTCACGCATTCTAGATCAATGGAATGCATTGCAATTATTTTTCACTTGCAAGTGGGAAGAAGAAAGACTGTATGCAGCTGAACAGTTAGCAAAGGCATTCAGGGACAACTTTGTACGTGTATTTTTTATATTTCTCGAGTGGATTCTACCGAAATTTCTTTCTCTGAATCAATATTTTCAAAGCGAGAAATTAGTAATTTGCTCTTTGCATGATAGAATGTGCAAAACGCACAACGAACTCCTTCTCTGCTGTATGTATCCTGATTATATGAATTAAACTGATTTGACAGACATAGATCCAGCAAACCCAGCCCAACTTGTGCCTTATACGCAAATGTATTTAGGTGGAGGTGTGATGGATTTCATGAGCCAATCTGAAAACATCTCACAAAAATCTAAAGTGACTGATTTCTACTACAGAGCGCTGCAGTTGCTTATAGTATCTTGTTGTGAGATAAAAAAAGCGGTATGATTTCAACAATTCTGTTCTAAAAATGTTGAGTTGATTAACACCAGAAATAGCATTGTCAAAAAGTGCTGCAAGGCCGTCAACGCTTGTTCCACTTATAAAGTCGGTTCAGAGGATTTCTCCAAAAGACAAAAGGCTTATGCAAATGATTGATGATCAGTGGAGAGCATTGCCACATGCAGAATTTCCCGAAAAATCTACGTTCTAAAGAGGTGGACGAATTTTGGGTGTTCATAAAGAACTCTAGGGACATTCATGGTAACCAAGAGTTCCTCCAAATAGGAATCTTTGTGCTAGATATAATAATTTTACGACATTATAGTGCTGATTGTGAGCGGGTCTTTTCAAAAATGAATCTAGTGAAGACACCATTGAGAAATAAGTTACATTCGGGTACAGTCAGCGCATTGATGTTCACTTCCCAGCGTGTGAAGAACTGTGTACAGTTCGAACCAACCAGTGCAATGATTGCATCAACGAACACGTTGAACATTTATGCTAAGAAGAAGGAATCACATCGGGATAGTGACGCCAATTTCTCCGATGTGGAGTTCGACAGTGACGCTTATTAGGGTGAATTTAATTATATTATTATTTTTAATTATATTACGTACACAGTGCTACTTTTCGATCGGGGTTAGCGAATTTTCCTTGCATTAAATCTGTGATGCTTTGGACACTTCCGAGTTTATCTGGTTCTGAACGTATTTTTAGTACTTAGCATCGCGATTAGAGACGTTTTGGTTCGTAATTAGGAGGTTTTATAGATAAAAATTTTAAAAGATGAGAAGACTTTGCCATTCGCGATTGAAAACAAATATTGTGTACGTCATATTATCAGCATTATTGTTTTTTTAAGATTATCAATATATGATAATTTTAGATAAAAAACGATATTTTAAATACAAAATGCCATAATTTTATCTTCTGGGGTTGGCAACGCTGGTGTTGTACGCTATTGTTGTTCCCGCGCCGGCCACTGGTATGGCTGATCGTTTTTATTTACACGCGGTGCACAATTTTGAGAGGAGGGATTTAAATTAGCTTGTGAATGGTAATAATTTCTGTTATACGGAAAGTTTCGTTTAAATCTCTCGTTCCTACCATTTCCATTCCCGTACCCATTACCACGGTTAACGTATGCTTGCGGTTGCGCGTACCGGCTTTGCTGTATGTTCGTGTCTGGCTTTTTGTAGTGACCATTCAAGTTATGTTGTTGTGGTGTTTGGCTGTCTGACGCCATATTTGTTACTACTTTCTCTTCATATATTCAGTCGATTGAATCTAAGATGGATGGAAAATATTCTGTGTCGTGCTCAGGTGTAGTAATTAATTTTTACGAATGTGAGATGGCAAACGACTTTTTCAAATTTTTAAAACATCAACATAAGAAATAGGATTCGTCCAATAACGAGTTTTATTGAGATACTTCTCAAAATACCCTCGCAAGCTACTGTATTTGCTATTAAAAGGGTCAGGGTTAAAAACCTGTCGCCGAAGTCGGTCCTGTACAGCTTCTGACCAATATTTGTCAAGAAATGCCCGTTCAAATTGTAAATATGTGGTACAACGCTCAGCTACCTCGGTCGCCCACAAAAGTACATCGCCTTGCGTGTATCCAACAACAAACCTGATATTTTGAACTTCCGTCCAATTTCTAGGAAACACATGTCGGAAAGCACTAATAAACACGACAGGATTCATCTTCTTACCTTCGCTCGTAAATGTTGGAAATTGATGGTGTCTTAATAGACCTCCGTTAGCAAATATAGTGGACAAGCTGTTTACACTTTGTGCTGTGCTTACATAGCTGTGATAATTGTTTACATTTCTCGTAGTTAACTGAGTCTGCTGTCATGCCATGTAAACTTACACTTTGTCATCTGTCATTACTATTGGCATTGTTTGTAGGGTTTGCAATGATCTGTGTGCATACATTACTTTGGTTTGCTGTAGCTGGCACTTTGTTTATGTGTACAACTTGTGTCTCGGTATCAGTTTCACCTAAGTAGTTGCGTATTCTGTGCTCTGTAGCCTGCAAATTGGTGTTCCCTTTGTCGATAATGTCAGTTTCCTTTTATTGAATAATAGTATACATTCCTTCACTACCTTCTCCGCTGCGGTACCGGCTTTGTCTAAAGTACCTGCTTCAGCTTGTGAAATTACGTCAGATAAGTTATCATTAATTTTGTCATTTTTCTTTTTGGCGCAGACTGATTCGATTTCAAGTGATGGTACTTTTAAAGTGAGTAATCCTTATGCAGTTTGTTCACTACGGTAGAAATGTTCTTTACTGTGGAAGATAACTGTGTTTGTGTAGCTTCCAAGTTTGTGTGTGTGTGTGTGTGTGTGTGTGTGTGTGTGTGTGTTGTGTCTTTCATCGCTTTTAATTTGCGGCTTTACTGTATCGTTATGTTCATTAAGAGTGTGTAATTTCTATTTTATTTCCATAATGTCATTGTTTACTTCGGGAAGTACATCTTGTTTTAGCTGTTTTTCCATGTCTTTAAATTTTACATTCATTTCCTGGTGAAAATTCTTTGTCAAATCACTGATCTGCTGTGTGACTGTATCCTGAAAATCTTTTAAAACTTGTTTCTGCTCTTGCTTTATTTTGTTTATGTCTTGTGTTACTAAGGTAAGGTTTTGCGACAAACTGTCAAATTTTGTATTTATGTCCGTTCGCAAATTGGTGTTTACATTTTTATTTCTGCACGCAAACTGGTGTGTATTTTGTTGTCTGCACGCAAATTGGTGTAATTGGTGTTCATACCATCCAGTTTTTGAAGTATTACGGCAAGTGCGTCATTTTGGTTGCTATTTAATGTATTTTGCTTGTTGACAACTGTACTCTGTAAATCAATATTTGAACTTCGTGTGATGGGTGACGGTAAAGTGTCGTCAAAAATCATGTTATCTATTCTTTCTATGTTTTCCTGCGCGAACAGAATCTTGCTCGCGGAGATAAGTGATGTAGTAGTCTCCTCTATTGTCATCACCGTGTCCTCAAAATTAGAACTCAGTGAAAGCTCACTAGCACTTGTCATTTCGGTCATGTTCATCTCTGAATTATTTAATACGCCTGATTGTGGAAGACATGGCGCTGATACTCCAGATGCTCTTTTCTGCAATTGTACGCCATCTTGGCTCATTGCGTTTTCGCCATTGTTAACAGTTATGGAAACTGATTTTTGTGCCATATTTAATTGAATATTAAAATTAAAATTTTTGGAAAACATAAAATTGAAATATATTATTTTGTGAATTTAAACATACGATTTACGTGTCGTTAAGCATTATTTACCTACTTTCATGACGCACGAAATGTTGCTACACAAAAAACTTCAAACTTTTCTCTCGTTACTCATTACGAAAAATTTCTGAAAAAATTCACTACAATGTATTTAGGAAGGGAAATTAAGGAAAGGTATATCTAATTATTACGCAAGAGGCGCTACCAAGTATAGCTAAACAAACGGTTGCGTAGCGGTCCTATCTTTACTGTGATGAAACAAACAGCATGTTTTCCAAAATTTTCGGTAAATTCCAGTTCTTTTTTATTCCTTTTTGGACTGGTTTTCTTCACAAGAATTTTTGGTTCTGGTTATTTTGCTCCCAGTCGTGATGTTGCACATGAAAAAAATTTTAAAAAATTATTGTTAAACGCAAAAAATTTTTCATACAATGTCGTAAATAATGTTGCATAATTTACACATCTGGTTTCATGGCCTTTTCAACGTCATGTCACTAGGTCGCAAGCTGTGCAATTTTTTTTAGTAATAATAAAAATACCTAAATAAGGAAGTTAATTTTTTTAGTAACCAGAAGTCAATTATTTCTATTTACAATTAATGGCCAAATTCTGTAACTTTATATCTTCTCTTCTTTGTGTCCGTATTAAGTTGAACTTACTCCCATGTTGTCGAGATCTACACACTTCTGTTAGGTGCTTCTTCTTCCGACGCAGCAAAACTCTTGACTGTGTAGGTAATGTATTTTCGTTTGTCGGACTTCTTCCTCACATACAAGCAGAAGGTGTGACATGACCTTTTCGTGGTGCGCGGAAGAAAATAAAAAGGCCTCATATTTTTGCACTGAGAGGAATTATTATTCAGATATCGTGAAAGCTACTACACGTATCTCATATCTAACTAAACACGTCCTCTCTCCATGAGAACTCAAGACATAAGGTGACAAAAAACTGAATGAGGTCTTTATCATTTGTTCTCGCCTTCCAGCGTAGCAAAATGCATCTTTTGCGGGCGCTTACACCGGTTATCCTTGGCTTTTACTTCGTACCAGTACAAAACCCATACCATTTATCTCAAACTTTGAAGATGACCTGACATTGTGTGAGGATTTAATTTTAAATGAAATTTTGTTACAGCAACTGCGAAATAGCAAGTTTTAAAAAAACAGCGCTCATACGATAAAACTTAGAAACAAATCATACTTTGTACATGAAATTCGGCCTGAATAAAAAGGAACAAACTTAACCGCTAATGACTCAAAATCTGACAAGGCTAGGTACACGATCTACTACATGAAAATTCTGTGATTCGAATAACCTTTAAAAGGAAAACAAATAACCGAACGCAGAATCAGCATACACAGAATAGCGTGCGGTATCGCATCAATCACCATATCTCAGTTAAAGGGAAGAGCCACTTGACAGTGATAAACAATGACGTGAACGGTTCTTGGTACAGAAGTAACGGCCGTGGTACAGTTGCACCGGAGCTGTTCCAAGCCTTTCGTTTGACAGCGCCCTTATTCGAGCTAAAGGATGGACTCCAAGATCCTCAGGGGCGTCTTCAGCAGAAAATTTCCTTTGCAGAACTCCACATCCAAAGTAATTATCCACGCTAAGCGATCCCTGGCTATCCACGCGTTGTCGTGTCGACCTGTTCGCGTCCTGACTCTCAGAACACAAACATCTGAATGTAATCGAATGTTTATAACATTTCTTTTAGTTAAATATTGTTGTAATGTATTAGTTTAGTGCGCGAGAGTGATGAAGATGAGTCAGATAATCTAGCTAGAATACGAGAACGACGTATTTTCGTTGGTGACGGCTTTTAGCCAATAAGAGTTGGACAATGGCGGAGCATTGGGGACTGGCGCTTTCGAGTGAAGAGCTCAGTGGAACAATTCGGGACACACTATGGTGAGTTCTGGAAGAAGGCAGACCTGTCCAGAGTAACGTGCGTAATTCAGACGTACTGCTGCTACAGTTCTCTAATTTCTGAATGTGTTCCAGAATAGGACTAACTTTTGCCATTTGATTGACAGAACTGAGAATAGAGAGAAAATGAGATACTATTCTTCGTATCGCGTGTGTTAATTTGTGAATCACCATGTTCAACCTTGATTTACTTTGAGCTGATTAGAATTTCGTATATTGTGATCACGAAATGGGTTTAGTTTTTGCGAGTCTTTGGTGCGGTTTAGTTTGTGGACTTTGCTACCTTTCTCGTAAAGCTCTCAACACAGCATTACTCCATTTAATAAGGGTATTTTTATCTGTATTGTAACTGAGTATCGTAGGACCACTTCCCGTTTATTTGAAATGTTTTTTCTTGAATTAACGTTGTTCAACATAATTCTCTGTGATCTGCATCAATTACAGACGTTAGAACAAAATCCTTGTTCTTAAATTATTCATTTAATTTTAATTTTATATTTCTGTATAATTTGTTAGTTCGCATTTCTAGCCAATGCATAAACTATCTGACCGCAGGATCATAGCTACAGATTATTATCTGCAGCGAATTAGTTGCGGATCACGAAAGCAGACGTGCACGGCCCGACCCTGTGACTACATCGAGATATTCTTTTTATAAAGAGCCGTACAATGGTCCAGTACCTAAAGTACGAATAACCATAGGTAAAGAAGCAATCGGTTTGCTCGTATGAGATGCTGTTTGGATGAGCAACTACTACATTAGCAGTAATTGTTAGGTACCGTCGTACCACGTCGGATATTTGTGCTGAATTATTTCTTCAGAGAATAAAATTTTCTTCTCAGCGTTATGCGAGCATTTTCATTGTGACCGTGAGCTATGTAGAAGGGTGACAAATATTGTATTTTGAGGATGTGTCATCAGAGACGGTCTTACCATATGCCCTGCTTTAGCAATGTATACAAGAAATACCAAGAGGGAAGGTCGGTATTCACGCCAGACCTATCCGCTTGTGTTGTGGTGCGAACAGCAGCCTACACTCGGGACCGTAATTCCCTTGTCCGACTGCTGCTACTCTCCGATCAATAGTGCGGGAAGACATCGTGCTACAGGGAGCCCACTGCTTGCTCTCGGAGGCCAGGAAGGGGTTGGGATGTGCTTCGTGCAAAATATGGAGGTCCTTCCTTGTGGTTGTCAGACCTTGTCGACGGAATCCTTGGCGATGGATACGCCTGCCCTCATATTCTCACGCAGTCCACATTGGGCCACCGTCACATCCGAATGGCCCACAAATCTGGATATGGCACGATTCGATCAACCAGCTAAATGGAGACTCCAATGAGGCCCCTTTCAAACTATGAGGTGCTGATATAGCCGTCTCTCACGTGTACATGTCATCTCCATGTCTTTCGCAGAGATCACTCAACATCATGCACGTTATACACCCTACCAGGTCTAGTGAGAATACTACAAGCGATCAACACTGCTGCAGTCTGGTGGCCGTTCTAGCCGCCACAGAGAATTGCAACTCTAATCATTTACATGCCCGCCAGTGGTGTGAACGTATGTCAAAGGTACATTGACAACCGACCAATTCTACTAGGTGCTTCACCTACTTATGTCAGACAGTGTGTTTCTCGACAGAACTACTTTTACAGCTGGTCCTTAAAATGAACTAATTTATGACTTCGGTGGTGCCAGAGCAGTGGCCACCAACTTAAGGGGTGTAGTCATCTCGGTCGTTTCTTATCACTTGAAAGCCAGTAAACAATTTTTCTTAATCCTGCTAACATCCCTTCGCCTTGCTGTACAGGCTGTTCCTAAGCTTTTCGATCAACCACCTAGGAGTAATAGACCGCGTCAAGGGAAACAATTATTACTACAGATAAATTGTTTACTGACAATTCCTGATGACGCTAAGCGTCTTTTTATTGAATTTACTGCTTCTGGGACGATGAGAGTTTACAGAATTAGCAGAGTTTACTAACCAGGAATGCTGCATCTGCTTACTAGAACCAGAAAGCCTTAAGAATGAATGTGTCTAATAGCAGACATATTTTGAAAGCGAATCAGGAACTATACTTTTGCCGTTTCATGTGGAGCAGATGGCTGGATAACAGGCAACACATAGTAAACGCACACTGCAGAGTGTCTATGCTCTGCCGCCACTGTGGGGCATAACCAATAGTAAACGGTATCTAGCGCCGCTAGTAGGTCTCAGATTATAGTTTGTCTCTCTCAGAAGTTGCTCCTCATGATGTGATCCATCACCGACAGACATTTGACGCAAAGACTTTGCAACGCCCTATATATCCAAGTGAAAAGAAACGATCGAGATATGTCTATGTAATAGACGATGTCTAGATCACTTTATAAAATGTGCAGGCACATCAAGGGCGTGTATCACTGAAACCTCAAGATCTGTGCAAAGGTTTAGAGGAGACGTTTGTCCATCGTTAGCGAGTATTGTAGCGACTTTGGGAGAGGTACCACTCCTCCAGAGATTTGTACAGGAGCAGCAGTTTCAATCCTGGCGTCATGAGGTGGGGAACCGTTGGGCACGAATTCATTTCACGGCTGGTGGTGATAAAGGGAAATTTGACAGCACGATAGTACATCACGGACATCATGTGGCACTTTTCATGCGGCGGTATCATGGTGCCAGCTTTCAAGAGGACTGTACTGGTCTGTACATGCCATGTACATCTATGAACTGTCTACGTGATGTTGAGGTACTTCTGTGGCTAGCGAGCTCCTCAGACCTGTCCCAGAAAGAGCATTTGTGGTGCCAGATACGTCAACTCACTCCCTGTGCTACTATTTACAATACCAAGGACCAGTTAAACAGTGGTGGGCCAGGTTGCCTCATGAGAGGTTACAGTGCCTTTATGATATCCTTCTCAACCGAATCTGCGCACACGTCAATGCCAGAGGATGTGCAACATTACACTGATAAGTGGGCTGAAATTACCAAGTTCTTTGTGACTTGGACTCGATTTGTAATCACTGGAAAAACACCTTCAACCTGTGAAGTTGCATTGTGTTTGGTCTTCCCCTTCTGGGTGCTTCACTTTTTTTGTCAGGTTGTCTATATTCGCAACAGTGTTGTTTGCTGGCAGTGCGCCACTAAATGTTTCGTTCTCCACGGTTGTCTGCAGCCTCTCTCCACGCAACAGGCATCAAACCCTGGGCATTGGTTCTCCATCACTGGCTTCCGCCCTTCACTTTAGCGGGTACTTAATTGTGAGACAAAATACCGTCAGATCTGAATCGCTAATAATTACGAGACTGATAATAATACGTAAACAATGGTTGAGCCCACAACGTACGTGTTTGTCACGCAGTATTTGTTTTGCCAGTGATGACATCGTAGCAGTGTGTAGGCGCATTCGCATGATTGCTACGAATTAGCTTAGTGTAAAGTTTTAAATTGGTTTAGCATGGAATTGCATTACTAGGACATTGATTCGAATGTCATTGTGAAGAACTTGCGGAGAAATACTTGGACCCAAAGTGAGACAACGAAAACATTCGTGGGAAAATGAGTGAAAATAGGTTTAAATTGAAAATAACAAAATAGTGAAAGATGTCGTCTCATACTGTATGTTACAATAACCAAAATTTATCCTAATTATTGACTGTTTGTCAACAGAAGCTAACAGTCACGCCAGTCTCGCCGACAAAGAATGCAAGGTCGTTTCACTAAGAGAGTTGAAGAAAAGGTATGGCTTAACTGAACTGAGTCACCATGAAGCCATTGCCATTCCGATGGATCCGGGGTTTAAAAATCTGCATCTTTAAGATCCAGCAATATTCAGGCGAGCCATACGCAAGTCAAAACCATGGTTTACGAGCAACAAAGTAGCCCAAGTGAAGCGCAGGAAGATGCCGCTTCGTCTACTGTAACACAATAATAACAGTTCAGGAAACGTCATGAACAGCTAGCGCACGGCTGCAAAAAGAAAAAGCAAACACACCAAAGTGACGAAGTATCTCTGTTAGTCGTCAAACCCTGTAAATCTTTAAAAAGCATGACATGAAAGTCATTTTTCCATGTTTGTACAAAAATGCTCAAAACAATATCTTATTGTCGTTGCAACATCATTGCCAGTGAGTGTTTTATTTTCAAAAGCTAGTGCAACTATTACTAGGGACAAAATCAGCTCTATAAAAGTACTTTTATTTTGATACCAAGCAAAAATCAGACACTGATTCGATTCTAAAAGTACTCGAGTCGAAGCAAAAGTATCGAATATTTAATTGTGTTTGATTGTATCGAAACATATCCACTGATGGTATCAACAAACTGGTCTCTCGTTGGGAAAAATGTGTTCGTCGCCAGGGTGATAACGTTGAGAAATAAATATGTAGGCATGATGAATAAAGATACAGGAGTTTTCGTATAAAAATTTGGTGGCATCGCTTTCCAGCACGCCCTCGCACGATTCCTCTGTTGAAGCATTTTGCAACATTCGTGCTAACATCATTCCTACGACTACCGTAACGTAAGATAAAATCATGAAAGCCATTCGTGTTGGATAATTGATTATTTCCTTGTAGTAGAAGATGAATGAGTGGCAGGCAAGAGATATGAAAAGCAAGAAAGAGCAACGGTGACAGGTCTGAGCAACATTCCTATTTTCCTGTTTTCAGTTTACTTATGAGTACAGCAGAAAGCTTTGAAAACATAAATTTATTCTGAGTGAGATCATAGATCTTAATTCTTCATACAGTTTGTCCGTTTTCTTGCACCATTGTACCTCGGTGCGAAACGATCATCTGATAACTTATCTATAAGACGCTGAACGTGCACTTGCTCACTTAGAACTATGTCCGTGGCGAAACTGACATGGCAGAAACTACAAGAAGCTTGCTCACAAATAGTGTTACTTTATTCGTGGTGGGTATCGTGACTTCGCGGCCGTTAATGATCGTTGGTAGACAACTTAGGTAACTTAGAGATGTTACATATAACACTAACAAAGGCAATCAAATGGACCTCCAAGAAAAACAACAACTATATCTTCATACCCTCAATCCATCCCACTACATTCTAAATGAGCTATTAACTGAGCATACAATTTCGATATAATTAAACGCAATATGGACCCCAAAGACTCAGAAACCTGAATAAAAACATCCACACTTACTGGGAAAAGGCCTATACTACATAATATTCTAAAAACTACTGTAGAAGAAAAGAAATAGAGATCAAACTTAAAATAATAAATAGACACTCTGAGTAGCCCAATAACAAATACTGGTATTCCTCATTTTTAACAATTCGTAAAACGTGCTGTAATTATAATTTGCATATATATTCATTTATACGGTTGAAATGCCTTGTTTATGATGTCGATACACAGTTAATGAAATCTAAACTCTAATATTGACCGTATGCAATCTGATGCCTTTATAAAACTTCGTTGAAATTTTCACTGCCAGTTGTTGAAAAAAACTCCTGAAAAGTTACGTGTCCTGAAAACGACTTGTCCTATGATCATATAAGAAGAAGTTCCTTCTCAGAGTATAAGCATTTTTCTTGTTGCACGCCCCACACATTAAGAAATGAATGATATCCTTAGTTACTGGATGCTCTTTGCATTATAAATAAAAATATCGAATATAAAACACATGTGTGAAGGCTAAACTGACGTGAAGATTATTATGAAGTGTTTGTGGGACGCAAAAGTTTATTTAGAACATGTGTTATGTTTCCACTGCAAGATTATACATTGTCCTGGAAAACCGTAAGACCGCAGCAAGACAAAATTCTATCAGCTGAGCATACGTGAGTGCATACAACTGTTTCACCCTATACCTAAATAAATACAGCCACATTAGTACGTTTCTACAATCGAGACACCAAGTAAAGAGGCGCTAGATATTCAAATATTCTTGAGCAGTGCAGGAGCGGACGGACATGCTGCTGCCAAAAACATCAATCTCATCGAGAACGTTAGGCATTGGCTGCTAAGCTCGATAGCCCGAAACCGGTTATGGCATTGAAATAAAGCATTTTAAAAGTATTAGTGGCTAGTTGCGTTATTCACCAACAATTTTCTGAAGCTGACATGTGAAGCGATTACTAAAGGAACTGAAATGCACACCGAATAAATTATAGCCGTACAGTCTGATCAAAGATTTGTTGTTTGATATGTAACCTCACTTAAACTAATTTTGTGAGGGAGATAGCAAATTGAGCGGCAAGGACTATCACCGTACGGCAACAACCCCACAATTAACACCGTACATGTAGACCAAGCTATCAACTTTTCCCTGTATACACACAAACAAATAATACTTTCATACACACTACACTTTTCTAATTTTTTTGTGGGACGGGGTATTGTGTCACAATTAAAACAAAAATAGTTCCCATCTCCCGGTCGTGACGAAGGTTTCCAGGAAGTTTCTCTTGGTTTTAAGACAAATGCCAGATCTGGAAATCTCTACCGCAATATTCCCCATTAGGACTCCCTCTGCCCCACTACCAGCTCGATCGTATTTGGCACAAAAATTCTCGCCTTCCCTATGGGTTATTACTGGACAGACCTCCCGGTGTTGCTTATGCGCGGTTATTACCTGGCACAGAGAACTGGAGCTGTGGTCGTGGTGGCGCCATTGCCTTGTTTACGCACGAGAGACAGGGAGGAGTATTCTTACAACTGGAGCTTTGCCACGTACTATGTTGTTACGTCAATGCCCTGCGTAGCAAAATAATTAAACGTAAACTAGCACTTTGCTTTGACAATACACTGTAATACATACGAAATGGTGTTTGTTATAAATGGGCACTCTAATTCTTAAGCTCCATTTTTTCGCAAAAATGTAATGTAGTTTTCATTTTTTTGGAACTATGTTTGTACAGAAAATCTCATTGTCCTGAGGCGTTTTAAACACAATTTTTCTCACAAGGGGAAAATGCAGTGTCAGGGATGGGAATTGGAGAAGAGACTGGATGGCTATGTAGTTTAAGGTATCAGCTATCATTTTCCTGAACTGCACACATAAATACACAGTATTTGAAATTATTATTCCATTTATTCCATGCTTAGCGTTACTCTTTGATCAACATAATATTTTTTAAAGTCAACCTGTCAGACCAACAAGACAGCATTTGTGAAACAAAACGAACAGAAACACAAATTTAAAGACGCTGACATTTCAATATGTAAGGCATAATTTTCTACTGCAGGTAAACCTATTTAAAATACGTTTACACTCACACCGTTACATTTCTATTCGTGGAGTTAATATACTATATTCTGTTTTGTACAGAGTCGTAACAATCACTTGAAAGTGGCCCAGAAGACTGAAACTAATTGTAAAGAAATAAAACGAATGTAGCAAAAGTAGACAATGACACCTCTTTTAATAAATTCATTGCTATGAAGAAAAACTGCAAATGTTAATGAATCAGTTTCCCCTCAAATTCATTAAAAACTCGTACGGTGAAAAGGTGTCCATCACACAATATTAACAGCACAAGAAGAATTCTTATTACCAATATTTCTATGACTACTATCACCATAAAAATGTAAATCACATCATAATAAATAAATCTGTGTGCGGCTACAGTATATTAAATACGAAATCAATCTTTTTTTACCTCTATGTCAGCTATGTTGCAACCACTTTAATGAACATCGTTATCAGCTGTTATCTAAAGTGAAAATAGAGCAGTAATAAAGGAAAAGGGGGAAGAAATCATAATTCAGTTTCGACCAAGTCAGAACCCACGTCTCTCAGCGAACTTTATACAAACCTAACAACCCCGGCTATTGCAATGTTTCGAAAATTAGCTTCATTTTAATGGCTCGTAAATTTATCACGCCCGCTTAGCGAGGGCGACAATATTAGGGTGAGATGGCTGGCATCTCAAACTACATCATTAGTCAGTCCGATCTTCGTTTACCACCCACCAAGGCGGAGTTTGTTTGCCAGCCTGAAAGTCTACTTCTGGGCGACATTCGCTGCGAAGTTCTCACAAAATCAGTATTTGCTTGTATTGTTAATAATATCGCAGAAATTGGTGCCTAGTACAACATGCCTCCGTATCGTCAACTGCGTGTTTATTGTGCATACTTATTGCATTTCCTTGTATCCTGTCCAATTCAGCATCATGTCTCCCCTTCTGTAACATGGGACTTTCTCAGCTTTAACATTTTCCGTGCATATTCCGCCATCTTTTGTCGTTTTGTGCTTCTCGTCGTCAATAAATTTAATTTTATTAACAGCAAGCTTCCAGTGTCAGGTAACAACGCGCACTACTGTAACTGGAGTGTGGCTGCACCTGATCACGTTTCCAAGTTATTTCGCGCAACCACCGGCTTACGTTTCACTTTGTGAAGTTACATATGCAGTCTTGCCAAGCGCGGCTGGCTGCACTCGAGCGAGACAGCTATCGTCACCGTAATCTGCTAGTCAGGAAGTTTTCTTCGAGCTGTAGTTGCCTTACAGACAGATTTGGTCATGCATCGACACGTATTTCTGATTGCTTTAGAAGCAACCACCATTAGTTTTTGACGAAGAGTAGAGTCCCCTTTGCCCTTTGAAAGTACGAAGAGAGCACACTGGGGAATTTGCCAATAATGCGGAGCCAACATCAACAAACGTCGGTGAAAGACGGGGACACTAAAGAGAATTCGAATAATAAAGAGACACGAAGGGTTAAAAAAAGAAGACGGCTCGCAAGCTGTTGTGATTGTCGAGAGAGCGATTAATTGTAGTGAAGCGTACAAAGTAAGTGACATTTCTGGATTGCAGTTTAGATCCATGTAATGTATGCGGTAAGTACAATCTTGCTGTCTTATCTCAAGTCACATACTCGGTTTAGAAAAGAACCACCGTTCTGGGCAGAAACAGGCCAGTTACACCCGACCGACCGCTGTGTTATCCTCAGCCAATGACGTCGTCGAGATGCGTTATGGGGGTGCGTTGGGTCAGCACACCGCACTCCAGGCCGCCGTCGGATTAGCAGACCTGGTGTCTTTACTTCTCATTCAACATCTCTTAGCTAGCATCACGAGGTTGAGTGCACCCCGTTCCAATACTGCCACCAAGAAAAAATCCCAGGCAGTACCGAGAATCGAATCTGGGTTCCAGCGTGGCAGGCACCCGCGCTGACCATTCAGCTACGGAACTAGACATGCTCGGTTAGATGGCTCGTTTAGGTATAGGGGTTACTAGGTAGCCTCAGCGTGTGTGTGTGTGTGTGTGTGTGTGTGTGTGTGTGTGTGTGTGTGTGAGAGAGAGAGAGAGAGAGAGAGAGAGAGAGAGAGGAAGGGAAGGGAAGAGCGGGCGATTCACAGCCATATCTTGATTGGTGTCCTTATGTAGTTTCACCTTCCAATTTCCTCTGACTTTTTTTTATCGCTGTCGAAACACATCCACTGACGTACACGCCGTTTGTGTAAAGAATTATGTCAAAAGAAAAAAAGCACTAATGAGATCTAAGAAATCTACATAGATTTTCGTAATTAAAGAAGTTCTGTGTCAATGTCACGAAACTTGGCAGTAGTGTTGGACACTAGGAACTCAATAAATAAAGCATGAAAGCACAATCTGGATCAAGAATTTACACTATATGATCAAAAGTATCCGGACACCCCGCAAAACATACGGTTTTTTTCAGATTAGGTGCATTGTGCTGCTACCTATTACCAGGTACTCCATAATAGCGACGTCAGTGGTCATTATACATCGTGAGAGAGCAGAATGGGGTGCTCTGCAGAACTCACGGACTTCTAACGTGGTCAGGTGATTGGATGCCAATTTTGTCATACGTCTGTACGCAAGAATTCCACACTCGTAAACATCCCTAGGTCCACTGTTTCCGATGTGATTGTGAAGCGAAAACTTGAAGGGACAGGTACAGCACAAAAGCGCAAGCCGACCTCGTCTGTTGCCTGACAGAGACCGCCGACAGCTGAAGAGGGTCGTAATGTGTAACAGGCAGACATCTATCCAGACCATCACACAGGAATTCCAAACTGCATCAGGATCCACTCCAAGTACTACGAAAGTCAGGCGGGAGGTGAGAAAAGTGAGAAAACTTGGATTTCATGGTCAAGCGGCTGCTCATAAGCCACACATCACGCTGGTAAATGACAATAGACGCCTCGCTTGGTGTAAGGAGCGTAAACATTGGACGATTGAACATTGGAAAAACGTTGTATGGAGTGACGAATCCAATGTCAGGGTGAGGGTATGGCGAATGCCCGGTGAACGTCATCTGCCAACGTGTGTAGTACCAACAGTAAAATTCGGAGGCGGCGGTGTTATGATGTGGTCGTGTTTTTCATGGAGGGGCTTGCACCCCTTATTAAAAATCTGACATTAAACATTTGACAGCAGCAGTAATAGCTTCAAAAATAAATTGAAATCATATCTCCTTGACAACTCCTTCTATACCATGGATGAATTCTTGAATAGGAATAAATAAATCTATAAATATAGTATATGCATTTTGTGCCACTTAAGGGAATGGGGTAAATAACAGAAATATTAATCCTTAATTCTGTATTGTAATATATATATATATATATATATATATATATATATATATATATACACTCCTGGAAATTGAAATAAGAACACCGTGAATTCATTGTCCCAGGAAGGGGAAACTTTATTGACACATTCCTGGGGTCAGATACATCACATGATCACACTGACAGAACCACAGGCACATAGACACAGGCAACAGAGCATGCACAATGTCGGCACTAGTACAGTGTATATCCACCTTTCGCAGCAATGCAGGCTGCTATTCTCCCATGGAGACGATCGTAGAGATGCTGGATGTAGTCCTGTGGAACGGCTTGCCATGCCATTTCCACCTGGCGCCTCAGTTGGACCAGCGTTCGTGCTGGACGTGCAGACCGCGTGAGACGACGCTTCATCCAGTCCCAAACATGCTCAATGGGGGACAGATCCAGAGATCTTGCTGGCCAGGGTAGTTGACTTAGACCTTCTAGAGCACGTTGGGTGGCACGGGATACATGCGGACGTGCATTGTCCTGTTGGAACAGCAAGTTCCCTTGCCGCTCTAGGAACGGTAGAACGATGGGTTCGATGACGGTTTGGATGTACCGTGCACTATTCAGTGTCCCCTCGACGATCACCAGTGGTGTACGGCCAGTGTAGGAGATCGCTCCCCACACCATGATGCCGGGTGTTGGCCCTGTGTGCCTCGGTCGTATCCAGTCCTGATTGTGGCGCTCACCTGCACGGCGCCAAACACGCATACGACCATCATTGGCACCAAGGCAGAAGCGACTCTCATCGCTGAAGACGACACGTCTCCATTCGTCCCTCCATTCACGCCTGTCGCGACACCACTGGAGGCGGGCTGCACGATGTTGGGGCGTGAGCGGAAGACGGCCTAACGGTGTGCGGGACCGTAGCCCAGCTTCATGGAGACGGTTGCGAATGGTCCTCGCCGATACCCCAGGAGCAACAGTGTCCCTAATTTGCTGGGAAGTGGCGGTGCGGTCCCCTACGGCACTGCGTAGGATCCTACGGTCTTGGCGTGCATCCGTGCGTCGCTGCGGTCCGGTCCCAGGTCGACGGGCACGTGCACCTTCCGCCGACCACTGGCGACGACATCGATGTACTGTGGAGACCTCACGCCCCACGTGTTGAGCAATTCGGCGGTTCGTCCACCCGGCCTCCCGCATGCCCACTATACGCCCTCGCTCAAAGTCCGTCAACTGCACGTACGGTTCACGTCCACGCTGTCGCGGCATGCTACCAGTGTTAAAGACTGCGATGGAGCTCCGTATGCCACGGCAAACTGGCTGACACTGACGGCGGCGGTGCACAAATGCTGCGCAGCTAGCGCCATTCGACGGCCAACACCGCGGTTCCTGGTGTGTCCGCTGTGCCGTGCGTGTGATCATTGCTTGTACAGCCCTCTCGCAGTGTCCGGAGCAAGTATGGTGGGTCTGACACACCGGTGTCAATGTGTTCTTTTTTCCATACCAACTAACTAACTAATTGAAACTTCCTGGCAGATTAAAACTGTGTGCCCGACCATGACTCGAACTCGGGACCTTTGCCTTTCGCGGGCAAGTGCTCTACCATCTGAACTACCGAAGCACGACTCACGCCCGGTCCTCACAGCTTTACTTCTGCCAGTATCTCGTCTCCTACCTTCCAAACTTTACAGAAGCTCTTCTGCGTACCTTGCAGAACTAGCACTCCTGAAAGAAAGGATACTGCGGAGACATTGCTTAGCCACAGCCTGGGGGATGTTTCCAGAATGAGATTTTTCACTCTGCAGCGGAGTGTGCGCTGATATGAAACTTCCTGGCAGATTAAAACTGTGTGCCCGACTGAGACTCGAACTCGGGACCTTTGCCTTTCGCGGGCAAGTGCTCTACCATCTGAGCTACCGAAGCACGACTCACGCCCGGTCCTCACAGCTTTACTTCTGCCAGTATCTCGTCTCCTACCTTCCAAACTTTACAGAAGCTCTCCTGCGAACCCTGCAGAACTAGCACTCCTGAAAGAAAGGATACTGTGGAGACATGGCTTAGCCACAGCCTGGGGGATGTTTCCAGAATGAGATTTTTCATTCTACAGCGGAGTCATGGTCGGGCACACAGTTTTAATCTGCCAGGAAGTTTCATCTCAGCGCACACTCCGCTGCAGAGTGAAAAATCTCATTCTGGAAACTAACTAATTGTTTTGCGTGGCACTATCGCAGCACAGGCCTACATTGATGTTTTAAGCAACTTCTTGCTCCTCACTGTTGAAGAGGAATTCGGGGATGGCGATTGCATCTTTGAACCCGATCGAGCACCTGTTCATTATGCACGGCCTGTGGCGTAGTGGTTACACGACAATAACATCCCTGTAATGGACTGGGGTGCACGGAGTCCTGACCTGAATCCTACAGAACACCTTCGGGATGTTTTGGAACGCCGACTTCGTGCCAAGTCTCACCGACCGACATCGATACCCTTCCTCAGCGCAGCACTCAACGAATGCCCGCAAGAGTGAAACTGTCATCAAGGCTAAGGGTGGGCCAACACCATATTGAATTCCACCGTTACCGATGGAGGGCGCCAGGAACTTGTAAGTAATTTTCAGCCAGATGTCCGGATACTTTTGATCACATAGAGTATATTCGAAGTCAAAACATGGTTAGAATATACAGTGATGAGCCAAAACATTATGACTACCTGCTCACTGCGTTTTGGTTCGCCTTCGAACGCAATATGGCAGCAGTTCTGAATGGTATGGATTTGAAAAGTTCTTGGTCGGAGGTATGTGGCATCATATATCTGCGCAGATGTCACGCAATTGCTGTAAATTACTGCGCGTAAGTTTGTGGGCGCGGAGTTGGCGCGTGATACCGCCACAGACGTGTTAAATCGGATTCAGATAAAGTGTATTTGTTGGTCAAGAGATCAGCATGAGTTCACTGTCATGCATGATTCTGGCATTGTGACCTTGACAGTTATACTGCTGGAAGACGCCATCGCCATCGGAGAAGACAAGCAACAACGTTCGTGTAGACCACTGCTGTCGTGATTCATACGATTACTTTGAAAGATCCCATGGAAGCCCAGGTGAACGTCCCCCCTAGTATAATATTGCCACCATTCGCCTGCGTCCGTGGTGCGGTGCATGTTTCGAGCAAACCGTTCGCCTGAATAACGACGTACCAATACCCGACCATCGTCCAGGCGAATCGTTTTCATTGATCCTGGTCCAAAATAGATGATTCAGTGCCCCCTGCAATCGTAATAGATGTCTGACCTCACGGCATGTGACGTCCAGCTTTCTGTGCACGACTAGGAGACCTCTGACAACATGCTCGCATACTTCCATCCATTTCCACATAGTAGTCAATACGTTATGTTATTTTATCTAACTCGTTCTTTGGTTTTGTAGAGCAGTGTGTTCTCTACCTTGTATAAGTTATATGAGGGACTACAGAGTAATTTTTTGCGTAATGTCTTTTGGCGTATACTATAAAGCTTACAATAATTTAATAATAATTGTTTGATATTTGGAGCCTCGTGCATTTTTCCCAGATTTACGTTCGAAGTACACAGTAATGCCAAAGAAACTAGTATAAGCATGTGTATTCAAATACACAGATATGTAAACAGGAAGCATACGGCGCTGCCGTCGGCAACGCCTATGTAACACAAGTGTATGGCGCAGTTATTAGATCTGTTACTGCTACTACAATGGTAGGTTATCAAGATTTAAGTGAGTTCGAGCGTGGTGTTATAATCGGCGCACGAGCGATGGGAGATAGCATCTCCGAGGCAGCGATGAAGTGGGGATTTTCCCTTACGACCATTTCACGAGTGTACCGTGAATATCAGAAATCCAGTAAAACATCAGATATCCCATATTGCTGCGGCCGGAAAAAAGTTCTGCTAGAACGAGACCAACGACAATTGAAGAGAATGGTTCAACGTGACAGAAGTGAAACCCTTCCACAAACTGCTACAGATTTCAATGCTGGGTCAGTAACAAGTGTCAACGTGTGAACCATTCAAGGAAACAAAATCGATAAGGGCTTTCGGAGCTCAAGACCCACTCGTGTACCTGTGATGACTGCACGACAAGAAGCTTCGCGTGTGCCCGAACCTAGTGGCATTGGCCCGTTGATGACTGGAAAAATGTTGCCTTGTCGGACGAGTCGCTTTTCAAATTGTATCGAGCGGATGGAAGTGTACGAATATGGAGACAACCTCACGAATCCATGGAACCTGCGTGATAGCAGGAGACTGTTCAAGCCGGTGGAGGCTTTGTAATGGTACGGGTTCAAAAGGGTTCATATGGCTCTAAGCACTATGAGACTTAGCATATGGGGTCATCAGTCCCCTAGACTTAGAAACTACTTAAACCTAACTAACCGAAGGACATCACACACATCCATGCCCGAGGCAGGATTCGAACCTGCGACCGTAGCAGCAGCGCGTTTCCGGACTGAAGCGCCTAGAACCGCTCGGCCACAGCGGCCGGCAATGGTATGGGGCGTGTGCAGTTGGAGTGGTTTTGGACCCTTGATACGTCTAGATACGACTCTGACAGGTGACACGTACGTAAGCAACCTGTCTGATCACTTGCATTGATTCTTGTCCATTGTGCATTTCGACGGACTTTGACAATTCCAACAGGATAATGCGACACCCCACAAGTCCAAAATTGTTACAGAGTGGCTCCAGGAACACTCTTCTGAGTTTAAACACTTCCGCTGGCCACCAAACTCCCCGGACATGAACATTATTGAGCATTTCTGGGATGCCTTGCAACTTGCATTGCAACGCACTCTTAAGGGTTTATTGACAGCCCTGCAGGGTTCATGGTGCCACTTCCGTCCAGCACTACTTCAGAAATTAGTCGAGTTCATGCCACGTCGTGTTGCGACACTTCTGCGTGCTCGCGGGGGCCCTACACGATATCAGGCAGGTGTCCCAGTTTCTTTGGTTCTTCAGTATATTTTAGTAAAGGAAGCTGGTGCTCCCGACGTCAGTATGGAAAATGTAAATTATTAATCAGAGCGCAACCGCGGAACAGCGGGCGGGGTAGTGGTGGTGACACAGGCGCGCCGCACACAACGCGCTATTTCGGCTCCGTTGGGTTGCGTGGTGCGTCGCTCGCTTTGTCGGGCCGTGGGCTGCTGTCCTGGCACACGGCTCGGCTGCAGCGCAACCGCCGTGTCGCTGCGCACACGTGACAGCCCCCGTGGCAGCTAGGTGCGTTTTTGACGGCTCACTTGAAGACGACTGGCTGATGCTCACATAGTAGATTAAAGGTCAGGGAGATTATGTAAGCAGGCCGGAGTGGCCGTGTGGTTCTAGGCGCTACAGTCTGGAACCCAGCGACCGCTACGGTCGCAGGTTCGAATCCTGCCTCGGGCATGGATGTGTGTGATGTCCTTAGGTTAGTTAGGTTTAATTAGTTTTATGTTCTAGGCGATTGATGACCTCAGAAGTTAAGTCGCATAGTGCTCAGAGCCATTTGAACCATTTGAAGATCATGTAAAAACATCGAAGTTTGCCGATGACGTAGTACTTCTGTCAGAGCCGGTAAAGTACTTGGAAGATAAGTTGAACGGAATCGATAATTCTTGAGAAGAGCTTCTAAGATGAACATCAACATAAATGAAACAATGGTAATGGAATGAAGACGAATTAAATCAGGTGATGCTGATGGAATTAGGGACTGAGATACTCAAAGCAGTTGAGGAGATTTCGTAGTTGGGTAGCAAAATAACCAACGACCTTAGTAGAGGGGATATAAAATTGAGACTGACGCTGGCAAGAAAAACGTTTCTGAAAAACAGGAATTTGTGGCATCGAAAACGTATTTGTGTCACCAGCTGTTCAATACATCACGAAAATGTATATTTGATCCATTGGTGTACACTGTTTTCCTCCTATGACGACGATTATAATAATCGAAACCGGCACAGTATGAACATACAACTGTACAGCTGACTGCACAAATATCCTTTTTTCAAATTATCTAACAGCTGTAGACAGTCAATTATGGAAATCTCTATAAACTTAAGTGTTAGGGAGTCTTTCCTGAATATATATGTATTTAGTGTAGCCTTGTACGAAAGTGAAACGTGGGCTACAAACAGTTCTGACAAGAAAAGAATAAAAAAAGCTTTTTGAAATTTGGTGCTACAGAAGAATGCTGATGATTAGATGAGTAGGTCGAACAACAAATGAAACATACTGAATCGAAATGGAGAGAAAAGAAATTTGTGTCACACCTTGACTAAGAGAAGATATCGGTTACAGGACATGTCCTGAAGCACCAAAGAATTGTCAAATTGGTAATGGAAGGAAGTGAGGGGAGAACAAGTTGCAGAGGGAGACCAAGGCTTGAGTTCAGTAATCAGGTGGAAATGGATGCAGGTTGCAGTAGTTATGCAGAGAGAGAGAGAGAGAGAGGCTTTCGCAGAATAACTAGTCGTAGGCCTGAAGACATAACGATAACAATTTGGCCGGCACTCCCGGAACATCATCGAGTATTCAGTACGTCGGAAAATTTCAAGATCAACTATGTTTTATATCGTTCGCTGTACTTTCTCAAGCGAATGCTGTGACCACCATCAGAAAACGGACTGAATAATTATAAAGACAAATTTTCAAAGTATTGATTACAACTGCTCTGAAAAAAAGAAGGAATAAAATTAACCAATTTTTTGAGGCACAATGATCTCTCCGCAAATCGAACTGCGTGGGTATACTGTAGATCCCATCGATCGACCGCTGATCACTGGTACTCCCCAAACACTCTGGTGAATCGCACGTGTCGTGTGAAATATGGCTGCTGACTGCGACTCATTTGTATAGACGCTGAGCCTGGTTCTGTGGTTTTGTTTCATATCGCTGTGTCCATGTGGAGTAAGACCCTCGAGTTAGAACTGATATATATTAAGGATTCACCAACCACTCTGAAAAGTGGAGCTGAAGGCCAAGTTGCCACTTTCCTTAAGAAGAAATAAAAATCTAAAAATAATGATGCTCTTTGATTTTTGCCACGGTTGTTTTGACTAAACTGCAGAAGTTTCGCTGGAAAGCCTTTGCACATCCTCGATACAGCCGCGATCTCTCCCTATGCGATTTCCGTATATTTGGAGCCCTGAAGAAAGACTTTCGTGGCTGTCAATTTGCCTCTGACTAAGAGGTGCACGTCTGGATACGATCATGGCTCCGGGGCAACCGCAAACATTTTTTCATGAAGGCACTCACAATCTTCTCTCACAATGGCATAAATGTTTTAACAATTATGGCAATTACTTTTGAAATAATAAACAGTTTACTTACTTTTTTCCATCTGTCCTAGTTTCATTCGCCTGTCCCTTATAGGATCTGATGTGTAGTAAAGAAGTAATTTGTTCCTCTCCTCCAGTAACTCTCAAAAGTTTAAGTCTCCATGTGCACGAGAATATGAAACACAATTGACTACAATTCAGAATTTGTTATCGTAGATTATCGTAGATCCCATGAAAAAAATTAACATCTTGGATAGCAAAAGATGTCTATCATATTACTTCAGTCTTGTATCTTCCTTTCATGACAGTGTACGGTACCAGTATGTTCCAAAAAGCCGAGAGCGAGAATGCGATTTTTCAGGCGGTCATACCTAGGGTTCTATTGATCAAAATAAGGGGGCAAGTCTTTTGGATAGCTTTTGGCCTACAATAACCATTTGTATACCTACCTGAAGAACGGGCGTATTGTAGATATACTACTGTACAAGGTCAAAATTTAAACATTAGACGCTTCTTCCTGCTGAGGCAAATTGAGAAAATCGGTTGGTTCTTTTGCATTAAGTGTGATCTATAATAGCAGCTTATAAAAGCACCACTTGTTCATGAGAGATTCCTGAAAAAACCACCGAAAAAACATGATTTCTGGGTACGAAAAGTGCCAGTTGTCGGGATGGCCACCCCTTTAATTTCTGTTCAGGCAGATCGTCGAAATTTTTGCCATATGCTCTTTAGATGATGTTCTGCGAGTTGTCATGGTGTAGCTTCCAACAAGAGGTGATGTCTGGCCGCAGTCGGAGGACGCGTTTGCGGAACCTTTCAATCACTTTCACGTAAAATTTAGTATGCACAGTTTGTCCGGGGGCACAAACTCCCAGCAAACCACACTACGACGGTCAAAAAAGCAGATGAGCATTGTTTTGACGCTTGACTGGCTCACTTTGGCTTTCTTTGGACGTGGTGAATTGGCGTAGTGCCCCTCAGCGCTCTGACGTTTGGTCTCCGGGTCGTATTCAAAACACCACGATTGGTCACCGGTAATCACATTGTGAAGAAAATTTGGGATTTCTTGGACAGAATTCAGAATTTCCTGGGAAATTTTCATACAATTCAGTTTTTGTTCGTCACTCAGGATTTTTAGGATAAACTTTGCGCACCCCTTTCGAATGGTCAAATCCTCGGTTGCAATTTTTTGGATTGTACCGTGCGAAATCCCCAACTCATCTACCATCAGACGAATGCTTAAGCGCCAGTCGGAGTGCAGAAGCACCTTCACTTTAGCCACATTTTCATCAGTCCTTGAAGTTGATGGGCGACCAGCACGACGAGATCCCGCCTTGTGCCACTCGAACACTATTGATCGGCTCAGGGCAGCATCCCCGTCGGCGCCCGAGGGTGTCCGTCGCGGTTACCTCGAGTTTCACACAGCATTTGATGGCGTAGCGGTGCTTGGGATTTTTCTCCATCTTGAAGCGCGACCGCACTACTGAACGAATGACCACAATAATCTACGTGCTCACTCTCCGCTTCCCTGCACACGACTGGAAAAAATATCGGACTCCCCGGAAGGCTCCCCACCATCACGCCCAGGCGGTCCGATCCCCCTCCACCTCTCAGTTCGCGCTACGGAAACTCAGTCCTACTACTTATTTTTCACACCCTGTACAAAGAATCTTAACATGCCTGAACTTAAAATGACTGCCAAAAATTATGGAAAACTTAAAACTCTGCAAATTCAGTAAGATTTTTCTAATTACATGTTTACTCTTTGAAGTTAGAAATTATAAGCCTGGCGTTTTCGCTGAATTGTGTCTGACGAGGAAAGTAGCCAGTCAAAGTATAAAGCACAAGATTCTGTGTTAACCTTTATTACGCGTATTTATTTGTTGTTTATATGTTTCAAAGTATGTAAATGCGTCGAAGTATAGAAATAAGTTGTCAAAATTTTAGTGAGCTATAGAATTGGTTTTATATAAGCGGCACATCCTGCTGTAGCTCCCGTCGAAGCATTCCACCTTCCTCAGAAAATATTTTGGCATATTCGCTCTTTTTCGTGCTGAAAGAGAGTAGCAGAGAGACAGTGACCGAGGAAGAGAGAGGAGACAGTGTTAGTGGGGGGAAAGAAAGAGGAGACCGTGATGCGTGATGGTGGGAGAGAGACAGTGGCAGTGAAAGAGAAGCAGAAATGAATGAAGACAATAGCAGACGAAGCCAAGAAGACAGGAGATACTGATGATCAGTGAGAGACAGTGGCAGTAAAAGAAAAAGAAAGATGGATGGAGATAGAAGAAGTGGGAGCAAAAGAGAGAGGGCATATTTAAATGAAAAAAACGGTAAGTGAGACCATACTTGGCTTGGGGTGTCTGGACCCTCCCAAGCCGGCGAACTTAAACACATGGTTATAGGGGAGGGCGCAGTTTGGACCGCTGTTTTAAACACGTGAGTATAGGGTAAAATATAAGTTGGACATCCCAGAATTCCTGAGAGAGTGGCAGTGAGAACGGAGACACCGTAGGTGTGAGACGGTTCAAGAGCGATATACTGTAAATCAATGGGAGAAAAGGGAGACGGAGGGAGAGGCATATGTAGGAACTGGCTGTGAGAGGGAGATGATGAGTGTCAAGGCTTAACTACAGAGGGAGACTGGGTGAAAGGATTTAGAATTTTCTGTGTTAAAAAAGGGAGAATATTTGCACGCGAAAAGTTTTGGTTAGATAAGCGGAATGAGCATGGAGGCAGCTGGTTCCCCATTTTACTGTCAGAGTCTTTTAAACAGGAATACACTCACCGTTTTTGTGCTACGATTGGAGCATTTTTCCGTTTGTAGCATTCTGTCAAATCTCTACTTCCATTGGAAACAAAACAAACTATTAGATTTTAGATCACGTATTTAGTAATGTAAAGTTTTTCATTTCCTTTGTCTCTACTCTCTGTCCTGAAACTGCTCGTCGTCCTGCCCGAAATTACAGTTTGGACACATGGTTAAACCATTCCTCTTCAGTCTGATACATCACAGAATACGATTAAGTCACGTTGTGTCGTCACAACGTATATACAGGTTGGAGCCACTAGAATAGACGGCAGTAATCTTATTTACCAAAATACATTTTCCTCCAAGCTGCAACTGCTCCGTACGATTCGTCTCTTGCTCTGGTAGCGTCAACTCAACAAAATAAATCTTTCTGATTCATCTCAGGTAGAATTCTATTCTCGCCATCTTTACAGACGAAGCTCCACTGCGGGATAACTGAGATCTGTTTGGAACAGGTCACACGTGCAAAGTTTGGTGTTCCGCCAGAAACTCTTGCATAATAAGGGCGCCACGCAAAACTGAACTTCTGCTGCGAACCTCGCTACAAAAGCGACGCGAATGGTTTCTTACCGGAATCACTTCCGCTGCGCACCCCTAACCACGTGAGGTGTTTACCTGTTGTTAGTTTCTCCATGAGTTCATGCACTCACCTTCTTCGTGGGAGATACGGCTTGCGAATCTGTTTCTCTACTTAAAACATTAGTAGTCATTATTGTTCGTTGTTTAATTTTTAATAAAACTTCATGATTTCCAAAACTTTTCAAGCCGACGCCAATGTAGAAGAGTTTTTTCCAGTTTCAGGGAGGTATCGCCTTACAGCGAGGGAAGCTCTCCCGATTCCAATTACATTTGAAATCTAACGAGAAGTGCATTTCTGATCAGGTCGAAAGCTTCTTAATCGGTAATGTATAGTCGACTGAATCATAAATACAATATGGTTATGAATATGTAGATACAATTGAAAATTTATGCCAAACTGGACTCGAACCGTGACTTTCTGATTGTCATGATCAGTCAACTAAATTACTAGGCTGAGAACGCGCCAGATGTTCCATCTAAGACTTCCGAACAAAACTGCCTTAGGTTATCTCACTGGGTATGAGGGAATACCAGCACTGGGAACAGACTCGTTGAAGGACTCTTATCTTACCGTGCCACAAGTGATATAATATGAAATAACTTGAATGCACTGAAATGAAGCGAGTAGATAGGAGGAGGATGAAACCAATGAAGAGGCAGTTACATGGAATGATATCAGTGAAACCGTTCAAATTTCAATTTTCACCACTTATTCATTACATTAAGTGTCTAGCCTACTCGATCGGTTTGCACTGTGCTTACTATGCAAATGTGCATCATATGTGTTACAGATGATGTGATGTTCTTGTAAGTAGGCCGTTTAGGTTTTTTTAATGATAACGCCACGTAGCGCTCTGTATGAAAATCACTGGCTGTGCTGTGTGCAGTCTGTGGCTGGGTGGCATTGTTGGAATTTGCCATTGTAGTGTTGGGCAGTTGGCTATTAACAGCGCGTAGCGTTGTGCAGTTGGAGGTGAGCCGCCAGCAGTGGTGGATGTGCGGAGTGAGATGGAGTTTCGATAGCGGATGATCTGGACAGAGACAGTAAATTTGTAAGACTGGGTATCATGAACCGATATATATATATATATATATATATATATATATATATATATATATATATATATATATATATAATGACTTTTGAACACTATTAAGGTAAATACATTGTTTGTTCTCTATCAAAATCTTTCTTTTGCTAACTGTGCCTATCAGTAGTTAGTGCCTTCAGTAGTTTGAATCTTTTATTTAGCTGGCAGTAGTGGCGCTCGCTGTATTGCAATAGTTCGAGTAACGAAGATTTTTGTGAGGTAAGTGATTTGTGAGACGTATAGGTTAATGTTACTCAGGGCCATTCTTTTGTAGGGATTTTTGAAAGTCAGATTGCGTTGCGCTAAATATATTGTGTGTCAGTTTAAGCACAGTCATGTATAATTGTTCAAAGGGGACGTTTCATTCTGAGAAACTTCAAGTTTTGCAAAGAAAATAAAATTGAAAAGTTTTACCAGCAGAGAACTGTACAGCAACATTCTTAAGAATGTAAATAAATTTGACTCTTCTAAAATTGTATATGCATGAAAGTGTGTATTGCATTAAGTCACATAGGGTATTTTCAGCTTAAATCAATCCCAAAATCATTTCTCCTGGACAAATCCTTGTATTTCATGGACGAATTCCTATTGAAAAAACTGGTAGTCTCAAACAAAACCTTGCTTGTAAGTGCAGTTGTATGAGTAAGACTAAAAAATAATGTATTCATTAATGTGAACTCGAGTCATGTATACATATCCTGTAAACTGACACGTTCCACATTATTTCGATAAAAGAACAGTTCAGATTATGTATGGAACAAGTAGCTAACTAACTAACATCCAGTTACACAATTATGAAATAAGAAGTAGGCAAAGCTTTCAGAGGGAAGTACACATCAAGACCCTAAACCATAAAATGATACCACATCAATCCTAAGCACTCTTCACTGCATCGCCTGCACAAATTATGTATATCAGAACAGTACGAATATTTAAGAAAGACTTGAAACAGATGCTAATATTTAATGGTATTTATAGCACTGAGGAATGCATAAATTATTCACAGTGACACAAACTTGTTACTGTGTTCAAGAAAATGTAATAATATATTTTACTGTCTTCCACAGTTCTCTGTTTGGATTGTGTCAGGCAGCCGGGAAGCTGTTGAAACGAGCGTGCTGTGGAGTCTTGCTGTGGTGAAGAAAAGATATGTCCGCTTCTGAGTGGCTGCGACAAGAAAAGTTGCTTCAGATTCAAGTAACTTTAAACAGCCAAGTTATAAGAACCCAGTACAATCAATTTATGCACAAAAAATAAGAAAGAATATTTTAAAACGTTTATGTGTCAGTGTTTTCCGAGCCCTTAAAAAATCTAGTCGACCAGCAAAGGACTAGTCGCTATAAGTCTGGAAAGAGCCAAAGCCAGACCAACAGAACAATAAAAACTGGAAACAAAGTGTAGGCGTGTAGGAGGGGCTTGTGTGAGATTGAAGTAGCATGGCCAGAACAAGCTGTGGTCCCACGTACTTGAGTGGGTCTAAACGCGAGATAGGAAAGATGTTGCACCCCGGAGAAATCCACCCCAACCGATTATTGCGCAAAAAACGCGAAGCGGTGGGCTCATATGGGACAAACTGTTGACGTTTGTTAATAAAAGACCTTACCCAAGGAATATCGCATAGTTACGGTGTGTGCCGTCGATTATCTGTGCGTATTACTAAATTAAAGTCCCCCGTCGCGTTTCTCAATCTGTATGTGAAGGCTAATCTCAGAAACTATCGTAGGTTCTTTTTATGTTTTTCACTAACAGAGAGAAAGAGGAAAGGAAAATGCATGTTTGTATTTATTGCATCCAGAGCGTTAGTATGTTTCAAACTCTGGATGTTATCACTAGTTAAATGTCTTAGGCTGTCTAAGGTGATCGTTTCATGATTTACCAGCCAGTAATTTGTGTTACCACGTATGTGGTAATGAGGGAACAAAATGTCACTCAGAAAAGGACAGTTTAAGAAGTGTATAACAATCATTAAATATATAAGAGTACGAATTACTTGGAGAGTGACAGCACTTCAGCAATGCAGGAATTTGTTGTACGTAAGTGTATTTGTCCGAGTGAGTCAAAGGACTTCAGTGAGCGACGTTTTTTATGTGATTGACTGGCTGTACTTGTGAACAAATTCATGTGATAAGAGTATCTACCTTTTGCTGCGTTAACGTTTCGTAAATATTTTAGCCTCTTTGCTAGAAATTTGTGCAACTTCATTAAGGTTAACGAAAATATGAGATTGATTTTATTGCAATTTCGCTTTAACTGCTAAGACGTAAAATAAATTCTAGCTTCAGAGTAGGTCTGCTCAACATGGGTTACATTTTTGTAAAGATCAACAACTAATTGTCAAAAAACGGCTGCGGTGTGGAGCAAAGACTCAGCCGAGTAGTCCTCAAAACACCAGTGAGCGACCTTAATTTAAGGCGAACTTGATACCCACACGCGACATACATCTGCGGTCGTCTCGTTAGCCGCAGCAGGCTGAGAAATAACCGACAACACAGCAAGAAATATTCCCTAGATGCTGCACGTCTAATGAGCAGCAATAGAGTGCAAAAACAAGCATTCTTGCCAATGACTATCGAACCAAGTTTTCAACGACTAGTGAGAAAATGACATTCATTCCGTTTCTTTGCATCTGTATAAAATTGATATTATCGCGTATACCAAATCTTTCGTATTGTAAAGCTTCAAGGACAAAATTTTATGAATAGCAGAGGATCCTAAACTGAGTACTTTTCGATAGCGAACGAGTGGTCGAAAACGAATATTTATCGGAGCGACATCGTAGATGACCCGCGCTTGGAGACATGTACGAAGTAGTGCCTCTGAGTTTTTTATGTGTAAACTCTTCACGCTTTTTAAATAAAACAAGCGTTGTTAACATCATACATCTTCATTCTTTACGTCTACATATTTATTTCTCAACATAGTCATCCAGGCGACGAAAACATCTCTCGACGAGAGACCAGTTTGTTGATACCATCACTGTAGACTGACTTTGTTCACGGAGCCACGACCTCATCGCTGCTTGCACCGCTTCATCGCTATCAAAGTGAAGTCCTGAAAAATGTGTTCTTGAGGTCTTGGAAACAGATGGTAATTGGATGGGGTCAAGTCGGGACTGTATGGAAGATGATCACTATGAGCACTATGGGACTTAACGTCTGAGGCAGTGTGCGATTTGCAAGGGGGATGGCGGGATTCCCCCCCCCCCCCCCCCCCCCCTGCATCAGACCAACCCCTCTTCTGATTTTAGTTTATGCGTCCCATCCTGGGATGTTTATTTCCCACGCACTGGAGTAAAACTTTACATATAATTTAAATTTGTGGAGCCGAACACTGAAAGTTTTTAATAAGTCTTACTATTAATACTATTAATATGTTTCAGTTTTTTATCATCATAATAAGTACAGCTTTTCACAAATGTGCCTCTACTTTTTGAATTCCCCTCGTATACCTGTATGTAGATGATTTTGTAAATAAGCTTTACCTATAACGTAGTTTTAAAGATATAACAAGAGATGGCTTTTCTGATAGTGCACACGCGTGAATAGTGAGTTTCGGCATTAACATCTATTTATAAATAGCTGTTTAACCATGCGTAACGCCACGGTCCAAGCTAGTAACATATATAATTCTACTAACCCCCTAAGACATCCCCCCACTGGTAAAAGCACAAATCGCACCCTGGTCTGAGTTCATAAGTCCCCTAGAACTTAGAACTACTTAAACCTAACTAACCTAAGGACATCACACACATCCATGCCCGAGGCAGGATTCGAACCTGTGACCGCAGGGGTCCGGCGGTTCCAGACTGAAGCGCCTAGAACCGCTCGGTCACAAAGGCCGGCGGAAGATGATCGATGACAGTGAACCCAAGCCGACGGATTGTTACAGATGTCGCACCGCTCGTGTGTAGTTTGGTATTGTCATGCTGAAGGAGAAGATACTCGGTGTGTGGATGAAAACTTCGAGTTCGTGCTTTGGATTAGGCAACACGCTGTTTTCCACGCTCCGAAATAATTCCGTTACGCACCATCACGTTATACGCTACAGTTCGCAGCCATTTAGCGACAGAGGGCTGCAAATGTGTAGATAGGAAGAATAAAGATGTAGAATATTAATAATGTTTGTTTTACGTAAAAAAAAGCTTCAAGAATTTTCACATAAAAATTCGGAGGTGTTACTTTTCACCACGTCTTTGTATTTGCAAATTTCTTTGCTCCATAAAAAGCAACCTACTCTCGCTGTAACATAGGTATACTAGCATGAAAACAGTACGCAGTCGTCTGTGACTATTTGCAGTTCGTAACTGGTTCTCAATGACGGAGCATTACCTATTGCAGGAACTTGCAGACATTCGCTTAATGTATGTTGCAGCAGGATACAGCTTGATTCATTTCCCAAATCACTCATTTCCGGTCCGCCACTGTCCAGAGGCTTCGCACTTTACATCGTCTTAATCACCGATTAGCAGTGACTACAGAAATTTTAACTCCTTGTGCACAGTCGCTATACTACCTCGACTGCTGGTAACACTTTGGAAAGCATGAGTAATTCCTCCCGCTAATTTAGTGCGAATTTTTATAACCGCCCTCCGCAGCACTCGATGATTCCCGTCCACCAGTACATGAGGTATGCCTGGTCTAGCTTCAACTTTGGTCTGTTCTTTGTGTTTCTTCCACTTCAGAACGACATAATCAGCAGTCGATTTGGGCAACTTGCGAATGGTTCAAATGTCGCTGATAGATTTGTTGCTGCGGTGACATATAGTGACTAGTCCACGTTCGAAGTCACAGAGCTCTCCTGTCCGACCCATTCTACATTTACTGGTTCCCTACTGGCAACACAAAACTCGTCGCATCCTTTTACACCGGTGGGTCCGCCTCTTGCGACATCCGGTGAACAGTTCTGCATTACACAGTAGTGTGCACGTACTTTTCATCATATAGCGTATGTAGAGGCAACAGATTTGCAACTGGCGTCATTGCAAATAGGTAAACATTAATAGTCGTTTCTAGAATCATACGACAAAATAGGTGTTCGGGCCACGTTTCAGTCGTCTGGCTGACTCGTTTTATGAGGTACTGATTTCCTGTACTCCGATGAAAAGAATGAAAGTAATAACTTCAAAAAGTAACAGAGATAACTGCAAAAACTACTAGTTAGTAACTTTCATATCTTGTTTTCTTCTAAGAGTTAGATGGTTCCGGACTGAAGCGCCAAGAACCGCTCGGCCACAGCGGCCGGCAACGTCACTCCCCAAGCGGCGTAGAGTTGATAGTATAACTAACAAACAAGTGTTCCGACAATTTTTGTGGTCTACAATACACCGTACCATTCCGTGATTTTAGATAAAACTCCGACCACTAGAGACCGTAAAGAAACTATGGTGCAGTGGTTGCAGGCGAAAGACATTGCTGCGGACTTGAGCATGACAAAGCTGCTGTGAATACTCGCTCGTGAAACAAAATAAGCCTGTGACGCTTGAATACGTTGTAGATGAAATTGCAAGCGAACAGGGTCACTTGGTAAATAGGCTGCCGCCTTATCACTGCTATTTTAATCCAACAGAATTGATTTGGAGTGAAGTCAAGGCGTACATTAGAAGTAACAACAAGACTTCTGGATGGAATTGCGCCACTGACATCGTAAATTGGTGAGTGTAAATGTATACAGAATTAATTCTTTTTCTCTCTGCAATCGGGTAGGTTATGCATGTTTTGCATTATTTCTTTCTATGAGTGTGGATAGCGTGTTATTTGGTATGCTTAGATTTACATTATTATACGACGCTTTACATGGAGCGACTTTTCATAGATATTGTCATTGACTTCGGGTGTTTTTATTTCCCGGTTTCATATACTATCAAACGCTTAGCCTCCGTCGTCGTTCTATCCATTGTTAGAAAAATGTACTTCGTTGCACTTACGTATAAACGTTGATTGTAGCTTACATTTACAAAACGTACTTCGGAGTTGTGGGCGTGTGCGGTAGCAGCTATTGCAAGCTCGCAATCGCAGTATAGCCATCCACACGCGAACCGTCAAGTGACATGTTTCACCGGCTCGGGTTTAAGCCCCGCGATACCACACAACGCGAAATTTTCTAAAGCGTTTCACTTCCTAGCTACCAAAAGACCGACCGTCCCCTTTCGCGTCTCCACCAGCACTGTCCCTCTGCCTGTCCCCGACCGCGTTTCCTGCGCGCCGAACATTCTCGCTCGTCTGACTAGGGCAGTTCCCTTTCCTGAAGCCGTCCATCTGATTGGCTACAGCTTATTCTACATTATTTTCGTTCTAAATAAAGTAATAATATCCACTATATAATAAACGTTAAATTCTGTAACTATTATGCACTAAACCTTACAACAAATATTCTATTACCTAATGATTCAATAAAGTGTCCTGCTGTCATCGTTCAATGTGTTTTGTGCAGAGGAAATAATGATCTGATGGCTAACTGAAAATACTGATAATTTAAATTTATTATATCCTTTAAAAAAAGTTACAGAGCTGGTATTTACAACATTTACCATTTTAATGATGTGCTTTAATACGAAATGTCGATCGTTAAGATCGATCAAAGCGTTCAGATTTTAGTATTCGGGTCTTTGTTACAAAACTTGTTAATTTCACTATAACATAAATCCTAAACTATTATAGACATGATCAATATTCAAGTTTTATTGGAATCACCATGAAAATTTATGAAGGATGGTAGATTAAAATTACTGTGGCTTCATTCCCTGAATTACTACAGAATTAAATAGTTTCCATAAATGTTTCCCTTTGTGGCCGATCTTAGGTCCACCATATTTACGTCTCCCTGGCCACAAACAGCTTCTACGGGGGTTCCCTATGACCTAAGCTCTCGTCTGTCTCACTTGCACACTACAGCACTTAGGTCTCATTCAGCACAACAGACGATGGTTGAAATGGCTCTGAGCACTATGGGACTTAACATCTGTGGTCATCAGTCCCCTAGAACTTAGAACTACTTAAACCTAATTAACCTAAGGACATCACACACATCCATGCCCAAGGCAGGATGCGAACCTGCGACGATAGCGGTCACGCGGTTCCAGACTGAAGCGCCTAGAACCGCACGCCCACACCGGCCGGCCACAACAGACGCCTGTGAGTTTCCCTATCTCATGGCGAAGCTGCGCACACGGTCCTGGATGACAGGGTTCGTTTCTCAATTCCTGAACGCTGACTCTTTGGGCCATATACTTAAATGAGAGCAAAATGCTCGTTAACTCACATGGCTCATGTCAAGATTGTGTAGCAACTTGGCATTGCAAAACACTTCTTTAATTTTTTCAAAATCTTTGACATGCACCTGACATAGTGCATGCTTTTGCAGTATCTGAGAAAGTGCTTCATTATTTAGCGCTTGGTATGGCATGAAACGGCGGTAGAAATGACTTCAGGTGCTTCTAATCCTAGGGGCAGAGAAATTCCTGATAGCACGTCATACTTTGGATACTAATCACTTGGAAGAATTTTTGATCGAGAAATCTGCCCATTTATGCTGTTTTTAAGGTTGTATTGGCAGATACGTAATTGATGTACCTTCAAGAGTAATAATTACTAAAAAAAGACCAAGCTTCAAGATTTATTTTTCATATTTACTGCAGTTCTTTGATAGATTACAAATTTTAAAATAATTATGACAGAGAGTATAATTATCCTTCCAAAAAATAAAAGTACAGGGTGAGTTATTAAGCAACTTCCTCCACTTGAGCATCCAAAATTTCTTGCTCACTCAACAAACATGACATATTTGTAGCAGATTTACAGCAAACTGCAAAACCTAATGAGTATACACACAACACGACGTCAATGCGATCATACTGGCTCGGCCATTTGCATCAGCAGTGGTTATATTCACTACCCTTTCTTTCAAAATAATTATAGAACTCAACAACAGAAGGCATCACCAGTAGAGGAACAGTAACAAGATGTCCACACGTTGTTCTCATAGGAAATGAGTCCCGTTTTAGAGCGATAGATGGCTCATGCATCGCAAAAATCGTGCATCGATCTATACTCTGGCGCTGTCTTTTTAACACAACATTGTGGCTCGAGCTGTGCTCAGGTTTGGTCTCCAAAGTACTAACTTTGTACAGTATGGTTCGATTCCTTGCAGAGTGATGATGTGGCCCAATGACATAGTACTATTTCAACTGAACTTTGTCTTTTGTATGCTCACTGTCACTCCAGCATCTGCAAACCTCTCTGCAGTAATGTGCAGAGTATGTCATCATGTTCAGATGATGAGAAGGTCACTATTAGCCGATCGTTGACAAACAGTGGGACTCTGTCCAGAAGGTCAGGCCTTAGCACCGTATTGAGGACAGAAATACCTACTTCTGAGGTGACATTTAAGCCAAAGGGTAGTACCCTAAACTTTTAGCACTGTCCAGCAAAGACAAATACAGTATATCAGCGTGGCTCTTTGGCTAGAGAAATCTGCCAGTATAATGCCCTCAGATCAACACTTGACAGGATGCCTGAGACCATGAAAAACTTTGATTTTCTCTTCAAGATTCTTGAGGCAGATTCTCACTGGAAACAGTATCCTCTTAGTAGCCCAAGTATCAAGTACTAGGCAGACACGTCCTCTGAGCTTTAACACAGCTAATAATGAGCTAAAATACAGCCTCGTGGAACTCTCATTAACGCCTATTCTCAAATCTTTTGTATCTCTTTTGTGAAAGCCAGGCTCTTTCCCCAGGAAACACTGTGGGATGCACGACAGAATGTCTTACGTGGCTGCACATCAAGTTTTCACTCATATCCTTGGACAATTCTAGGAATTCTTCAAAAATTGTAGAACAGGCTTTTAGTATTTGAGTGATTACATTTCCATTTATTATCCATGTAGGTAAATTATAATTTTATGCACTTGCCACATTGATATATTTTGTGTAGATTTATCAACTGGCTTGAGAAACTGGTTGCTGCTCAGGGAACACTACACGTAAGTGTAGGTGAGGTTAATTTGCATTTACTTATGTTTCACTGCAGTTCAATTAAAGACTCTCCCTACACCACCTGTTTATGAACTAATGACTGTTGTCGAAGACAGCTTTTATTCTGTACATAAAAAACAGATAAACTTATGAACAAACATACCTTAAAAATTAAACGACGCCAGATGCTGTTAGTATGTAAAAGTAATATCAACACCAGGGGTAATATAGCGTAAAAACGTAAGTTAACACTTTTCTTGAATATTATTACAGTCTTTATTTATCCCATGATTATTCTTTGCAGTTGAGTTGATCAATGAGCTCAGTCTTTTTGTTTTACCTCTGTGCTCTTTCCGGTAGTGGCACTGTTCCAGTAGGATGTAATCTTGGCTGCTCTGATTGATCAATGAGCTCAGTCTTTTTGTTTTACCTCTGTACTCTTTCCGGTAGTGGCACTGTTCCAATAGGATGTAATCTTGGCATAATACGCTGGCATATTGTCTGAATATTATTTCTAAGATGCTCAGGAGGTGTAGTGACATTTCATGTACATGATTAAATGAGGAAGGAATAATTAAAACGGTAAAACAATTCAGTAGATGCATTTATCATCTCACTGATTCATCAGACCTTTTCTTTTCAAGTTTGTTTCATTGGAGGAAAGGTACATGGTTTGAGGTGATAGTATTAATGACTGAACAAAAAACGTCATATGAACATGTGTCCTGTTCTTAGTAGTTTCCAAGGAAACTAATGAAAACGAGGAGGAAAGGTACATGCTATGAGGGGTGATAGTATTAGTGATTCTGAACAAAAAAGTTTCATTAAGTTGTGGTGTTCTGCAATCTACCAATCTATGGCACTGCGCGTCTGCGAGAACGAACCGTTAACGTATACAGCAAGCCATTTTCTTACTCACAGACTGCCTAATTAAAATCTTAAATGAACTTGCATCATTGTATTGTCTTTAGTTACTCATAACTTCTTAGTTAACCCTAAGTGCATTCACTAAAGTTGCAACTGACTTTAGATTTACTGGATGATAATTTTTTATTTGATTTGGCTTAATGGAATTCAGCAGTGAATATTATTGCATATGTGTATAAGCAAAGTCAAAATTATCAACTCGCTATCAAATTTTCTTATATCAAGGACGCCAAAACTGCAATCCCCATTCAGTTTGACGACAAGAGAACCCATTTCTTTGGACCAGTAATCGAAGTTGTAATTCTTCGAAGGGGTTCTCCTTGTCTCAGAGTGTTCGATCAGTATGGATCAGAAGGTTTAGCACTGAATTTCTTTGTGACAAATGGTGATATCTATAGGTGTGATTACGCAGGATAGTATGCATTGGATTCCTACATATTCGACACTCTTTGACCCAGGGAGGTAAGTTAGTCGGTTCTTCAAGTTCCATCGTTAATTTTATAGTGGGATGCATAGAGTTTAAATTTTCCAGGTACTCTTCCAAGAGCTTTCGTTCCATGTAGCCACATCACAAATATTTGGTCCACATATCAATATAAACACGTTATTTTGAACTTTGCGGATTATAGTACCTTCATTTCAAATTGTTCGTTCACTATGACACGTGATTACGGACTACTGATCGCTATACCATCGATTTATTCGTAACAGTACCCGTCTAACAGGAACCAGATTGATGCGAGAATGTGTCTAAGAAGTCCAGTGATACAGTCGTAGTAGGTGTACGATGTCGAACTCAGTTATAGAAGAGCGGCGAGTTTTAATAGAACATAATCTATTTGGAGTCCAGGCAACAAATATACATAGTAACACAACTCGTAGCATCTGATGAAGACGACTGGTTCGACCGTACATGAAATGGCAATAACAACTCTGCAGAACACCCGAAAGTACACCATTAATTATGGTCCTTGAGGCTTGTCTCACTGTGTAATACACACATCAAAAAAAAAGTTTTGCATCACCACTTTTCCGAGAGTTCCGGAACCTGCACAGAAAATTGGAACAGAGACCAACATAAACATCATTTCCGCCCTTTTTATTGCTCATGAAAATCACACATTGCATGTTGTACCACCATACAGCGAAACCTTCAGAGGTGGTGGTCCAGATTCCTGTGCACTCTGATACCTCTAACAGTATCACGTCCTCTTGCATTGGTGTATGTCTGTATTCGTCGTGGTATACTATCAACAAGGCATTGTTGGTCCAGATTGTCCCACTACTCAACGCCGATTCAGCGTGAGCTCAGAGTGGTTAGTGGGTCACGTCGTCCATAAACAGCTCTTTTCAGTTTATACCAGGCGTGTTCGATAGGGTTCATGTCTGGAGAACATGCTGCCCACTCTAGTCGAGCGATGTCGTTATCCTGAAGGAAGTCATTCACAAGATGTGCACGATGGGAGTGCGAATTGTCGTCCATTAAAACGAATGCCTCGCCAATGTGCTGCGTATATGATTGCAGTATCGGTAGGAGGATGGCATTCACGTATCGTACAGCCTTCCATGACCACCAGCGGCGTTCGTCGGTCCCAGATAAATCTACCCCAAAACAGCAGATAACCTCCACCTTGCTGCACTCGCTCGACAATGTGGCTAAGGCGTTCAGCCTGACTGGGTTGCCTCCAAACACGTCTCCGACGATTGTCTGGCTGAAGGCATATGCGACATTCATCGGTGAAGAGAACGTGATGCCAATCCTGAGCAGTCCATTCGGCATGTTGGTGGGCCCATCTGTACCGCGCTGCATGATGTCGTGGTTGCAAAGGTGGACTGCTCCATGTGCGTCGGGAGTGGAAGTTGCGCATAATGCAGCCTATTGCGCGCAGTTTGAGTCGTAACACGACGTCCTGTGGCTGCACGAAAAGCATTATGCAATATGGTGGCGTTGCTGTCAGGGTTCCTCCTAGCCATAATCCGAAGGTAGGGGTCATCCACTGCAGTAGTAGCCCTTGGGCGGCCTGAGCGAGGCACGTCATCGACAGTTACTGTCTCTCTGTATCTCCTCCATGTCCGAACAACATCGCTTTGGTTCCTCCGAGACGCCTGGACACTTTCCTTGTGGAGAGCCTGTCCTGGCACGAAGTAACAATGCGGACGTGATCGAACAATGGTACTGACCGTCTAAGCACGATTGAATTACAGACAACACGAGCCGTGTAGCTCCTTCCTGGTGGAATGACTGGAACTGATCGGCTTGCTGACCCCCTCCATCTAATAGTTGCTGCTCATGCATGGTTGTTTACATCTTTGGGCGGGTTTAGTGACATCTCGAACAGTCAAAGGTACTGTGTCTGTGATAAAATATCCACAGTCAACGTCTGTCTTCAGGAATTCTGGGAACGGGGGTGATGCAAAACATTTTTTGATGTGTGTGTATATATAGCAGGGGTATTTGAGAGACGTCATCTATATTTTATGCATCGTTGTAATACATGAGTTCAGACTAATGCTGATAACTTAAAACAGTTTCCTTAATCTGTTGATACAAGGTGTAGGTTGCTTATATCACTACAAAATTAAATATCAATTCCCAACCATTAGTTCCTTATCTCGAAGTGCTCACCTTAGGATAATCTAGCTGTCTGTAAAATTTTGACCCCCTATATTGTTTAGAAGATGATCGCTACATCAAAAAACAAGAAAGAGATACTTAGTCGGTCTTGGACTCAGTGAAGGAAAAACCTTCTTCCGAAGATATCAAGGGAACTTACTTAAAACCTAAATCAGAAATGATATTTCTGACACGTCAACCGTCTCGCCTTTGGGTCGAAGATAGTTCACAGGTTGAAACTCTATGCTGTATTGCAACTCAGAACTGGATCACTGATTTATGGAGCAATGATTTCTATGTGAGACATTTCACTTGTTAGATGGAACAACTCGCAATGCCTACATGTTTCTCCTTCTCTAACTATACCCACAGGCCCTATGTAAGACTGTAATGGAGCACCAACATAATTTGAAGAACTGTTATGTTGGAGATAATGCCACCATGTATGGCTTCAATTTATTATCTTTTTACTCTTTCGTTAGTGAGAAAATCTAGGCTCACACTACTAGAGCGAGATACCTCACAAAATGTTGAGAAGTAATGGTTTAAATTCAGGTTATCTGGTGATAAAGCTCTAAAAAAATTTAAGATCTAGCCAAGCACTTGATTTTCCAGCTCGGACGTCTGATTACTGGCGAATGAAGTTACCTTCCAGTGTGTTGGAGGTTCAGCGGAGCGTCAGGCGTTCCAGGATCTTAAACATATAACAAAGCATTGGCACGTCAAAAATTCTTTTGGTCTCCTGGTACCTTTCTTGGTTTCAGCAAGGGCTCCCTACGGGATTTCTCCGTGATTTAGGATCACCAAGTTGGTAACGCAGAGGTCTGTCATGTCCAAGAGTCATTTAAATGCTGTCTATTCAAAGTTGTAGCCTCTCCCCGATGCTATTCAGTCTGTATATTGAGCAAGCAGTAAAGGAAACAAAAGAAAAGTTCGGAGTAGGTATTAAAATCCATGGAGAAGAAATAAAAACTTTGAGGTTCGCTGATGACATTATAATTCTGTCAGAGACAGCAAGGGACTTGGAAGAGCAGTTGAACGGAATGGACTGTGTCTTGAAAGGAGGATATAAGATGAACATCAACAAAAGCAAAACGAGGATAATGGAATGTAGTCGAATTAAGTCGGGTGATGCTGGGGGAATTAGATTAGGAAATGAGACACTTAAAGTAGTAAAGGAGTTTTGCTATTTGGGGAGCAAAATAACTGATGATGGTCGAAGTAGAGAGGATATGAAATGTAGACTGGCAATGGCAAGGAAAGCGTTTCTGAAGAAGAGAAATTTGTTAACGTCGAGTATTGATTTAAGTGTCAGGAAGTCGTTTCTGAAAGTATTTGTATGGAGTGTAGCCATGTATCGAAGTGAAACATGGACGATAAATAGTTTAGACAAGAAGAGAATAGAAGCTTTCGAAATGTGGTGCTACAGAAGAATGCTGAAGATTAGATGGGTAGATCACATAACTAATGAGGAGGTATTGAATAGAATTGGGGAGAAGAGGAGTTTGTGGCACAACTTGACTAGAAGAAGGGATCGGTTGGTAGGACATGTTCTGAGGCATCAAGGGATCACCAATTTAGTACTGGAGGGCAGCGTGGAGGGTAAAAATCGTAGAGGGAGGCCAAGGGATAAATACATTAAGCAGATTCAGAAGGATGTAGACTGCAGTAGGTACTGGGAGATGAAAAAACTTGCACGGGATAGAGTAGCATGGAGAGCTGCATCAAACCAGTCTCAGGACTGAAGACCACAACAACAACAACAACAACTATTAGACTCCCAGTTCACTGACACCAACTGCTCTGCTGAGCTTCATGGTAGAGACGGCCACTTCAAACCCAGTGACGGTTAATGCACCATAGTTTTCGTTTTCGAGATCCTGTACTCCCGACATTGGTTTTGCCACTCAGTGAATTTGCCTTCTATCTTGCAGCCGCTTCTGACACGTAGTCGTAATTCTTAGTGTGTGTGTCATCTTTGCAGTGGTTCAAAATGGTTCAAATGGCTCTGAGCACTATGGGACTTAACATCGGTGGTCATCAGTCCCCTAGAACTTAGAACTAGTTAAACCTAACTAACCTAAGGACAGCACACAACACCCAGCCATCACGAGGCAGAGAAAATCCCTGACCCCGCCGGGAATCGAACCCGGGAACCCGGGCGTGGGAAGCGAGAACGCTACCGCACGACCACGAGATGCGGGCTGCAGTGGTTCCTCAAGAATTTCCACGCTCGCCTACTGTTCACTTTCACGTCGAGACTTTCGACAAGGTTGATTCATTTCATCTCTTAACTTACAGCAATGCTTCGCATCAGCTTGTCTCTTGCTTGTAGGGTTTTTTTCTGAAAAATTATATTTCTGGTACAGCTCTTGTCGTATACGAGTAAAGGTTTCGCAGAATCAGATAGTCCTAGGATATAGTGCCTCCACCACTCTCCCGGTATCCACGTCCTTGAAACTCGGTTAGTGAGGTCAGTGACTGACTGAAGCATTTTCAGTAGGATTTTCCGACTTCGAACCTGCTGCCGAATTGTACCTATTTTGGCTTCAACAAGAGCTGACAAGACGCATCATGTGTTTTATGCCAGGTAACTGCTCACCTATACGCTACACAAATTGGGCAGAGGAGATAAAGATGTTAGTATTGCACCCTCTTCTTTAACTGGCACTGTAGAGGACAGCTGTTTGTAGTCATGAATTAACTAGAAGTCATTCAAGTCTGCCCATGCCTTCAGCACAACTCCATTACTCGTATTATCATTCGCTGAGAGAGCATGTTCCTGGAAGAATCGGACAACATACGCTTTAAGACAAAAAACGACGCACCACGAACGAATTATCCGAATGGGGCGGAAATCGGTAGATATGATGGACATATACAGACAAACAAATGATTACAATTTAAGAAACATTGGATGATTTATTCAAGAGAAGTCAGTAACGAGTTGGTCCAGTTACTCGGCTTGACATTGATTGACAGAGCTGTTGGATACTCTCGAGAGTGATATCGTGCCAAATTCTGTCCAATTGGCACTTTAGATCGTCAAAATCCCGAGCTGATTGGAGGGTGATGCCCATAATGCTTCAAATGTTCTCAGTTGGGGAGAGATCCGGCGACCTTGCTGGCCAATGTGAGGTTTGGCAAGCGTAAAGATACGGAGTAAAACTCTCGCCATGTGCGGAAGGGAATAATCTTCCTGAAATATGAGCTTAGAATGGCTCACCATGACCGGCAACAAAACAGCGTAGAATATCGTAGATGTACTGCTGTGCTCTAAGGGTGCCGCGGATGACAACCAAAGGGGCCCTGCTATGAAAATAAATGGCACCCCAGAGCATCACTCATGGTTGTTGGGCCATATGGTGGACGACAGTCGGGTGAAACTTCCTGGCAGATTAAAACTGTGTGCCGGACCGAGACTCGAATTCAGGACCTTTGCCTTTCGTGGGCAAGTGCTCTAGCATCTGAGCTACCTAAGTACGACTCACGACCCGTCCCCACAGCTTCAATTCTGCCAGTACCTCGTCTCCTACCTTCCAAACTTCATAGAAGCTCTTCTGCTAACCTTTCAGAACTAGCACTCCTGGAAGAAAAGGATAATGCGGAGACATGGCGTAGTTACAGCCTGGGGGAATGTTTCCAGAATGAGATTTTCACTCTGCTGTGGAGTGTGCGCTGATATGAAACTTCCTGCCACATTAAAACTGGAAAGGTAGGAGACGAGGTACTGGCTGAATTGAAGCTGTGGGAACGGGTCGAGAGTCATGCTTGGGTTCAGATGGTAGAGCACTTGCCCGCGAAAGGCAAAGGTCCCGAGTTCGAGTCTCGGTCCGGCACACAGTTTTAAATCTGCCAGGAAGTTTCATATCAGCGCACACTTCGCCGCAGAATGAAAATTTCATTCTGGAAACATCCCCCAGGCTGTGGCTAAGCCATGTCTCCGCAACGTCCCTTCTTCCAGGAGTGCTAGTTCTGCAAGGTTCACAGAAGAGCTTCTGTGAAGTTTGGAAGGTAGGAGACGAGGTACTGGCAGAATTGAAGCTGTGGGGAAGGGTCGTGAGTCGTGCTTGTGTAGCTCAGATGGTAGGGCACTTGCCCGTGTAAGACAAAGTTCCGAGTTCGAGTCTCGGTCCGGCACATAGTTTTAATCTTCCAGGAAGTTTCATATCATCGCACACTCCGCTGCAGGGTGAAAATCTCTTTCTGACAGTCGGATTGACATCCCACAGCTGTCTGGGACGTCTCAGACACATCTTCGGTCTGGAATCCCTCTGACTGGAGCCGAGCTGTCTATAACGATTCATCCCGTTTCGAAGTGAGCCCCGATGACCAGCGATGACTTCTTTTGTCTTTGAGTGTATTACTCCCTCCCTTATACGCCTCGCTAATTGACCACTAGGAGATAATCTGAGTAATCAGAGCTGATATGGAAGTTTGCCGACAGTTGATTTTCCCAAGCGCCATTCGCGAATGGAACAGGAAAACGAGAATCGCGCATTGGTACCAGAAGTATCGGTACCTTCCGACATACACGGTGAGGTGACTTGCGGTGTATAGGCGTATATGTAGAGGTAGCTGAAACTAGTTGGTTCCTAGAAAGTGTGCGAATTGTCTGGCGGCTCGTAACCGATAGGGATAAAATAGTCTGTGCAGTAAACAGCCTAACCTCGTTCTTCTGAATCACTGAGGCTGAGGTAGAGTTGAGACCAGACTAGGCAAGGATCACACTGCCTGGTAGACTGTGTGGTCTCCTATAACGGCTTACATTTCAATGATATTAGGATGGTGTATCGAAACATTCTGTGGATTTCTTGCAGTGAAAGGATGTCACATGTGTGTGCCTTGTACAAGTCGAATATTATAATTTAGTTGCTATCATATAACCCACTGTTATTGATCGAGAAAAAAATGAGCTTTGAAAATGATCGAGTTGGTTGTTTGGTCCTAATTCGCACTGGTTCGCCGGTAATGGAAGCATTAGCCGTTGACACTGTTTTCAGGATTCGCAAGCAATCTGCAGGGAGGCTCATTCATTGGAACTCGTGAAATAGTAACTAGGTGCCACAAATTTGACAACTGTTTGGTAGACGGAATGCCTGTTCATCCAACGAGAAGCAGTTTTTCCCCTCTCGGTTGATAGGCATTTGTATGCTTGACGTCAATATGAGGATTATCGAAACCTCAGTTCAATGACGCTGTTTGTTCATTGTGTTTGACAGAAAGGAAACTGCCTCAGCGCTAACATTTTGCTGAAGAAACTGTTCACTTTCTGCAGTCCTACTTCGAATGTCTTTCACTAGCTTCTGTTTGCCGTATCGTTTGAACCTTACAACAGATGAAGTTTGAAAGCGTATAGCTTTAATCTCTTTCTCTTAATATTGTGTAGTGTTCACGCTGGAGGAAGTAATTTCCAAATTGCATGCTGAATCCCACCATAATAACAGGTAATCACTATTCAACATAAGGGAGAACGTATTGACAATACCGTCGAAACGAAATGAAACAATCCCTCTTCTCCCGTCCCACTTAGCTGAACGAGCAAGACATGACGTACGGAGCTCACAGATCGTATTACTAAGCTCCTACACAGCTGTAGCTGATGCAGAACAAGATGTTACGTGTCGCTGCCAGCACTGCGTGTCGCTTCGCCTCACGTGGCACCACACTGGCGTCTATACATTTGCCGGATATCATTACACCCGTTACTCGCTCCGTAGCCGACCTTACTGTGTGGCGTACTCAACTCGGAGGTGTTGAGGAATACATTTTCACCATTAATATTTGGCTGCAAGGGAAGCAGAGGTGTTGTAAATTTCCTGGTCACCAGCTATGGGTGAACGTTGTGAATTAAGTTCCATACTTCTCCCCTGAGTCTTGAAGTGAAGGCATATGGCAATTTTGATAATCCGTCCGTCCAAGGGTGACGTTGAGTACGAATGGTTCCCTTGGTGCTATTCGACAGGAATAGGTTATGTGACGGCACCAGCTTTCATATTTTGTTCTCACCATCTCACAACACAAAGATTATATAACGCACACACACACACACACACACACACACACACACACACACACTACAGTCACCTACGCTCAACAGATACTCTTAAAATTCTCACTATTATACACCTTGTGGAAAGACGTCATTGTTCGGAGAGAAAGAAAGCCCTTTCCGAATAGGCTGCTGAAGCTACCCTTCGGGGTCTCTCACTCAGAAGTATCACACAACTCTTCCTTCTTTTCTTTACACCCGTTGAAACCCTTTTGGTCTTGTGGTTAACAATTGTAGACATAGGGGCGGTCCCAAACCGAATTTCTCCATAAACTCATTTGCAGCAAAGGGGCGAATACGAGAGGGTGTGATAAGCCCGGTAAAAAAGCAAGAAAAAATTTTTGTTTCGTAAACAACTCAACTTACTTCTCGATATAGTCTCCTTTGGGGGATGTACACTTGATCCAGCGATCCTCCAGCTTTTTCATCTCATCGGAAAAATAAGATCTGTCAAACTCTGTAACTATCACTTCCTCATTTGATGAAAATTCTTCCCAGCAACCCATGTTCAAAGTTAGGGAACAGGAAGAAGTCATTTGCAGCCAAGTCTGGTGAACAGGATGGGTGAGGAACCTATTCAAAGCCCAGTTCATGCATGTTCATCATTGTTATCGCTGATGTGTGGGATGGTGCATTATTCTGATGAAAAAGCACTTTTTTGTACCAACCTTGGTCTTTTTTCAGCCAATGGAAGTTTCAAAACGATCCAGCACTGAAACATAATAGGGTCTGAGGTTTTTCAAGTAATCTGTGAGGATTATTCCTCTGGAATCCCAAAAAACAGTGGCCGTCACCATACGAGGTTACAAAATGATCTTTGCCTTCTTCGGTGCACTTTTACCAGCCTTTTTCCATGGTTTCGACAGCCGTTTTGACGCTGGTGTGTAATGATGGATCCTTGTTTCATCAACACTTACAAATCGGTGAAAAAATTGGGATTAAATGTCGTCAGATATTATGCTGAATTGTGCGGGACACGCGTTTGGTCGACTGTGACCAGTTACGGCACTCACCTCGCACACAACCTCTTGAGAGCCAATTCTCCGTCCAGGATATTATGCACTCGTTCAGTTGAGATGCTTCAGAAAGCTCACGAATTTTCATTCGGCTGTCCTGCATTGCCATATCACGGATTTTGTCACTGGCTTTCTTCATGGTGATCTCAACTTGACAGCCAGAAGGCGCTTCGTGTTCGGTGCTTGTCCGACAACGTTTAAATTCATTAATCCAAAAGCAAGTGATATTGAACGACGGAGCAGAGTTCACGTGAACTTCATCCAGTTCTGCTTTGATTTGTGCCACATTCAACCCTTCAAATGAAAATGTTTAATAACAGCACCAAACTTGGTTTTCTTCTGTTTTCAGTCACAGTCAACACACTGAGCAATTCAGACGGGTATCAACAACGAACTGTACGCTGTGCATTGTCGAAATTCTTTGTGCGATCCTTGAAATAATCATACTAACCATGAAGGCGCAACAAAATCGTTGCATTCTTTCATGGAAATTTACCAAACCACCCTCGCACAAATTCTGTATTCAGTTCGCCCGTACATATAGGGTGGGCACAGCACCTGGTGAAATGGCACAGTAGTTACCGGATGCATGAAACTACTACCAACTACAAAACTTTGCTTTTTGGCTGGTATCGCAGTGTAGACACATGACGAGAAGTGTTAGGTTCAAGAGGTCAAAGTTCGATTTCAGCAGAATTTATCCGATGTATGATATTCACCCGCATCTAGAAGCTTCAAGTTCAGGGGCAGTTTACCCTGAGTATCCAACTTCCTTCTGCTCACTTCTGTCTACTTCCAAACCCATGAACAAAAATATAATGAAGTTGGATAATGTAAGTTGATAGTACCACAATAACCTAGCTACTATTTTCAAAAGTGCGATTGTGGCATAAGCCTCAGAAATAGGCTGCTCTTGTAGTAAAATCAGACCAAAGTCAATCAGTTAACAAGTCGTAACATGACGCTTATTCTTGTTCGGCAGTGTAATTGGTACACGACCATTATTCTCAAATTCGCAATCTTGAAACGCTTTGACGAACGATATGATTGCTTTCCTTTCTCCTCAAATAATTGAGCAAATCCCTGTACCTCGGCGTCACAGCATTGTGAATGGATTTTTTAAGAACAGTCTTTGCTTATAGCCACATTTTCCGAACTTCTGCATTCACGTATTTGCTTCAAAAGCCGCTGTGCCATGGTTGGTGGAGAATATTTCGAACTGATAAAAACGACTGCCCGTCCTTTTCCATACGTATACACATCGAGAAGAAAATAATTGTCTCTATATGCTCCTACAGACTGCATAAACTCTCGTATCTAATTCTCATGGTCTGTACTCGAAACACGCGATGAAAGCAGTAGAATTGTTGCACAGTCTACCTGAAACATAGATTCTCGTAATTTACCCAACACGATTTCACTTCGAACACTGTCCGCGTCTGCTGCACTTTCGTACAGGCTAGACCGAACTGATATAGCGCATCCCTAAATTGTTTCAATGTCTCATGTCACACTGAGTTGAAAAGAATTTTAATCACTGAGACAGTACTCTAGAAAATGTTGCACTCGAATCTTTTGCGTAGTTTCGTTAATGTATGCATCAGTCTTCTCAGAAATCTCTCAAGTTTTCCATTTGTTCTCCCTACTGCTGCTTCAATATGCTTATTCCTGTTCGTGTAGCTTTCTACTGCCATCCCTATGTACCTGAACAATGTAACTGCCTCCAGATACTCACCACTAACGCTGTAATCAGATACTTGCGAACAGTCTCTCCTGTTTCTGCACATTACCTTGCAGTTGCCCGCATGTTGAAAGAACTATTATTTAATGTATCAAGAGGAAATGGAGCTTAAATTTTCCTGCAGTTCCTTGTAGTCCATCTTCCATCGCAAGACAAGAGTCATTTGGTGAAACTGACTGCCAGTCGGTGCCAGCCGGCTCCACTACACCTGTTTGCGCGTTCTCCGGTGATGTTGCGGAACTTCACATTAGACGCATTAGCGCCTCCTGCAGGGCACATGTTTTCCAAATACGTTTCTCCAGAAGCAAGTTACGCAACAATTTCAAAAATAGCGTATCACTAAATGAGTTGTAGAAGCTGTACAGTGAAGAGACAGTGGTCTCTACTATATACGAAAAATTTTCAACGTCTCCTTTCAGTCGACTCAACTTTCGTTCGCACCGTATCAGCGCACAGTCATTATAAAATGCGATCCCTTTATTATTATCCACGCCGCTGTTCCATTACTTTACCGTCAACAAAAACTTCTAAAGAAACATGAAGAGATCAGTTACTGCAAAACAGTGAAAAGATTTTTTATAACTTATCATCTACTTTATATTAATATACTTCCTTTTTTAGCTAAACAGCAGTTAGACGTAGCTACTACAGACTTGTATCAAATATCGACTTAAATCGACTTAAATTCTCTATTCGGAATGGGAGTGATGCAACATTATACTTGCTCCATCAAAGTAACTTGTAATAACTTTGACGTTTAAAAAATAATGACTTTGGAGAGCGGCGGTTAGTATGACCCGCTTGCTGTTTATCGTATTTGCCGTTGGACAGCAGACAGACGCTGTGCTTGAAAAACAGCGTCGATATATTTGCTAGATCTTGAGTGATGTAGCTTTTGAATTCGTGTCACAAATGAATTTTATTTGTTTTGTGTGTTAAAATCTGGTAGACGGTGTACTTTTCAGCATCGATTTGTACTGTACTTTTGTACAAAGTGGGGCAAATAAATGTGGCCCGGAAAACAGTGTTCCAGGGTACAAAGAGAGACAGCAGAGGAAATGAAATCCAGCACTAAACTGACTACAGCTGATGTTGAAAGTGACCACCATTCATCTCTTGGCGCTTTTGGGCCCTGGTCAGGAAGTTACTGAAGGCGGATCGATACTGGACTGCTGGTATTGCTGCAGTCTCATCCGAAATGTTGTGCTGCAGCTTTCGAACGCTATGAGGGTAGCTGCGATACACCTTATACTTGAGGGCTCCCCACAAAAAGTATTCGCCCACTGACATATCAGGTGATCCAGGTGGCCAGCTAGGGCCGCGACCAGACTGACCTCTCCTAACAACTCTGACAGGCGTGAAGACTGCGTAAATGTGCCCCAAGGTTCGACCGGCTCTATGGGCAGTTTCTCCATCCTGTTGGAAGTAACTGTAGGTCTTTTCGTCCTCCGTTAATGCTGCCACAGACGGTTTCAAAATATTGGCAATATAACGTGCCAAACTCAGCGTCTGATGAAGGAAGATGGGACCAATTATGCGGCGTGCAGACACTGCACATCAAACCCCAACCTTCTGGTCATGCAATGGTGTTTCGTGGAAGTTATGCAGGTTCTCCGCTGCCCAGAACCTGTAATACTATGAGCTGACACAACTCAGGTGAAACAAGGCCTCATCAGATATAAAAACACCCATTTTCAAGCCATTCTCAGTGAACAGACACTCACAAAACTGGAGGCGTTGAGGAGCATCTACTGGTTTTAATGCATGAAAAACGGACACTCGATAGGGATGCATGTGCATATCCATGGGGAATATTCGTCCGCATGATATAAGTGATGTGCCGGTTTCTTGCGACAGGCATCGGATTGATTTGGTAGGACCCTGAAGCATTTTCTGGTGGACTGGCGGCACAGCAAATTCTGTAACATGTCCAGGTAAACACCAATGTTGACGGCAGACTCGATGAAAAACACTGGACCAGTGATGCAATTGTGCATCGGCCCGCACCAAATATTGACCTTGGGACTGTCTCTTTCCATTTCACGTGTAAAATGAGGTTGTTGTGAACCTTATATACGAACGTTATGACGATTCAATTTGCCGAATACATGAAACGTTGCCTCATTGGAGAAACTAATCTTTTCCAAAAATTTATTATTGCTTCAGTCTTGCCTACCATATCCACCACAGATGGTTCACACTGAGGTTTATCCGGAGGCTTCAATGCCTGAAACAGCTTCACCTCGTAGGGATATAGCAGTAAACTCTTATGTAAGACATTGTACACTATTGATCGTCTCATTTCCAACTCTCTGGCCGCTGTACGTACCCATTTTGTCGGACTCCTTGAAGATGCCTGCTGTACCTTGTCCACGTTGACTTCTGAAACAGATAGGCGACCCGCCCCCTTTTTATGGAGAATACTCCCTGTTTCCATAAACGGCGTGTGCCAGACCCGAATAATTTTTCGAGACGGTGGTTGCCTTCCATACCATGTCCGAAAGTTTCGTTGCATTTGGTTATGGGACGTTGTCTTTATGAACCAGGTCATACCCAAAGTTTTCTCCTGCGGCGTCCGCATGTTATCGGGCAGTCAAGTTCAATTGTGCGTCAAAATTACATCACCTGCAAGGTAAGAAAAACTTTATGAGTTATCTTATCACATGTTAAAAAAACATTTGTTAATATCTGGTATAGTTTTAAAGGTATTAAACTCTTAAGCTGTAAAGATAATTTATGGACACCCTATAATTTGTTTCTCTCACACGATGCGAATTTCGTAAACAATACTAGTCTAATTTTCAAAGTTAGAAGTAAAAAATCTGTTTTCATTGTAATACAATGAATCGTCAATGTCTGCACAAAGGTCATGTGTCCAGCCCTCACATCTTTCACACTGGACGCAGTTTTCTTCAAAAAATTCTCGACAGACAGTTCTGGTTTGAGAAACACCGTCTGAAGTGTCATACATGTCTGCTAGTTCCCTAAAATTTATTTTAATCTCCTCTGCAGTTTAGTTCTAGCAACACTAAAACTGTCAACAGCAACTGTTGTGGTGATTTCCTCTTCTGCAACACTCACAACCGCTTGCTTCACTGCAGTCTGAAGCCACACCACGCGACTCTCATTTGCGGGATGATTATTGAACCGAACAGATTACTTAGATACTAATACTAGTACAGGGTGAGGCAAATAAAAGTGACCTGGACGAGTGGATACGATTGGACGTGAATGTACGCATATAACCTCATCCCGTGATGTGCACGCCACGTGTACGCCCGCCACGTGATCCTCACCGGTTCAGAGTGTAGTGAGCAGTGCGAAGGGGACGATGGTAATCGCAGTGGTGCAGTGGGAGTTCGTTGTGGAAAGTTACGTGACAACAAAGTCATAGAAACTGTATGGTCAATTGTTTGCTCAAAAGTTTAATGGTTAAGGCAACGACCGAATTTCTTTCTCATCCTTCTGCAGTCAGAGCATGTTCTCTGTCTCTAAAGATCTCAATGTTAACAGGGCGTTAAACACTAAACTTCCTTCCGAAGTCACAAGCAAATGCAGAAAACAGATTATAATCCACTTATTCTAGTGTTCGGGGAGGATGTAAAACCCATTCTTCCTCAGTGCACATGTGGTAACTCATCTCTTGAACATCGACCGAGCGAGGTGGCGCAGAGGTTAACACACTGGGCTCGCATTCGCGAGGACGACGCTTCAAATCCGCATCCGGCCATCCAGATTTAGGTCTTCTGTAATTTCCCTAAATCGTTCCAGGCAAATGCTGGGATAGCTCCTTCCAAAGGGCACGGCCGATTTCCTTCCCCATCGTCGTCACAGTTCGAGCTTATGCTGCGTCTCTAATCACCTCGATGTCGACGGGACGCTAAACCCAATCTTCCTTCTTCTTGAGCCTGGGTATTATTGTAGTCCGTGTGGCACAGCGCGGTAAGAAGTATATAAGAATCGTTCCGCTGTAGCCGTTGGGGAGCCAGGAACCCTCTTTCACTCGAAGATTGAGGTCTCACGATACAAGGGCAATGAGGCACATAACATCTGCATATCGAAATAATCTGACCAAGCACAAGATCGGAGAAAAGTTGACGGAATCAACGCACTGTTGTAAATATGGTAGTTGGTGAAAATTTTTGATACTATCACCTTTGGGAAACAAAATTTGCACAATTATCGCCTTGTAGGTGCCTTTGAGTAGGATCGATAAGATAAAGAACTGAAGATCTATGTGCTTGTATCGGTTTGAAGAACCAGTTAATGGCATTTTATCTTGCTATATGTGATTACGGAACGTTGCCGGAAGGAGAAAAATGTAACAAGGTTCAGCCTGAATCCATGGATAGCAATTCGAATACGCCTGATTGGTACTTGAAATAAGTCCAAAGTTTTCTGGCAGGCCCCGATTAGGCTAAATTACTGATATATGCCAGTATGAGCTGCTGAATATCACCGTAGTCCATCATAACTGCTGAGTTCTCAGGCATCTCTGCACTTTATCAGAACTAGTGTGTTCACAGTCACTCAACGAGCCCACACTGCTGTGCAGCCCACACTACGGGGGGACGAGTTGAAAAGTCCTCGGTCTGAAACAGTGACGTTCTCTTACTATTACGGTACAGGAAACTTAATAGCTACTTTACTGTCTGTAAGAAGGGTCGTGCAACAATACCCAGAGTTTGACGTAAGAGGTTACAGAAAACCATAACAAGTTGTGGTCGCATTTAAAGTGAATGAATATATCGAACCCGCACTTGTGGACCGCTCTGGTCTTGAAACTAAAGACAATAGATAGAAAGCTGAAGTTTTAAGTTCTGCATTTTGAATCGAAATCGTACGAACGTTCGCTCTTCGCGTGTATTTACAAATGGCCGATACTGAAATAAGCATTGCCAGTATTGAAAAACAATTGGAACTACTGAATGAATCCCTATTAGATTTTACACCGAATACACTACAAAACCGCTCCCTTTGAAACTAATACTCATAAAGGTCCTCTCATGGATGGAGAACAGCGCAGGTCACTCCCGTGTTTAAAGTGAACCTTGGAAACTATGAATATTCCTGCACCACAGATACAGTGCACATGGCGAGCAAGTTATGGCCTTTACTCTGTATACACATAAATAAATATGCCTTCACACACCCTAGGCTTCAATGTTTTTTTTTTTGTGTGTGTGTGTGTGTGTGTGTGTGTGTGTGTGTGTGTGGCTGACGAAGATTTTCGGGAGGTTTCTCTTGGTTGTAAGTCAAATGCCGCAATACGAAACGAAATCCACTCCCCAACTTTCCCAACTGGGATTGCCTCTGCCCCACGGCCATCTCGCCTGGTGTTTGGCTGAAAAGTCCCTATGGGTCATTCCTCCAAGGCTCTGCACTACCTGGAGAATGAAACGTATATGAAAATGTACATAAACGGGTAAAAGAGGGGTAGGGCCTACAGATTCATAGGACAGTACTTCCATCTCTTGCCTGTTGCAGTATCGTAGTGCAAATCCTAACATCGCATGTTCCCTGGCTAAAAAAGAACCTTCTTTCCAGGTATGGGCATGGTGTTCGTCTCAAACATGGCTCGTTTGTTTCAGCGCTCGATGTACTCGCAAATGGCCGTTTCCCTAGGTTTGAGAGAGACGCTGAACAGTGCACCTTATTGTCGTCTAATAAACAAAATAACGTCAAACGGAATATTTCCAGAAACTTGTTGGCTGGCCCAGTCTACCAGGTGTAAGCACCTTGTTAAATTGTTAAAAACTTAGCCGGTGTCGTAATTTCGAAATGAGAGTTAGTATGAATGTCGCGTAATAAATATTTCGCGTGAAGCGTTGTTGCGACACAGGCAAAGATCAATTGTGGAAACTAAGTCACTGAATATTAAAAGGAACGTTATTAAGAAATGTACCCGACTGACTACACAAAATAAGAGGGCACGTACATTCATGAGTAAGTGATTCAAAATAAGAATTAATATTGTAAGGGAAATGGGTCATAACTATAGTTACGTCGGTACACACTCGGTTGTGTGCGAACGTACTATCGGAATAGAGGCGCGTACATTAAAAGTACTATCATTCCCCGCGGCCTGGGTAAAAAGAATTGTGGTTAAGATGTATTTATTCACCTGAGAAAGAAAATAATCGGACTTCGTAATTAAATGAAAAGAAAGATTGCAGGTTCTGAATGTCGCGGCAAATATGACCTAAATATTGAATTGATATTGGCGGCCACGAACAGAAAGAGATATTCACTTACCTCTATTGTTGAGCAGAGCCGTCGTGAAGATCTCTCCACCATCTAAATTCTCCATACAAAATTAAAACAATAGTAATCTTCCAGAGTTACAGGAGCTGGAATCCATGGTATCGTAAATGAGAAAATCATATTGTTTCAGAAGTTTCTTTCATTATTTAGCACATTTTCTCTTGACAATACCGAGCACTTCGTTTATACGTCTAATCACCAGGACATGAGAACAACGAAACGTAACTGTTACTAAAACTAACAAACGAAGAGCGTATATCTTCTTTTGTCCGTCAGTGTTAAATACTTTTCAAATGAATCTTTGGTATGAGGGTCGAATAATTATCTATACCTTTATTAATATGAAAAAATTATTGTTTCCTTACACAGGTTATATCTGATGGCGAATGTCGACGAACGTAATATACAGTATGTCGCAGCGAAGCGTAATAGCACCATCGATATTCTAAATATGCATTCAAAGATATATCAGATAGGATCAGTAGTCCTTCCCACCTGTTTTCTACCGGAACGTAATGTTGTCGCGTAACAGTGAAGAACTTTAAAATGACATAGATCATATTTCCACTTGGGGTGGAGCATAGCTGCACTAGTTTTTAGATAGTATACAATATATAGAGAAAGAAACCATAATCAGCCGAAAATAAAATCATAAGAAACTTAAGGCGCGTGTCACCTTTTTTAAGTATTTAGAGGTAATCTACGAAGCAAAATGAAACGGGAAAAAGGCATGAAATCAATAGTAGAGAAGCAGACTGCAAGATTTAGCTTCATATAAAGGATTCTGGGCATGTGCGGTGCATCTGTAAACAACGTACAAAAGGCTACTGCACCCAATAGCATATACGAAACTGCAACTAAGAAACTTAGTAAACTCTAATAGCAATCTTTGGAATAAAGGCAACGTTTTTCTTAAGAAAATCTCGTGGAAAAATTTTGGCAACTGCTACTGGGTATACGAGAATATTGCACAAGGGTAGAATGCCCCAACATAGGCAGTGATAAACTGAAACATTATGGTCATTGTCCGCCACGAAACTGAATGCTGTTTGGTCGCGTTGCTAGCACGTGAAGTGGTACAAGAGACGAATTAGGAATAATTCTACCAGCGATATGAGCTGCAAATAGGGAAATTCACCGACATAGCGACTTTGAAGGAGGGTAGATTGTTATTGCCCGGCGCCTGGGACGAGCATCTCGCAAACGGCGAAGCTGGTCAGCTGTTAACGTGCTGCTGTCGTCAGCATCTATGGGAAGTGACTGACGAACGGTGAAGTCACGAGTAGGCGTCCTCGCCTCATCACGTGACGTGGAAGTCAGAGGCTTTCCTGTTTTATGAAACAGGATAGGCGACGTCCTATGGCGGATGAAACGACGGTGCAGGCACAGGTGTTACAAACCGCACCCTTCAGTGCACAATTTCGGGTGCTGCAGCATACGACTCCTATATGTTCCCACGTTGGTTCAACTACATCATCAGTTACGACCGTAGTGGACATGGAGATGCACTGTGGAGAGCTGAAAATCTGCCTCCTGGTCGGATGTATCATATTACTAGTTACACTAGGTCGATGGTTGTGTCCTGATACTCCGTCATTCAGGCGAACAGATGCCCGAAACGTGCACCACGCCGTGGATGCACGCCCTTGGTGACAGTATCATACAATGGGGACATTCACCAGGGCTTCCGCGGGACACGCGGCAGCGATCGAAACTATCATGACCGCTGCACACTACGTGAACATTATTGCTGATAAAATGCATCCCTTCATGCTTTATGTTTCCTACGATGGCGATGGCAGCTTCCAGCAGGATAACTGTTCTTGTCACAAGGCCAGAATCGTGTTACTGTGGTCCGACAAGCACGATAGCGAACTCAGGTTGATGTCTTGATCGCCAAATACGCCTGAGCTGAACTCGATGGAACGCATCTGGGCCGGCCGCTGTGGACGAGCGGTTCTAGGCGCTTCAGTCCGGAACCGCAATCTGCTACGGTCGCAGGTTCGAATCCTGCCTCGGGCATGGATGTGTGTGATGTCTTTAGGTTAGTTAGGCTTAAGTAGTTCTAAGTATAGGGGACTGATGACCTCCGATGTTAAGTCCCATAGTGCTTAGAGCCATTTGAAACATTTTTTGAACGCATCTGGGACACCGTCGGCCACCAGCTCACTGCCTACAAACCACTAGCCCATAATTTACGGGAATTGCGTTACCTGTACATGTGCTCATAATGTTTTTGCTCATCAGTATATCTAGCAAGGAAACCGTCATAATAAACAAAGAGAGAGTGGGATACTTATGGAAGCATACATAAACCATCTTCCTCTCGCTCCATTCAGGAATGGAATAGGGCACACAGTGGCTAATATTGGTACACGGTATCGTTCGTCATACACTAAGCTTGAGGAGTATAGACATAGAATTATATTACTGGATATATATTGTGCAGTGACATAAGGAAAGCCACAAAAAATGTCTCTGAGCACTATGGGACTTAACATCTGTGGTCATCAGTCCCCTAGAACTTAGAGCTACTTAAACCTAACCAACCTAAGGACATCACACACATCCTTGACCGAGGCAGGATTCGAACCTGCGACCGTAGCAGCCGCGCGGTTCCGGACTGAGCGCCTAGAACCGCTAGACCACCGTGGCCGGCGAAAGTCACATCTGCAGAATAGATCTACTTATGCGGTTCTTAAAAGTAGTCGTGTTTTGTGCGTTTCATTGAAATTATAAAGTGTCGACATAGATTTCTTCTTTTTTTACTGTTAATCACGAAAGACTTACGAAGTTCATAAATAGATAAAAGTAGTCTGATTTTTCATTTTTAAATGTTAAGAAATAGGAAATTGGATTCAAAAATTGTCGTAACCTACTTCTCTTGGAAATGATCCACATAAAGACATCTCAAAAGTGCAGCCATAGATGAAAACACTGAGACAGTGCACAGTATGGTATTGGGTAATTAAAGGTGTATAAAGCAGGTGACGTCGTAGGCATTTCAGAAGGAAGTGTTGTGTACATTTTACATAAAGGATTGATTATGAGCAAGCATTGAGCAACATGGGTGACGCGTCTGTTACCTCAGACGACAGGGAACTGGGAAACCGAAATTCTCAGCAATGTTTGGACCTTCTATGTATTCCAATTTGTTACTGTCAATGAGAGGTGGATCCACCACATCAGCAATAAAACAGCACTCAAAGTAGTAGGTGAAAGACGGTGGATACGTATAAAAAGAGACTAAGCCCATTTAATTAGCCTGAAGGGTTACGGCTATAGCTTTCTGGGATACAAACGGATGTTCAGATGTTCAGACGTGTGTGAATTCCTAAGGGACCAAATTGCTGAGGTCATCGGTCCATAGACTTACACACTACTTTAAGCTAACCTATGCTAAGAACAACACACACGCCCATGCCCGAGGGAGGACTCGAACCAACGGTGGGAGGCGCCGCGCAATCCGGTACATTACGCCCTAAACCGCGCGGCCACTCTGTGCGGCATACAAACGGAATTCTTCTTACTGATTACCGTGCAAAAGGCTACACAAGACTAAGAACTACAAAGCAAGTCTTCTGGAGACCAAATGGACTACAATACACAATAGAAGAGAAATTTCCAAGCAGGTCTATGAAGGCGTTTCGGAAACCTTTTTGCGGCTTGAAGTACGAATCAATGGATCACCCACCCCTTTCAAATTTGACGAACTTTTGACTTCATTTTCTCCAACACTTAAGGAACTAAATATCTCTCGCAATGTTTAGAGTCCAATGGAAAGTTTATGGCAGCGGTAGATAGTTATTTTCAGAACTTCCAGAGTTGCATTTCAACGATGTAAACTACCATAGAGAAAATACGTTGATCTGAAAGGAGACTATACCAAAAAATAGGTTCTTTTTAGATCTAGAAGTGACAGATTTTCATTGCCATTACTGAGATTTTTTACATTGCTCTCGTAGCTGCAGTACGGGCTCCCAGGTTCAATTTCGACTGTTACCTTAACTTCTTCTGTGCTTTAACTGTATAAGCCTTCATTCAGCACTGTGAGGCCAATTCAAAAGCTGCTTGAATGAACATGCAGCAATATTGACAAGCTAACCGCCGACATACCGTCAGTTCGGAAATTTCGCACTGGGCTACGTACTATGGGAGTTACTAATAATTTTTCCCGTAAGTTAACCTCAATCAAAATAATTTTTTAAGTTATCGAGAATAATGGGTTGTCGAAAAGTTATCAGCGTCAAAAAAACTGCAGCTATGCTGGACGTCTGACAAGGCATGACTGTTCCCAACTATAGATCAGATTCAAATGGTTCAGATGGCTCTGAGCACTATGGGACTTACTTAAGATCTGAGGTCACCAGTCCCCTAGAACTTAGAACTACTTAAACCTAACAAACCTAAGAACATCACACACATCCATGCCCGAGGCAGGATTCGAACCACCGACCGTAGCGGTCGCGCGGTTCCAGACTGAAGCGCCTAGAACCTTTCGGCCACAGCGGCCGGCAATAGATCAGTTTCGTGATCTCTTATATCCTAATGTTTTTGAAGGTTTGGAGCGGACGTTGTGTTAAAATAAAACAAGACGAATCGTTTCATTCGTCTTTTTTTATTTTAAGACGTGTTGAAATCTCCTTCGCATTACTGATAAGAAGATTTACAACTACCTGTGAAATTCAGCCGGCCGGATTAGCCGAGCGGTTCTAGGCGCTACAGTCTGGAGCCGCGAGACCGCTACGGTCGCAGGTTCGAATCCTGCCTCGGGCATGGATGTGTGTGATGACCTTAGGTTAGTTAGGTTTCAGTAGTTCTAAGTTCTAGGGGACTGATGACCTCAGCAGTTGAGTCCCATAGTGCTCAGAGCCATTTGTGAAATTCACTTTATTTTCCTTGACTGAATTCGCACTTTTCACATTTATTGTCCTATAGTGGATATTTATTTAGCTTAAGATTAAACAATCTTAGAGCCTAGATGTTATCTGCTCTTGATTCCTCGCAGGTTATTCGTTCGTCCTATTGCTTTTTCCACAGGATTACTATCGCTCTACAAATTTGATAATCATTTAAGCTAGAGAGCAACAAACCACATTCAGTTGCGAATTGTAAACGGATGTTACAGTCGATTTCTACATTACTGACCTGCTTCACGTTTACTATCGTTCCTGTTCAGATGCTCCGCGTTTGTTGTTCGTGTCACGAGACAACATTTCGTATCAAACTAAAATTCGCATCCGTGCATGTAGAAAACTGCCTGGCTGTAATGTCCTATAAATCCAAACACACAAATATCACTTTAATCTTCCCTCTTAGATTCCTGCTTAGTTGATACGCAACTCACTAGTTTCCCGTTTGTAAGTAGCCTACCTCTTCCCAGGACATGCAGTGAACGTTACTTCTTCACTTTCTATGACAATCGTGAGTCGACTCGGTTCCCAAACACTTCCGGTGTCAAGTAACGTTCACCTGTGTCGTACTGGAAAGCTTTTCTCCGTACGTACGCCCAAACGTGCTGCTTGTATTCAAATAAAGTTTTTATAAAACATTCCAGAACTACGGTATTCTTCGCATATTTCGACTTTCGGTTATGATAAGCACTGTGGTGTTCAAACCAAACTTCGAGTTGATGAGCGTTTAACTTTTCTAGACTATCATAAAGCACACAAAACTAACCCTGTGTTGATTCCACTGTTTACTGATAAAACTGTTTCCATTTAATGAAGGTATGAATCTGTTCCTTTATTTCTGACGAGCTGTTTAATGTCAGGCTTGATAGAAGAGAATTGAGGAACCTATATGGCAAGTTACGGATATTCATAACGAATCCTACACCAAAAATCATCAAGGGATATGGTTTTCAACAATGATTCCATGCTTAAGTCTGATGTCATTTCTAAAACCGATTCATAGGTTTCATTTGACATATTTTCTGGCTTCTGCAAATTTGGTGCGAAGGGATTCTGATCCCTGAATTCGTTTTCAGTTTTGTATTCTGCTCTATAGGAAAATATGTCTCAAATGATGGGCGCATAGCATGGAGACAATGGACCAACTGTTCAAATATTTTATTTGGTAATTCCATTACCTCACCAACGAACACATTCAGTGTTAAAATGCTATCTAGTTCTCTCGTGCTAACACAAACAATCCAAAAACCTAAGGGTTTTTAAGGCGTTTATTTTGTTATTAGTATTGATAACTGTTGTCTGTTTTCCTCGTAAAGACTGATTTAATTCATTAATTTTTCCAGGTACATCTCATAAAAAAGATAGTCTGTACAACCAATTCACAGCACTCAAGTGGTCTTTTAATTTAAAGGCAGTATCAGTCATAAAAGCTTGTAATTGAGCTCTTAGTTCGAATAATCTTGTTAAGATCTTACCCCGAGATAACCTTCTAACATCGTTGTGGAGCAGTAGTATTTTACGTCTTCTCCCATGATTTACACGATATTGAAAACTATCTGCTCGGAAGAGCGTGTGATTTAACGTAATTTATTGTTTTTACTCCTTTATCAAGAACCAATTTTAGATTTGACAGCATCTTCTCTATCACGAATGCTTGTTTATGTAGGATACACTAGCTGGAATTACAGTCTGGCACTTTGCTTTTTAACAGTGATACCGTTCCTGCTGTTTTACCAGTCTTTGCCTTGGCACCATCAGTACAAATATCGGTACAATCATTCCAATCGAACTGGTTTATTTTAAAAAAAATTGTTAATTGTGCTAAAAATTTCTATGTCGGTAGTGGTAGTTGGCAGCGAGGCGCACATAAACAAGCTTTTTTCGAGTGAATACTTATATGGATATCGTACGGTTATCAGCAAGATGGCCAATTCATTCGCAAGCCGAATTTGTTGTGTTGAAGGCGACCAACTAGTTTTCGTTTAATATACATATCATGCGATATCGTTCATTCGACGCAAAACGTCTTTCGAAAATGGCACAGTAGAAAGACGCTTTGAAGATATTTCATCGATTATGCATTGTGTTACGTCTGTCACACATGGTTTTATTAACTTCTCAGCGATAGTGTGCGCTCCACCCACTTGTGCAATGCAATAGCTGACCAAATGCGATGCCTCTGTGGCTTTTTCAATCACAGTTTGGGTCGCACACTTCATGGCATTTGACTTCTTAACAATTGTTCTATCTTACGCCTAAAATTTTTTTCTTTCTTGTTTTTGCAATCCGAATGTATAGTTTCGAAATGTCGGTGTATCTTGAATGTAGCATGGGACTATACGGAACTAACTTCCTACATAACATGCAGAGAGACGACCAGTTAGAACAAAAAAAAATTCAAGATTGACGTAAGATAGTAATATTTTCTTTTTTTTCACCTTCAGTGAGTCGTTAGATGTCTTACTGCTTGAAACCATAGAGCTTGACGTCATTACGTCGCCTTTTTGAATGTCATAGTCTTGATCGGAACTCTTTGAGGTTGAAACCGCCTCTTCCGGACGAACTTTGAACTTCCGATGCAATATTTTGTTACCACCATTCCATTTTATCTTTTAAAATCAACAGTTTAATTTTACAATACGACAAACATAGAGTAATGTCATCACAAGATATTGAATTTTACAACTGTGGTCAATAACAAACATGAACTGAACATACTGTGATCCGAGACAAAGAATTCCAGTGTGCATTCAGTATGTTTGCCGAGAGGTCTCATCCGTGATGTGGAGAAGGCCCTGCCGGCAGCTATCGAGCGCACTGGGTGCAACCGGCAGCATGTAGTGGCACATGTCGGCAGGAATAATAACAATAATGACGCCTGGCGATTGGATTCTGAGGCCATCCTCGGCTCCATTCCGCGGCTGGCTGATCTGGTGAAGGCAACTAGAATCGCACGCGGGGTGCAGACTAAGCTGTCTATTTGTAGCATCGTACCCAGGGTTGATCGCGGTCCTCTAGTATGGAGCAGGTGGAAGGTCTAAACCAGAGGCTGATGCGACTATGCGACGATATCGGATGCGAATTTCTCAACCTCCGCTATCGGGTGCAGAATTGTAGGGTTGCCCTTAATACGTCAGGCGTGCACTTAACGCAGGAAGCGGCTGCTGGGTAACGCAGTACGCGTGGCTTTCACATGGGGCTTTTTTAGGTTAGAGCACCGCTCCCTTGGGATCAAAGACGATCTGCCTGTTAAATCAGTCACAGTGCACTCAGAGAATCTTGGTTCTCGCAGATCAGAGATAGAAAAGATTAATATGAATTTACTTAACTGCAGGAGCACCCAAGGAAACGTCCCAGACTTAGTATCGCTTACAGAATGTTATAATGCACAGAAAGTATTGGGAACAGAAAGCTGGTTGGAACCAGACGTCAATGACAACGAAATCCTAAGATCAGATTGGAATGTTTAACGTAAGGATACATTGGTCGCCAATGGTGGCGGCGTGTTTATTGCAGTAAAAAAATCGATAAAATCTAGCGAGGTTATCAAGGTTTCCGAATGTGAATAATCTAGGTGAAATTGAGCATCAAAGAACGTTCAAAATTGGTAATCGGATGCTTTTATGGACCATCTGGGTCAGGATCTGTAGTTGTAGAGCGCTTCATACAGAACTTGCGGAATACCATTAGTAATTTTCCTGATCATGCCGTTGTAATAGGGGGTGACTTCAACTTGCCAGGTATAGCTTGGGAGTGTTATGCCATCAAAACTGGTGCCAAAGACAGGGATTCGAGTGACATTGTTCTGGATGTCTTGTCCGAAAATTACCTTGATCAGAAAGTTAGTGAACCACTTTGTGAAGGTAACATCTTAGACCTCCTGGCAACAAACAGACCTGAACTTATCGAATCAGTTAATGTAGAGGAATTTATCAGTGATCATAAGGCTGTGACAGCATCTATGACGACGGAACCTATAAGGAATGTTAAGAAAGATAGGAAGATACATTTGCTCAGCAAGGGTGACAGAATACAAATTTCAGAATATCTCAGCAATCAGCATCAAATATTTAGTGATGAGGACGAAGATGTGGAGAGCAAATGGAAAAAAGTCCAAGACATCGTTCAATATGACCTCGACAAGTATGTTCGGAATAAGGTTTTAAGGGATGGGAAAGATCGGGCATGGGTTAATAGCTGTGTTAGAAAAGTGCTACGTAAACAAAGAGGACTTCTTCTCAGATTCAAGAGAAAAAAAACCTAGTTGACAAACAAAAGCCGAACTTAGCGAAAATGAGCGTAATGGGAGCAATGAGAGAAGCGTTCAATGATTTTGAAAGTACAATGTTGTCAACCGACCTGCGTAAAAATCCTAACAGATTTTGGTGGTATGTAAAATCAGTAAGATGGTCAAAATCATCTATTCATTCTCTCAGCGACCATTGTTGTTGTTGTTGTTGTTGTTGTTGTTGTGGTCTTCAGTCCTGAGACTGGTTTGATGCAGCTCTATCCTGTGCAAGCTTCTTCATCTCCCAGTACCTACTGCAACCTACATCCTTCTGAATCTGCTTGGTGTATTCATCTCTTGGTCTCCCTCTACGATTTTTACCCTCCACGCTGCCCTCCAATACTAAATTGGTGATCCCTTGATGCCTCAGAACATGAGCTACCAACCGATCCTTTCTTCTAGTCAAGTTGTGCCACAAACTTCTCCCCAATCCTATTCAGTACTTCCTCATTAGTTATGTGATCTACCCATCTAATCTTCAGCATTCTTCTGTAGCACCACATTTCGAAAGCTTCTATTCTCTTCTTGTCCAAACTATTTATCGTCCATGTTTCACTTCCATACATGGCTACACTCCATACAAACACTTTCAGAAATGACTTCCTAACACTTAAATCTATACTTGATGTTAACAAATTTCTCTTCTTCAGAAACGCTTTCCTTTCCATTGCCAGCCTACGTTTTATATCCTCTCTACTTCGACCATCATCAGTTATTTTTCTCCACAAATAGCAAAACTCCTTTACTACTTTAAGTGTCTCATTTCCTAATCTAATTCCCTCAGCAGCACCCGACTTAATTCGACTACATTCCATTATCCTCGTTTTGCTTTTGTTGATGTTCATCTCATATGCCCCTTTCAAGACACTATCCATTCCGTTCAACTGCTCTTCCAAGTCCTTTCCTGTCTCTGACAGAATTACAATGTTTTCGGCAAACCTCAAAGTTTTTGTTTCTTCTCCATGGAGTTTAATACCTACTCCGAATTTTTCTTTTGTTTCCTTCACTGCTTGCTCAATATACAGATTGAATAACATCGGGTACAACCCTGTCTCACTCCCTTCCCAACCACTGCTTCCCTTTCATGCCCCTCGACTCTTATAACTGCCATCCGGTTTCTGCACAGGTTGTAAATAGCCTTTCGCTCCCTGTATTTTACCCCTGCCACCTTCAGAATTTGAAAGAGAATATTCTAGTCGCCATTGTCAAAAGCTTTCCCTAAGTCTACAAATGCTAGAAACGTAGGTTTGCGTTTCCTTAATCTAGCTTCTAAGATAAGTCGTAGGGTCAGTATTGCCTCACGTGTTCCAATATTTCTACGGAATCCAAACTGATCTTCCCCGAGGTCGGCTTCTACTAGTTTTTCCAAAAAAATGGTTCAAATGGCTCTGAGCACTATGGGACTCAACTGCTGAGGTCATTAGTCCCCTAGAACTTAGAACTAGTTAAACCTAACTAACCTAAGGACATCACAAACATCCATGCCCGAGGCAGGATTCGAACCTGCGACCGTAGCGGTCTTGCGGTTCCAGACTGCAGCGCCTTTAACCGCACGGCCACTTCGGCCGGCTTAGTTTTTCCATTCGTCTGTAAAGAATTCGCGTTAGTATTTTGCAGCTGTGACTTATTAAACTGATAGTTCGGTAATTTTCACATCTGTCAACACCTGCTTTCTTTGGGATTGGAATTATTATATTCTTCTTGAAGTCTGAGGGTATTTCACCTGTCTCATACATCTTGCTCACCAGATGATAGAGTTTTGTCAGGACTGGCTCTCCCAAGGCTGTCAGTAGTTCTAATGGAATGTTGTCTACTCCCGGGGCCTTGTTTCGACTCAGATCTTTCAGTGCTCTGTCAAACTCTTCACGCAGTATCATATCTCCCATTTCATCTTCATCTACGTCGTTTTCCATTTCCATAATATTGTCAAGTACATCGCCCTTGTATAGACACACTATATACTCCTTCCACCTTTCTGCTTTCCCTTCTCAAGTAATTAATTAATTAATATGAATTTAGTAAACTGCAGGAGCACCCAAGGAAAGATCCATAATTAGTATCGCTTACTGAATGTTATAATGCACAGATAGTATTGGGAACAGAAAGCTGGTTGGAACCAGACGTCAATGACAACGAAATCCTAAGTTCAAATTGGAATGTTTAACGTAAGGATACATTGGTCGCCAATGATGGCGGCGTGTTTATTGCAGTTAAAAAAAGTCGATAAAATCTAGCGAGGTTATCAAGGTTTCCGAATATGAATAATCTAGGTGAAATTGAGCATCAAAGAACGTTCAAAAATGGTGATCGGATGCTTTTGTAGACCATCTGGGTAAGGATCTGTAGTTGTAGAGTGCTTCATACAGAACTTGAAGAATACCATTAGTAATTTTCCTGAGCATGCCGTTGTAATAGGGGGTGACTTCAACTTGCCAGGTATAGATTGGGAGTGTTGTGCCATCAAAACTGGTGCCAGAGACATGGATTCGTGTGACATTGTCCTGGATGTCTTGACCGAAAATTACCTTGATCAGACAATTAGTGAACCAATTTGTGAAGGTAACATCTTAGACCTCCTGCCAATAAAGACCTGAACTTATCGAAGCAGTTAACGTAGAAGAATTTATCAGTGATCATAAGGCTGTGACAGCATCTATGACGACGGAACCTACAAGGAATGTTAAGAAAGATAGGAAGATATATTTGCTCAGCAAGGGTGACAGAATACAAATTTTAGAATATCTCAGCAGTCAGCATCAAATATTTAGTGATGAGGACGAAGATGTGGAGAGCAAATGGAAAAAAGTCCAAGACATCGTTCAATATGACCTCGACAAGTATGTCCGGAATAAGGTTTTAAGAGAAGGGGAAGATCCGGCATGGGTTAATAGCTGTGTTAGAAAAGTGCTACGTAAACAAAGAGGACTTCTCAGATTCAAGAGAAGTAAAAACCTAGCTGACAAACAAAAGCCGAACTTAGCGAAAATGAGCGTAAGGGGAGCAATGAGAGAAGCGTTCAATGATTTTGAAAGTAAGACGTTGTCAACCGACCTGCGTAAAAATCCTAAGAGATTTAGGTGGTATGTAAAATCAGTAAGAGGGTCAAAATCATCTATTCATTCTCTCAGAGACCATACCGGCACCGAAACGGAAGATAACAGAGAGAAGGCCGAAATGCTAAATTCGGTCTTCCGAAGTTGTTTCACCGCGGAAGATCGTAACACTGTCCCCCCTTACAATCGTTTTACGAACATCGAAATGGCACATACTGAGATAATCGATCGAGGAACTGAAAGGCAGCTACAATCGCTTAGTAGTGGAAAGGCGACAGGACCAGATGAGATACCTATAAGATTCTGTAAAGATTATGCGCAAGATTTTGCTCCCCTTCGAACAATAATTGATCGTAGACCGCTTGAGCAACGAAAGATACCTAACGATGCACATGTCATTCCCGTTTTTAAGAAAGACTGTAAGACAGATCCACACAATTATAGACCTATATCGTCGACGTCAATGTGTTTTAGAATTATGGAACATATTTTACGCTGAAGTATTATAACGCTTTTGGAAAATGAACATCCCCTCTATAAAAATCAACATGGATTTTGCAAATAGAGATCCTGCGAAACTCTCGCTCTCTTCCTCCATGAGATCCATTGTACAGTGGTAACGGCACTCAGGTTGATGCCGTGTTCCTTGATTTAAGTAAGGCATTTTACACCGTCCCGCATTGCCATTTAATGAAAAAAATACGAACTTCCGGAGTATCGGAGCAGACTTGTGATTGAATTCGAGACTTTCTTGAAGATAGAACTCAACACGTCGCTCTTAGTGGAACGAAATCGATAGATGTAAATGTAATATCCGGAGTACCACAGGGAATGTGATAGGACCGTAGCTGTTTACAACATATATAAACGATCTAGTTGAAAGCGCCGGATGCTCTTTAAGGCTATTTGCAGATGATGCAGTTGTCTATAGCAAAGTAGCAACGCCAGAAGATAGTAAGAATTTGCAGAACGACCTGCAGAGAATTGATGAGTGGTGCAGACTCTGGCAGTTGGCCCTGAACATAAAGAAATGTAGCATATTGCGCATACGTAGGAAAAGAAATCCACTACTGTACAGCTACACTATTGATGGCAAACAGCTGGAGACATCGTCTGCCGTAAAATATCTAGGCGTAACTGTCCAGAGCGACCTTAAGTGGAATGACCACATAAAACAGATAGTGAGAAAAGCAGACACCAGACTCAGATTAATCGGTGGAATCTTAAGGAAATGTAACTCATCCAAGAAAGAAGTGGCTTGTAAGGCGCTTGTTCGCTCGATTCTTCAGCATTGTTCACCTATCTTGGATCCCTATCAGAGAGGAGACAGAGAAGATCCAACGACGAGCGCCGCGTTTCGTCTCGGGATCGTTTAGCTGGCAAGAGAGCGTTACGATGATGCTAAACGAACTCCACTGGCAGACGTTACAAGAGAGGCGTTGTGCATCACGGAGAGATTTACTATTGCAATTTCGGGACAGCACTTTTCAGGAGGCTCGGACAACATATTACTTCCCCCCACATACATCTCGTATATTGGACACGAGGTGAAAATTCGAGAAATTAGAGCCAATATAGAGGCTTAGCGACAATCATTCTTCGCACGCACTATTCGCGAATGGAACAGGGTTGGAAGAATCATATAGTGGTACGGAAAGCACCCTCCGCCACACACCATTAGGTGGCGTGCGGAATATGATGTAGATGTAGATGAAGATGTAGAAAGCGGTGCACGGATTCGCCGTGCGAATTGTGTTGCAATAACGAACCGGAGTAGGAACTCTGTGCTGCACGGTGCCGGTTTATACAAGGTGTGCTGAAATTCCCGTTTCATGCTTCTAGAACTTGTAGAGGCGGGTGAGTGCATAATATTTTGAAGAGGGAACCCATGTGCGGAAACGTACAGTTTCCATGCCATAGCTGTTTCAAAACATGTTTGGTCGGTAAGTATGCAGCATGGGTTGTGGCTGTGGTTGTGGTTGAGTCGGATCGGCTGATGTTACTTGACGTCTATCCTACCTCTCTAACCTGTTCAAGGCTCATTCACGTGTCTGTGAGTGTTGGAGCAACATGGGAAGAACACACCGACAGGATCCTTCTGAACGGCAAAGCTCACGGTAATGGAAGAGCTGCTCGTCGCTTTTATCAAGATACACCATGTGATAAAAACTATCCGGACACCCCAAAAAACATACGTTTTTCATATTAGGTGCATTGTGCTGCCATCTACTGCCAGGTACTCCATATCAGCGACCTCAGTAGTCATTAGACATCGTGAGAGAGCAGAATGGGACGCTCCGCGGAACTCACGGACTTCGAACGTGGTCAGGTGATTGGGTGTCACTTGTGTCATACGTCTGTACGCGAGATTTTTCACACTCCTGAACATCCCTAGGTCCGATATTTCCGATGTCATAGTGAAGTCGCGCGGTCATAGGCGCCTTGTCACGGTCCCTGCGGCTGCCCCCGTCGGAGGTTCGAGTCCTCCTTCGGGCATGGGTGTGTGTGAATTGTCCATAGCGAAAGTTAGTTTCAGTTACATTAAGTGGTGTCTAGGCTTAGGGACCAATGACCTCAGTAGTTTGGTCCCATAAGACCTTACCACAAATTTCCAAATGTCCATAGTGAAGTGGAAACGTGAAGGGACACGTACAACACAAAAGCGTAAAGGCCCATCTCGTCTGTTGAATGACAGACACCGCCGACAGTTGAAGAGGGTCGTAATGTGTAATAGGGAGACTTCTATCCAGACCATCACACAGGAATTGCAAAATGCATCAGGATCCACTACAAGTACTATGACGGTTAGGCAGGAGGTGAGAAAACTAGGATTTCATGGTCGAGCGGCTGCTCATAAGCTACACATCAAACCGGTAAATGCCAAACGACGCCTCGATGGTGTAAGGAGCGTAAACATTGGACGATTGAACAGTGAAAAATCGTTGTGTGGAGTGATGAATCACGGTACACAATGTGGCGAACCGATGGCAGGGTGTGAGTATGGCGAATGCCCGGTGAACGTCGTCTGCCAGCGTATGTAGTGTCAACAGTAAAATCCGGAGGCAGTGGTGTAATGGTGTGGCCGTGTTTTTCATGGAGGGGGTTTGCACTCCTTGTTGTTTTGCGTGGCACTATCATAGCACAGGCCTACATTAATGTTTTAATCACCTTCTTGCTTTCCGCTGTCGAAGGGCAATTCGGGGATGGCAATTGCATCTTTCAACACGATCGAGCACCTGTTCAAAATGCACGGCCTGTGGCGGAGTGGTTAATGACAGTAACCTCCTTGTAATGGACTGGCCTGCGCAGAGTCTTGACTTGAATCCTATAGAACACCTTTGGGACTTTTTGGAACGCTGACTTCGTGCCAGGCCTCACCGACCGACATCGATACCTCTCCTCAGTGCAGCACTCCGTGAAGAATGGGCTGCCATTCCCCAAGAAACCTTCCCGCACCTGATTGAACGTATGCCTGCGAGAGTGGAAGCTGCCATCAAGGCTAAATATGGGCCAACAGCATGTTGAATTCCAGCATCAACGATGGAGAGCGCCACGAACTTGTAAGTCATTTTCAGCCATGTGTCCGTATACTTTTGATCACATAGTGTAGTTCTCCACAATGTCCGACTCCATCGCTTACCTTTTCCGCCACAATTACGCAACGGCTTCGAGAAGCTGTATCTTCACCGTCAACAGACGTGGCAGTGGTACGCCAAGGAGACGCCGCACACCGGGATTGGAAGAGACCGTACTGCATCACGTTGAAGAGAGCACTTCAACAAGTACACGGGAAATTTCTTTGGCTGTGGAACTGTAAGACAGATGATGTACGGGGGCAAGCCTAGTCGAATACCTGAAAAAGTGGTAGCATTACCAAAATGTTTTTAATGATTGTAGCATGGAAACGGTACGTTTCCGGACATTGGTTCCATTTCAAAATACTGTCTACTCACTCACTTTACAAGTCCTAGAAGTCTGTAACGGAAATTTCCGAACATCCTGTACAGCTTCTGGCGGAGAGGCACAGTCAGAGGAGCGGCCAAAACGTTTGGGGTGGTTCAAGGTGTTTGTGGATGAGAGAGAGTTGGAGAAAGCGTAATGGAATGTTCACAGCGTATGTAGATGAGACAGTGTGCAGCAAAAATGAGAAGAGACAGAGAGAGAGAGAGAGAGGAAAAAAATGAAAGGGCAGTGTCCACAAGGTCTCTGCGTGTATGCCTAGTGACTTGTACCGAGTCACCTCATACCTACTTGCACAATCTAAATTATATGGTTTCTAGTTTTTGAAAGTGGCCTTATTGTAAATTTATTATGCAGCTTGTCGCTTCATTTTAGTCTATAATGCACTGAAAGAAAAAAATACCTTTTATAAGACCAACATCGATTTAACATTTATAAGAGATATTTTTCTCAGTGTGTAAAAAGACTTGATGTGCTTCGTTCTTTAGGTTGATGTTATTTTGACGGAGCCCTCGCATAGGTCTTGTGGAGCCCCAGAGCTCCACGGGGTACATTTCTAGTATCGCGCTTACACAGATATTGTTATTTATTCATAAATTCCTCGGTGAAATAGTAGTTGTCAAGGAAAAGTGATTTCAGTTTATTTTTATAAACTCCTCTGGTCAACAGTTCAAAATATTTTGCAGCGCGTTTCACTCAGGTATCCCTGCAAGATTCAGAATGTGCACCAAATGAAGCCCCAAGATAGGCTACAACGCCGTGTCTTTGCCCTTCGTTTTTTGGTGCGCTTGGAAATGGGTAACATGCGGCCGGGCAACATTCTTTGGACGGACGAGGCACATTTTACTCTGCATGATGCTGTGAATGCACAGAACTGTCGTATATGCGGTTCTACTCCGCTACGTGTTGTTCTCTAACTTCCACTGCGCTCAGCTTACGTGACTGTGTGGTGTGGATTCACAAGCTTCTTCATTCACGGTCCGTTTTTCTTCGAGGAGAACACGCTTCGCAAGCCTGTTAGGTTTACTATGACATCTGCACGTTCTAAGGACCTTCTTCTGCAACACGTGATCCCAGCTTTGCAAAGACGCAACTGTGTCCACACCCCTTTCTTTCAGTTACCTTCTATACTATGCTGTAGCAGTTCTTTCTATGTACGGTCCAAGTTTCATCGTCTTATGGTACTTGGCAGTGACATATCACCCGAATGTTACTCACGTCCACAAGTTTTGCACGTCAGTGTAGTAGATCAACAAAATTTGTTTGGTGTTTAGTTTTCTCTGCCCGCCTCCTCTCAGTGGTTGACCAATTAAATGTTGTGACATTTCTTTGTATTTTCCATTGTATTCCCTAAAATTGCCTTGCTCCTTAACTAAAATATTCTGCACATCAAAAACAATATTTCCATGATACACAAACCAATGTACTTAAACAAATCCAGAATACTGGCATGGTGCCTAAGTTTTCCGCAAGTTTCATAAACACGACAGATACACACAACACAGACTTTAGTCATCAATTCTCCTTCACTATTTACAACAGGCTGCCAACTTTTTGGTTCCGTAACTATAGAGATCATTTAGTTTTGAGGCGAAGAAATCATAGAGCCGTGTTCGGAATGCATTTTCATCCGGAAAGGATTTCCTCGAAGATTATTTGATACAGAGCGGAAAAAGATAAGGTGAATAAGATAGGTGTGGAATGAATTACCAGCCCAACTTCTGTACCTAGGGTTTTTCTGTACCTAGGGTTTTTCGTTAGTCTAGCAGGCGTTATCGTGGAGTAGCACCACTTCACGCAGTCTGACTGGTTCATGGCCTTGGAGTGCGTCTGTAAGACGTCTCAGTCGTTGACAGTAAAAGTCACCAGTGATGGTTACACCTCGCGGAAGCAGTTGATAGTACACCACACAGTCGCTGTTCCACCACATACATAACATTATCTTTTGTGGGTGCGTGCAGGCCTTTGTACGGGGAGTTTCTGCTTTGTTTGGGCTCAACCATTCCTTTCTTTTCCTTATGTTAACATAAAGACACCGATTCTCGACACCAGTAACGACACAGGATAGGAATGGTCGGTGTTGTTAACGAGATAGACGAAGAGACAGAGATGCACATATGGCCACACGCTGATTGTTGTGGTTTTGGCATAGAGTATGCAGTACCCATATACCCGATTATCAATTTTCTTGCCGAGCTCTGTCCAGTGGTATTACCCGCATACATGGCGCAAATGTTTCTGGCTGCCTGCGCTGCTGTCACCCCTCTGTGGAACTCAAACAGAAGAATCTGTCGGAAATGTTCCGAGTTCTCCACAAGGCGCCCCATTTTCTAGCGTCCACAGCTCCACTCACTATCTTCAAATGGCAAAATGACAATATGTAAACTCGAACAGCAACAGTGAATTACAAATGAAAAATGATAGTCGTAAATAACCCCATAGCAACCGGAATACCAACATGCTAAACAAAAACGCAACGAGCTTACGCACCAACTTACGAAAAACTGGAATAGGCACTATTAATCTTATTTATGGATTCTTCTGTCGCTTCTTGATAGAACAATTACATATTGAGGGTTGAATAACACTTAGGTGGTTTTTGTTCTACTGATTTTTATTTGTATGAACTAGTTTTCAGCTTATTAGGCCTTCTCCAGATAACTACTAGCTATTGTTTATAACGAGCTTGTGTTCTTACGAACCAAACATTCTGAACTAAGATACAATGCTCTTACATACGAACTTTAGTTGTGGTATTGTCTTTGAAATTGTCAAAAGTGTCTTTTGACTGTTTGTTCTGTAAAACTGTTCTCTAACATAATAAATGACATTTTATGGTTTGTCAATACCATGTATGACAACAATTAGAATTATTTAGAATACAAATTATTACAAAATTACTATTTTTTGGTATTTGTTGTGAACAGTTGCACTGGACACTAATTGTTGGTTATCCAACAGCGATGTTTTCTTTGGGGGTTACATTTTGTTATTAGGAAAATTGTGCACTAATAAATACCAAATATTACATTGTTACAGTTGAGTTACAGTTAGGAATGTAAACACATAAGGGATATTACATTATATTGGGGTGTGAATTTGTTTACTATTGGGACACTTTGAGGTTAGTAGCAGGTTTACTGTATTGTGTAAATTTTAAGAATAGTGATGTGCTAAGCTGCAATTGGTCATTTAGAACCAGCTGGAGATTTAGGGCTAAGTGTTTGTTAATTTCAAGTGCTTCTTGTAGGCTGAGTTTTCTGCCTTTGTTGGCTATATGTAGCACTTCTGTGTGTGTTAGATATTTGTGTCCTTCTTTGAGCACATGTTCAGCAAAGGTGGACTCTGATTTATTTAATCTTCAGCTGCGTTCATGTTCAGCCAGCCTTGTTGATATGGCCCAGCCCGTGTGACCAAAATGTACAATTTATTGCAGTCAGTGCCGGTTATTTTGTAGACCCCACTATTGTTTAGTTTATCTGTTTTGTCCTTGCTGTTGTATAGGAGATTAGCTGTAATATCTCTTACATAAAATGATGTTTTACAGTTTTGGGATTTCAGTGTTTTGGCTAGTTTGTCTGATAGTTACCTAGATATGGAACAGTACACCAGTTGGTTTTTGGTGTGGTTGTTATTGCAGAGGGGGCATAAATGTAGGGCAAGATTTTCCATCTTTGTTTCTTGTGCAGGATTTTGTCAGCTAATTCAGGGTCATAGCCATTGTTATATTCAAGAAAATGTGCATTCTAAATAATTCTAATTGTTGTCATACATGGTACTGACAAACCATAAAGTGTGATTTATTATATTAAAGAACAGCTTTACAGAACAAAAGTCAAAATACCCGTTTGACAGTTCCAAAGACAATATCACAACTAAATATCGTATGTGTGTTGTATCTTAGTCCAGAAGTCTGTTTTGTAAGAACACAAGCTCCTTGTAAACAATAGCCAGTAGTATCTGAAGATGGCCTAATAAGCCGAAAACTAGTTCATACAAATAAAAATCAGTAGAACAAAAAACCGCCTGAGTGATATTCAACACTCAAAATCTGTAATATACTATTATGCTGAGCCTGTGTTAGCATGTGATACTAAAGAGCACACACGTTGAGTTGAGGTATTTGATTCCGACGTGCAATTAGTTAATTGTTTGCATTTTCCGTGAATCTTAATTGCGATCTCTCGCAGTGATGTGGAACGAGACAGTTTACAGCGATACTATACTTTCTCAGTGAAAATTGTGCCAACACGCTGATTATTTACAATTTTATCCACCCAATTTTATCCATTATGGATAAAATCAAATTTTAAGTTTTATATTACTGTCGTTTACAGTAATCTGAATCTAGATTTAGTCTGTTTTTTGTATCGTGGTTGAGAGGGTATGTGACGTTATTTCAGTGATTATAAAATCGAGTGAAATTTACAAATAACTTGACAGTACGAGCCCACATATCAGTATGACGCTACCACCCGTTCTGACCAGCATTCACGCACTGATTCGATTGGGAAGGGTATCGTAAGAGCGTTGTATCCTGAGGCAAGCTAGCCTACAAATGATGTAATGGTTTTTGATATCTGGAAAAATAGCGTTGAGACAGAGTTGACGTCCAAGCTGGTCCCGCAAATATTCTATTGGGGACAGATCTGGGGCTGTTGCTGGCCACGTGAATGCAACATTACGCAGACAGTTCACAGAGATACGTACCGTATATGCATGGCATTGTCCTGTTGATAAATGCCACTACTATATTGTCGCATAAGAGATAACACACGAGGACTCAGGGCGTCCGTAACGTACCCTTGTGCTGTCAGAGTTCCCTTAAACACTACCAGCCATGATATGAAGTCATACCTGACACCTGATGCTAGGAGTAACGCCGCTGTGGCTCTCCAAAACATAGGAAAAATTAGACCTCTCTCCAGGTTGCCACCGTACCCGGCGACGATGTTCAAAATGGTTCAAATGGCTCTGAGCACTATGGGACTTAACTTCTCAGGTCATCAGTCCCCTAGAACTTAGAACTACTTAAACCTAACTAACCCAAGGACATCACACATATCCATGCCCGAGGCAGGATTCGAACCTGCGACCGTTCCAGACTGCGCGATTCCAGACTGTAGCGCCTAGAACCACTCGGCCATTCCGGCCGGCGGCGACGATGTTCATGCAGGGTAATGCAGAACCGTAATTCATCGCTGAACACAATGCAACGCAGTTCAACAGCAGTCCATGCTTCCAAGTCACGTCACACTCCCAACACTGGTCGCTTGTGGTTCAAATGGCTCTGAGCACTATGGGACTCAACTGCTGAGGTCATTAGTCCCCTAGAACTTAGAACTAGTTAAACCTAACTAACCTAAGGACATCACAAACATCCATGCCCGAGGCAGGATTCGAACCTGCGACCGTAGCGGTCTTGCGGTTCCAGACTGCAGCGCCTTTAACCGCACGGCCACTTCGGCCGGCTAAAAAAAAATGGTTCAAATGGCGCCGAGCACTATGGGACTTAACTTTTGAGGTCATCAGTCCCCTAGAACTCAGAACTACTTAAACCTAACCAACCTAAGGACATCACACACATCCATGCCCGAGGCAGGATTCGAACCTGCGACCGTAGCAGTCGCGCGTTTCCGGACTGCGCGCCTAGAACCGCGAGGTCGCTTGTGTTTTGGTGTTCACGACGGCCTACATATTGGATGGTAATTCCTTAGCCCGACTGCGCTAGTCTCTGACCGATGATGTGGAATGACATAGAACGTTGCAAGGAATCCATTACTCGTTCTTGGATGGCAGGCACAGACCAGATGGGCCACGATATGCTTGGTGCACTGTAAGGCGATCCTCCTTGTGATCAGACGCGGTCGGCCGGAACCTTGACAGGTATGGCTGCCCTCACGTTCCCAAGCAGTCCAACATCTGGCCACTGCCGTATCCGAATGCCTTACAGAACTGGACACTGCACGATTCGACCAGCCGGCTAAATAGAGACCCGTAATGAGGCCCATTTCGAACTCTGTCAGGTGCTGCTAACGTTGTTCTGGTGGGTACGTGGTATGTGTCCTTCACAGTCAACACTCAACATCTGACGCTGCTCACGCTCTTTACATACGCTACCAGCCCTGCTAACAACACTGAACGCGAACATCACTAATGCACTCTGGTGGCTGTTCTACGCATCACAGGGAATTGCAACTCTAATCATTTTACATACCCACTGATGGTGTGCACGTATGCAAAGTTACACTGACATTCAGCCATATCTTCTGGGTGTTTCACTTTCTTTTTTTTCTATTTTTTTGTCAGGATGTGCATTACACATTCAAAAACTCTTCTGTGGATCAGAATTAGTTGTCACGCAGATATGATTTCTGTTATGTGTTTGAAGTACATTTTATTTTCGATTAAGTTCTTGACTTCACTGGTTAAGTGACCAGGATTATTAAGGCTAACTTCAACGCTCCCTTCTTGTCCACTCTGAAAGATAACGTACGTCGTTCCTCTTTCTGTTTGTCTTTCAGCATATTTGTGATAACTTTGGCATTGTTTCCATACACACCTAACGAAACAGGAGAACATATAACTCAGCCACATGGGAAAGTTACATCACCTATTTGAATGTCAACAAGTTATACTTATTTGTTATGCAACATTTTTTACATATTAGAGTATTTCAATGGTTGGGCTATGAAGAAATCAACAGCGCACATTTTTCGAGGTTCAACATGATGCTTCTATAATTCAGCCGAGTGACTACCTTCCTAAATTCCTTGCGACACTTGCTATAGAAGCTGAGTACGTCCTCTATTACAAAGTGTTTGCTCAAACACCACTCTGTCACTGGGCTCCACTGGCCCACTACTCAGCCCCACGCTCAGCCAGCTGAGCCACTACAGAGTATATTTACAGGGCTATTACAAATGACTGAAGCGATTTCATAAATTCACTGTAGCTCCATTCATTGACATATGGTCACGACACACTACAGATACGTAGTAAAGCTCATAAAGTTTTGTTCGGCTGAAGCCGCACTTCAGGTTTCTGCCGCCAGAACGCTCGAGAGCGCAGTGAGACAAAATGGCGACAGGAGCCGAGAAAGCCTATGCACTCACATCAGTCAGTCATAACAGTGCAACGCCGCTTCAGGACGAAGTTCAACAAAGATCCACCAACTGCTAACTCCATTCGGCGATGGTATGCGAGGTTTAAAGCTTCTGGATGCCTCTGTAAGGGGAAATCAACGGGTCGGCCTGCAGTGAGCGAAGAAACTGTTGAACGAGTGCGGGCAAGTTTCACGCGTAGCCCGCGGAAGTCGACGAATAAAGCAAGCAGAGAGCTAAACGTACCACAGCTGACGGTTTGGAAAATCTTACGGAAAAGGCTAAAGCAGAAGCCTTACCGTTTACAATTGCTACAAGCCCTGACACCCGATGACAAAGTCAAACGCTTTGAATTTTCGGCGCAGTTGCAACAGATCATGGAAGAGGATGCGTTCAGTGCGAAACTGTTTTCAGTGATGAAGCAACATTTTTTCTTAATGGTGAAGTGAACAGGCACAATGTGCGAATCTGGGCGGTAGAGAATCCCCACCCATTCGTGCAGCAAATTCGCAATTCACCAAAAGTTAACGTGTTTTGTGCAATCTCACGATTTAAAGTTTACGGCCCCTTTTTCTTCTGCGAAAAAAACGTTACAGGACACGTGTATCTGGACATGCTGGAAAATTGGCCTATGCCACAACTGGAGACCGACAGCGCCGACTTCATCTTTCAACAGGATGGTGCTCCACCGCACTTCCATCATGATGTTCGGCATTTCTTAAACAGGAGATTGGAAAACCGATGGATCGGTCGTGATGGAGATCATGATCAGCAATTCATGTCATGGCCTCCACGCTCTCCCAACTTAACCCCAGGCGATTTCTTTCTGTTGGGTTGTGTGAAAGGTTCAGTGTTTAAACCTCCTCTACCAAGAAACGTGCCAGAACTGCGAGCTCGCATCAACGATGCTTTCGAACTCATTGATGGGGACATGCTGCGCCGAGTGTGGGAGGAACTTGATTATCGGCTTGATGTCTGCCGAATCACTAAATGGGCACATATCGAACATTTGTGAATGCCTAAAAAAACTTTTTGAGTTTTTGTATGTGTGTGCAAGGTATTGTGAAAATATCTCAAATAATAAAGCTATGGTAGAGCTGTGAAATCGCTTCAATCATTTGTAATAACCCTGTATATATACACTACTGACCATTAAAATTGTTACACCATGCAGATGACGTGCTACAGATGCGAAATTTAACCGACAGGAAGAAGATGCTGTGATATGCAAATGATTAGCTTTTCAGTGCATTCACACAAGATTGGCGCCGGTGGTGACACAATGTGCTGACATGAGGAAAGTTTCCAACCCATTTCTCATACACAAACAGCAGTTGACCGGCGTTGCCTGGTGAAACGTTGTTGTGATGCCTCGTGTAAGGAGGATAAATGCGTACCATCACGTTTCCGACTTTGATAAAGGTCGGATTGTAGCCTATCGCGATTGCGGTTTATCGTATCGCGACATTGCTGCTCGCGTTGGTCGAGATCCAATGACTGTTAGCGGAATATGGAATCGGTGGGTTCAGGAGGGTAATACGGAACGCCGTGCTGGATCCCAACGGCCCCGTATCACTAGCAGTCGAGATGACAGGCGTCTTATCCGCATGGCTCTAACGGATCGTGCAGCCACGTCTCAATCCCTGAGTGAACAGATGGGGACGTTTGCAAGACAACAACCATCTGCACGAACAGTTCGACGACGTTTGCAGCAGCATGGTCTATCAGCTTGAAGACCATGGATGAGGCTACCCTTGAGCTGCATCACAGGCAGGAGCACCTGCAATGGTGTACTCAACGACGAAGCTGGGTGCACGAATGGCAAAACGTCATTTTTTCAGATGAATCCAGGTTCTGTTTACAGCATCATGATGGTCGCATCCCTGTTTGGCGACATCGCGGTGAACGCACATTGGTAACGTGTATTCGACATCGTCATACTGGCGTATTACCCAGCGTGATGGTATGGGGTGCCATTGGTTACACGTCTCGGTCACCTCTTGTTCGCATTGACGGAACTTTGAACAGTGGACGTTACATTTCAGATGTGTTACGACCCTTGGCTCTACCCTTTATTCGATCCCTTCGAAACCCTACATTTCAGCAGGATAATGCACGACCGCATGTTGCAGGTCCTGTACGGGCCTTTCTGGATACAGAAAATGTTCGACTGCTGCGCTGGCCAGCACAATCTTCAGATCTCTCACCAACTGAAAACGTCTGGTCAATGGTGGCCGAGCAACTGGCTCGTCACAATACGCCAGTCACTACACTTTATGAACTGTGGTATCGTGTTGAAGCTGCATGGGCAGCTGTACCTGTACACGCCATCCAAGCTCTGTTTGGCTCAATGCCCAGGCGTATCGAGGACGTTATTACAGACAGAGGTGGTTGTTCTTGGTACTGATTTTTCAGGATCTATGCACCCAAATTGCGTGAAAATGTAGTCACATGTCAGTTCTAGTATAATATATTTGTCCAATAACTGCCAGTTTATCATCTGCATTTCTTCTTGGTGTAGCAATTTTAATGGCCCATAGTGTATTTTGTAGCGGCTCACCACACAGTAGTGGTCCGGTTGGCCGAGGTCGGGGATGAGTGGTGGGCTGGTGGAGCCCAGCGACAGACTTGTGCTTGAGGAAACATCTTATTAATTACAATGTTTCTCCACCGTCAATGAAAGGCAGACATGCTCCAGTTCGGCGCGGCAGACTGTCGATGATCATTGGGTGTCTGGCCTCTGCTCCAGGGGGACGGTACTAGCATCGGTGTTCTGCGATGCTGATGCCAGACCGGGTAGCGAGCCAGTTGCCCATCAGTAGGCCAAGGCACCGTCATCAGCGACGCGCCCCCCTCCTTGCTGCGTCTGCCTTCTGATGTCGAACGCTCATATGCAGCCGACTGGCCCGCATCGTCTACAGTGACGCGCACAGGACACAACGCGCTAGAGTGTGGTGGCGGCGTGTACAGACGGCAGGTCCATTGCGCTGTGGTATCAAACACTACAGAGTGGACTTCGTGCGAGAGGCGGCTGCCCCGACCTGGTCTTGGCTGCAGCTAGTGCCACCCATTCATCTCATCGTCTAGTGTAGCCCTGGCGTAGTGGTAGTAGTGCGGGGCTCCAAAAGAACCTGTCTCAATATTCACAGTTATTTATACTGCCCTGGGGCGCATTTGTGCACTATTGCCCAGCTATCGGTCAGATAGCTCGTGCACAGTTCTAGCCCTGTCGTGGTGATACCGCCCTACCCTCTACGCCTATTATCACTGCATGCTGCAGGTTTTACAGAGCGTGGCTAGCCCGTCTCACGATCCTTTTGCGTGCATGGTGCTGAACCTTCATGTCGTCGGACTGTGCTTTCCGGCCAGCAGTAGTTAAAGCAACGCTCCACGGCAACTTCTTACTTATTTCACCTAAGACTACATGCTGCCCTCCATGGGAAAGGTTCAACACTTCTGATCTTGCTCAGGACCGGTTTCCCACCGTTAGTTACTTCCAACATAAAAATTACGATACAACTGAAGCACTCCTAAGATTACACTACATTAATCTTTAAGGCTGCTTCCTCGGAACAGCTTCAGCGCGTCCATTTGTATAGCTACATCTGCAAGCCACCATATGGTGCGTGATGAAGAGTACCCTGTGCCACTACTAGTGAAACCTGCCCGTCTCCTTTATATCTCTTATGTTATGCAACCTTCCCTTGTACAATAACCTATGAAATCTTCCCTTGGGATTTCAATCTCTTGCTTAACAATAACAAATGAAATCTTCCCTTTGAAATATATTCTCTTTCTCAATCTTCGCATACAAATTTAATTGCTGCTTATTAAAAGTGATTTTCTGATTATTTCGACGAAACATAGAATGTGTCGTCGTCGTGACCCTCAGTCGTTATCTGCAATAACCCAAAACTGTTCCTTACCTTTTTTACTGTTACTGGATCGCCATCTGACTGCTACATAGAACTGTGACATGAATATACTTACTCTGTTTTACTATACTTTATTAGCTGCTGGTGGGTTGTCATAATAAGTGGCTGTATTTATTACCAAAGCTGACGTTATTCTTTAATAGCAAAGCTGACGTTATTCTTTAATTAATTTGACTGACGTTACGTAATTCATAGTTAAACTTTTTCTTGACAACAACAAAATTTTGCAGTTTTACGTTGATGGTTTTTGGGATGGATTATAATCAGTAATGCAGTATTGCTGGCAAAAATTAATTATATTCTGAATGAAATGATATTACAAACGTTCAAATGGGACTTACTTTTTACAATAATCTTACAACTAGCATTAGGCAAACATGCCTTCAGTAGTCTTGAGTTTCTCAAAAAAATAACTCGATAATATTAGTTCCTCTTATGATAATAGTTAGCTGAGCCGGCCGGTGTGGCCGTGCGGTTCTAGGCGCTTTAGTCTGGAACCGCGTGACCGCTACAGGTTCGAATCCTGCCTCAGGAATGGATGTGTGTGATGTCCTTAGGTTAGTTAGGTTTAATTAGTTCTAAGTTCTAGGCGACTGATGACCTCAGAAGTTTAGTCGCTTAGTGCTCAGAGCCATTTGAACCAATAGTTAGCTAATGTCTCTGTACATCCGTTTCATAGCTGGTGGCTGGCAGGCACACCGCTCCTCTCAACCTCTCGCTTCAGACCTGCTACCGACTCGCTCCACTTCTCACTTACTACTGACTTCCTACGAACGCTAAAGTGCGGTCTCTCCCGCCAACAATGCTTTCTGGTGCAGGCAATCCCTGCTACCATTACAAAATGTATCAATGCGCGGTCTTTCCCGCTCTTTTCTTAAAATGTATCCATACGCGGTCTCTCCTGCCCTTTTTAAAATTATATGAATGTGCTGTCTTTCCTGCCAACAATACTTTGGTGCAGACATTTTCTGCTACCACCATTATTTCCAACATGACAAATATTAATTATTCCTACTTAATCCTATTAATAAAATATAAACATCTTTCATACATTGTGGTTTTACAATAGACAATAGAAATATACACGTCTTACACTAGTCATTTTCGTTTCTGTTCAACTCACAAACAGCGCGACGGAAGAACAACTGTCTATATGCTTCCATATGAGCCCTAATTCTCAAATCTTATCTTCATGCTCCTTACTCGAAATGTATATTGGCGATAGTAGAATCGTTCTGCAGTCGCCTCAAACGTCGGTTCTCTAAATTTTCTCAGTGGTGCTCCGCGAAAAGAATGTCGCCTTCCCTCCAGGGATTCCCATGTGAGTTCCCGAAGCTTCTCTGTAATACTTGCGTGTTGTTCGAACATACTGGTAACAACTCTAGCAACTTTCCTCTGAATTGTTTCGAGTTTTCCTTTAATCCGAGCTAGTGTGGATCTCAAACCCCTGAATAGTATGAAAACGTAGTCTTTCGCGACGGCACTGATACGTAAAACATTCTCAGTTTTCTTACTGCCTCAATTCTGGATAAAATCTCGAGCTTTCGACCATAACCTCCATCGTTATAGTCAAGAGCAAATGACTGTCTTCACTGCTGCTGTGGTGGCCTTATGTAGCCCGTGGACGGCTTCTGATTGGTCGCCTTGTGATTGGTCGGCGATTACGTACTGCTGTCGCAGACGGTGTCATTGTCTGCGCTGGTGGCGCCACCGCTTCCTTGGGAACGTAAACACTGCAAGGAATGTTTATGCTGCTTAATAAAGGTTTGAATTTTGCTCCTACATCACGTACTATACCCATCGTGGATCTTATCAGTGGAGTAGAACAGGCGGTACGGCATCTTGCACAGGATGACGCCGACGAAGTGAGACTTAGTACCAGTCGCTTTGTGGCCTCAGCTTAGCCTTCCAAATCTAATATCAGTAGAGGGGAGAGAAAGGGGCTCCGTTTACTTCGGAGAGATGAATAGCTTGTCGTATTACCAGCTGGCAAAGGAAATTCCACCGTCGTTCTTAATACTAGCGAATACTATAGCAAAATGACATCACTATTGGACAGTACGTACAAATGCATTTAAACGGGACCCAACTTCGACGTACAGCAGAAAAACTACGGAGCTACTGAACAATTCCCGTCTACCAGAAGTTGTTACGAAAAACCTCAGAGTCCAAGCTCGTAGACCTCCGAGGTTGTACGGACTACCGAAGATCCACAAGGATACTATTCCCTTGAAACCTATTGTCAGTGCAATTGGTTCCTCTACCTACAAGCCGGCCAAATACCTAACAAAGTTGATGACATCTATAGTCGGCCGATGTGAACATCACATCGAAAACTCCCAGATGTTCATTGAGAATATCAAACAGATTAGAGTTGGTCCAAATGACATTTTAGTCAGCCTGGATGTGGTATCGCTGTTCGCAAACGTTGCTGTGGAGGACGTATTGAAAATGCTGCCGAATCTTTTTCCTCCTGAAACTATGAAATTGTTCCGGCATGTGATGACGACCAGTAAGAAAATTTTATGAAATGACGATGGGCTCTCTGTTATCTCCGTCATTTGCTAACTTTTTTATAGAGAATTTTGAGGAACGTGCCTTAAATTCGGCTCCTCCCCGTCCATCCTTATTTTATCGTTATGTTGACGATACATTTATGGTCTGGTCATACGGTGCAGAAGCTCTCGAACAATTCATGGAACACATGAACAGCATACATCCGAACATCCGGTTCACTGTCGAGATGGAGAAGAAAGGAAGGCTGCCGCAGACGTTTTAATACAACGACGGGCGGACGGGCGTCTCGGTAACTTTGTGTATTGCAAGCCGACACATACAGATTTATATCTTAATGCACAGAGTTTCCATCATCCTGTTCAGAAGAGAGCCCTTTTGAACACGTTGGTACATAGAGCAGAAGCTGCTTCTGACGAGGACCACTTGAAGTTCGAAATTAACCATCTGAAGTACGTGTTCGGAAAGAATGGCTATGGTGCACGCGATATAAAGGCAGAGTTCTCCAAGAAAAGGAAACGTGAAAATGCTGCACGGGAGAAACCACCGATTCCGTTCTTCCTTTTTGTGGCGCTTTATCCAGCAAAACAGAAAGAGGCCTGGGTAGACGGGGTATAAGACCGATTTTTCGTCCTCCTAAGAGAATTAACGAGATGATGCGCCGCGTTAAGGACAGTCTCGGCCTCAGGGTCTCTGGAATTTATAATATCCCCTGTAAGTGTGGAAGCAGTTATATAGGTCAGGCCATTCGTACCGTTTCCGACCGCTGTATAGAACACCACGGTATATTAAAAATAGAGAACTGGAGAAATCGGGAAATGCGGAGCACAGCCTCACTAATTAACATAAAATACTGTTTGATGGAACAAAAATTTTGTCCCATGCCTCCACATACTGGGACTCTGTTATTAAGGAGGCTGTTGAAATAAGACTGAGCGAGAAGAACTTTAACCGTGATAGTGGATATTATCTGAGTGGTGCATGGAAAAGCAGAGACATTCCTTGCAGTGATTACGTTCCCACGGAAATAGTGGCGCCACCAACGCAGACATTGACACCGTCTGCGACAGCAGTACGTAATCGCCGACAAATCAGAAGCCGTCCACGTGTTATATAAGGCCACTACAGCAGCAGTGAAGACCCGTCCTGTCTGCCTTTCCCCTACCCTCACCTACCTTGGACTCACCATTGACCATCACCTCACCTGGATCCCTCATCTCCACTCTAGCCAATCCAAAGCCCACAACCACCTCCGTCTCCTTAAACTCCTCTCTTGCCGGACATGGGGGTAGCCCCTCTACCATCCTCCACACCTACAAATTCTTAATCCGTCCCATCCTCTGTTAAGCCAGTCCTGTCGGAATATCTGCCCTTGCCCCAAATTCTATAAGTCCCTCCAGATCCTTGAGGGCCATGCACTCCACCTCGCCTTTCATATATGCCTCCCGTCCCCCACGAGGATCCTCTACGATCTGATTCCTTTCCCCAACTGCTCCTTTCTTTCCCTCGAGCATATCCACATCCTCAACACCTCCCGCTGACTTGATCCCCCCCCCCCCAATCCCCTGGTTGCTCCTCTCCTCTCACCAACCCCCGCCTACTGCTGCGCCTTCACCGTTGTGTCCCCCCTACCCTCCACCTCTACACCCTTCATCTCATTTCCCAAGGTGGCTTCCGTTAACTCTCCCTCCCAGATGATGCCCTCTCTCCTATCAATTCTGATCCTCACCTCCCCCTCCCTTCCTCTGTCCCAGGGTCCCTCTCCCCCTCCTTCCATCCTGTTGTTTCCCGGCTTACCCTCTCTTTGACTCCATTCTCTCCCCCGAGTATTTTTGCTTTCTTCTCTGCCTTCCCCATTCCTTCCTACTTCGTGAGACATGGCTCCCTGGATACAAACACTCTGCCACCTGTCTCTTAGCTAGGATGACAGATTCAAAAACGACACTCTTTATATCATAAGATTTTAGTTTTGTCAACAGTATCTTATGAGAAGTGCAGTTGAATCCCTTACTTAGATCACAAAGAATTAAAGCTATGCAGTTCTTTTCTTCGAATATTTCCGTTATTTTTGTTATTACATCACACGTTTCTTCTTCTAAATCCATGTTGGTTATCCAGGATGAGGTTGTTGTCTACGTAATAACGTAACTGTTGGTTCTTAATTATAGCTTCAGTCACTTCTGCTAATATATGTAGTATAGAAATTGGTATACAGGGTGAGTCACCTAACGTTACCGCTGGATATATTTCGTAAACCACATCAAATACTGACGAACCGATTCCACAGACCGAACGTGAGGAGAGGGGCTAGTGTAATTGTTTAATACAAACCATACAAAAATGCACGGAAGTATGTTTTTTAACACAAACCTACGTTTTTTTAAATGGAACCACGTTAGTTTTGTTAGCACATCTGAACATATAAACAAATACGTAATCAGTGCCGTTTGTTGCATTGTAAAATGTTAATTACATCCGGAGATATTGTAACCTAAAGTTGACGCTTGAAACCTCCGACGTTCAGTTGCGTGTTGTAACAAACACGGGCCACGGTCGGCGAGCAGCATCTGCAGGGACATGTTTACGATGACGACCGTGTTTACGAGTGTGGCTGTAGTGCACTGTTGTGGTTTGGTCTAGCTGTCGCAGTGTCCGCATGTAGCGCTTGCAGCTATTGTTATTCTTCATTCGTCTCCGCACGCAGACCAACTGTAGTACACCGTGTTACCAGACGTCTGTGATAGTGTAGTGTTGTAGGAACTGTGACCATGGTGTATTCGAACTCTGAAAAGGCGGAGATGATACTCATCTATGGCGAGTGTCGACGAAATGCAGCTGAAGCCTGCAGGGTGTATGCAGAACGGTACCCGGACAGAGAGCATTCAACGTGCCGCACACTGCAAAACATCTACCGCCAACTGTGTGCAACAGGTATGGTTGTAGCACGCAAACGGGTCTGTAACAGGCCCGTCACAGGAGAAGCGGGTGCAGTTGGTGTGATAGCTGCTGTTGCCATGAACCCACACATGAGTACACGGGACATTGCGAGAGCCGGTGGACTGAGTCAAACTAGTGTCGTGCGCATACTGCATCGTCAGCGCTTTCACCCGTTTCATGTGTCGCTACATCAGCAATTACACGGTTATGACTTTAATCATCGAGTGCAATTCTGTCAATGGGCATTAACAGAGAATGCGTTGCAGTTCTACCTGTTTACCGATGAAGCGGTTTTCACAAACCACGGGGCAGTGAATCTACGGAACATGCATTACTGGTCCGTGGACAATCCTCGCTGGCTCAGACAGGTAGAGCGACAGCGACCGTGGACTGTAAATGTATGGTGCGGAATCATTGGCGACCACCTCATTGGTCCTCACTTCATTGTAGGGGCCCAAACACCTGCAACATACATCGCGTTTCTACAGAATGATCTGCCAACGTTGCTCGAAAATGTCCCTCTGGAAACGCGTCGACGTATGTGGTATCAGCATGATAGTGCACCTGCACGTTCCGCAATTAACTCTAGGCTTACCCTTGACAGGATGTTCGACGGGCGTTTCATAGGACGTGGAGGACGCATAAATTGGTCAGCCCGTTCTCCTGATCTTACCTCTCTGGACTTCTTTCTGTGGGGTACGTTAAAGAAGAATGTGTACCGTGATGTGCCTACAACCCCAGAGGAAATGAAACAACGTATTGTGGCAGCCTGCGGCGACATTACACCAGATGTACTGCGGCGTATACGACATTCATTACGCCAGTGATTGCAATTGTGTGCAGCAAATGATGGCCACCACATTGAACATCTATTGGCCTGACATGTCGGGACACACTCTATTCCACTCCGCAATTGAAAACGGAAACCACGTTTGTACGTGTACCTCACCCCTCGTGGTAATGTACATGTGCGTCAGTGAAAAAGACCAATAAAAAGGTGTTAGCATGTGGACGTAATGTGCTGTTCCATTCTCTTCTGTACCTAAGGTCCATCACCGTTCCCTTTGGATGCCTACGTAATTCGGTGCTCTCCGATACACACGATCGAGCAGCGGAGGAGTGGTACTCAAGCGTCAACTTTAGGTTACAATATCTCCGGATGTAATTAACATTTTACAATGCAACAAACGGCACTGATTACATATTTGTTTATATGTTCAGATGTGCTAACAAAACTAACGGGGTTCCATTTAAAAAAACGTAGGTTTGTGTTAAAAAAACATACTTCCGTACATTTTTTTATGGTTTGTATTAACCAATTACACTAGCCCCTCTCCTCACGTTCGGTCTGTGGAATCGATTCGTCAGTATTTGATGTGGTTTACGAAATATATCCAGCGGTAATGTTAGGTGACTCACCATGTATAGCTGGATGGACTGTTAGGATCTCCTTTTTTAATACACTGGCACTGTATTTTCCAGTTTTAAAAAGTCTGGAAGGTACCGATCTCAAGACATTGGTTATGCCAGCAGCCAAAGGTTCAGGAATATCAGATACGATATTTTTCAGAACAGCACGTGACATGCCGTAAATACCTGTGCTAACAGAGTGTTTAAAACCTTTCCCAATTTTCACTACGTCCTCTTGAAATACTTTTTTCCACGTGGCCAACAGCATAAATAAAATAATATCAATTAAAAACATCAGGACTGCAAGCATTTAATGGGGCAGTGGATCTTTTTCTGTGTTCGTTAATCAGGTCCCAGTCCCAGTTGCATGGGTTCGGAGCTTCAGAAATAACCTAATATTATAGGCCTTCTTGGCTGTTTCTACTCCCTTCTTGTGAATTCTTTTACCTTTCAGATAACAGCAATGAAACATATCTTCGGCCCTCGCATCAATCAGTTGCTGTTCTAACTCGGTCATTTAGCAGCAAAACAATACACTTCATGTTTTCCAGCTTGGGAGTGTACCATGCTTTGCCTCTGCCTATTTCTCTTCCATTCTATAGTTTATATAAGGAATTCTTTATGATTCCTGATAGGAAACAGTTGCTAAATTTATTTTGACGCGCTGGAAAATATATTTAAGGGGATACGGAATCGGATTTTGGGTTAAAAAATCGAATTTTTTTTATTGGCGTATTATATTCTGCCATGTTTCCTCTTTAAAATGACGTATCATACATAGCTCTACTACAATTATAACTATTTTATTTTTATATATTTGTGAGATCGGGTATTGCGCTTTAGTTATACACGTCTCTCGTGGCTGACCATGAACTTTTTGGCAGTACCTTTAAAGTGACATGAATGCAAATATCCCGGTTTCCAGCGACTATTTATACACTAGTTGCCCGAAAATGTTTCTCTCTGGTTTCCTCAAGTTACTCTTTGACTTTGTGGCGGGACTGTTTTGTAAACAGTGTGATATAAGAAAGTAGTTGTTGTTGAGTTATTTCGTATTTAGTGCTTCATTTTTCGCAGTGAAAATGCCTAGAGCTAAAGCAAAAGTATTTAAAAAGCGTGTGAACTGGCAAAAGAAAAGAAATAATGATTCATTAGCAAAGCAAAGCAGTTCATCATCATCACTGTTGGAAAATGTGAATCCACTTATTACTGATTTGCCGAACGAACTTACACCAAATGAAAACAGTGCTTCTCATAAGAAACTAAGAGATTTGGAAGAGAAATATAATTTACTTGATAGAGGGAATGAAGTTTTTGAACTCATTGATACGAATATATTGTGTGAAGCTCTTGAAAACAGTTTGTGCTGCAAAAAATGTCATGGAAACGTTTCTCTGAAAGTAGAATCCCATGTTGGCCTGGCTGCCCAGTTTAATTTAATATGCAGTGTTTGTAAATACAGCTGTAAGTTTCCAAGTTCGGTTTCAGTAACTGTAAATAATGGATACAAGAAAACTGAACTTTATAGTGTAAATATTAGGTTAGTTTATGGATTGCGAGCAATTGGTAAGGGCAAAGCAGCTGGTGATATGCTATGTGGTGTTCTAAATCTTCCAAGTGCACCTTCAAAGTTTGAAGCTTACAATTATGTACTAGGATCTGCAGTTGAAGATGTAGCACAGAAGTCAATGCAGGTTGCTGTGGAAGAAGCAGTGGAAGAAAATGACGGCAGTCGTGACCTCACAGTGGCGTTTGATGGCACGTGGCAGAAAAGGGGCCACACCTCCAACAATGGTGTTGTAACAGCAACTAGTGTTGATACTGGCAAGGTTATTGATGTTGCAATAATGTCTAAATACTGTAGGTGCACAGGCAGGCTGAAAAATGAACACAGTGATGACTGTATTGCTAATTATTATGGTAGTAGTGGTGGCATGGAGGTTGCTGGGGTGAAGAAAATTTTTCATCGCTCTTCACAGTGGTATAATGTTCGCTATGTCAAATATCTGGGAGATGGTGACTCTAAAGCATTCAAAGAAGTTTTGGAAAGCAAACCATATGGGAACAGTGTAAATATAAGCAAACTTGAATGTATAGGACATGTGCAGAAGAGAATGGGTGCCAGGCTGAGAAGGTTAAAATCAGTTATGAAAGGGAAAAAACTAGATGATGGGAAAACCTTGGATGGCAGAGGAAGATTGACTGATTCCATAATAGACCACATTCAGAACTGCTATGGCCTTGCAATCAGGCAAAATACAGGCAATCTTGAAGAAATGAGGAGAGCTATATGGGCTTTATATTTCCACACCGCATCCACGGATGAGCATCCACAACATGGTTTGTGCCCCAAAGGTGAAAACAGCTGGTGTAAATACAATAGGGGACTAACAACAGGAGAGAAATACATTCACCACCACAGTCTACCATCAGCCATCATGGCAGAAATAAAGCCCATTTTCAGAGATCTGGCTGACAGAAGTCTTCTGATGAAATGTCTTCACGGAAAAACGCAGAACCCCAACGAGTGCTTGAATAGTGTGATATGGCATCGTCTCCCAAAAACAGTGTTTGTCGGAGAATTAATACACTACATTTTGGTGTGTATGATGCTGTGGCAACCTTCAATCTTGGAAATATAACTAAATGCCAGGTCCTTCAAAAGTTGGGTATGTGTGTTGGTTCCCGTACGGTATGTGCTATGTTCTTTTTAGATCAGCACAGACTAAGGCATGCTGATAATATAATCAAGACATTAGTGAAAAAAGCAAGACAAGTGCAGAGGGGTGCCAAAAGAAGACTTGAAGATGATTATGAAGACTGTGAAGGGGGTATTAGCTACGGATCAGGAATGTTTTAATCTTCTTTCTCCGTTTCCCGTAAGTTTACTTTTTACTTCATCTAGGAACATTATCTCAGGTACTGGTCAACCTAGAAGTCTGAAATTTTTATGACGTAGTGACATAGGGCCCTATTACATACTGAAACAACGATTTTTTAATTACTTGATTTACAAAAGACTTAGGGGTGATAGTCTAGTAAAAAGCGATGGAAAAAATTTACTTAAAAATAAATGTACAATATCTCTGTAAGAAAATACTTTGACAATAAACTGTTGTTTCAGTATTGTTGTAACATATGAATGCACATACAGTAAAATTTTTACCTCTCTGTCTCCAGTAGTTTGTGAGAAAATGTTCCCTATAGTAGGCATATATTAACATTGCGGGGATAGGTGATTCCGTATCCCCTTAAGTGCATCCCTTGTCCCAGTCCCGCAGCTTCAGCCTGGCAGTCAATCCTGTCCAGCACATTTTTGAAGATGTTTATTCTTTTACTGAAGGTGTAGTCAGAATACCACAAAATCAAGCTCCGGCCAACTTTTCGTCTATCAGGAAGTTTCTGGGCTTTGGATTCGACCTGAATAAGATTAAGCACGTGTGATAGAATACAATGCATTCTACATCTTATACATAATTCTCTCAAGACTGGCCCAATTAATATATTGCTTTTGTTGTATTTTATAGGTCCCTCGAAGAAATCTCTCCGACATTGAGAAGTGAAAAGAAGTCTAGGATGTAAATTAAATTCAAGTGCAATGCAATCACATTACTTGAATTCCTGGAGTATTATTGTATTACATTGCAAATTAAGGTTGAAAAATAATCGTAAACATTAATTTGAAGAGCTTCCGTGAAGTAGTGTATTTTCCATGCTTCATAATTCACACAAACGTGATAATTCGAATCTAAGGAACGAGGATAGAGGGGAAGCTAACTCGGCAGAACATATTTACAACCTTTTCAAAACTGACTACTTTTACTATAAGAAAGATGTGATAAATATTTCTATTCAGCAATGTCACGCAGTGTACCATTTTGAAGGAACTTAGTTGGACTTGCAGTTTTATTTTATTACTACGTTAATCAACCTTTTGATTTTAATCTACTAACATTACTGTTTTACTAGACCACGTATTACGAATATTAGTTAATTTGCGCAGTGAAACTCTCCATTGGCTGAGATAGATCTTCGATTATTTACTTATTCGCCTATATTATCTACGCGGGTCTAGTTTAGCAGGGGATACAACCCGTCGGCTTTGAACAATGACGTCAGAATTCGCCAGAGAGCATGTATTACATACATTCATACGTTTTCAGATGAAAATTATTGTAATCAGTTTACAAAAAACAGTTGACTGCTAAAAATTTATTTGTTAATTAAGATCTTTAGAGAACGTTTTTATATGAGTCCATACCGAGTTACTGTTGTGAAATTGAGTCTTTATTTCCGAACGCTTGTAGGTAACAATAGACGGACTGTACGAGATAATTTTTTTTCGTATTTGCCGCGTTACGTTGACGAATCCGCTGCGCCTCGTCTTATTTGCATCTGTGGAAATCCAACCATACGAGTCAGTAAAAGTGCATAATGTTCATTGATGAGTTTGAATTGTAATGTTTCTGGTAACAGGAAGATAGTCTACCTTTTTAAAATCATATTCGTTAGTGTGCGCCTAGTACCAAGCCTGCGAATTTTATTGCAAAGTAGTAGTAAGACAGCTGACCGGAGTGACCTCAGAATGACATAACAGTGTTGGAGCGGGCAGGCAGTAAGCGTGGAGTTGGTGGAGAGTGAGTGTGTGTTGAGTGTGGTTTAGTGTAGTACCGGCATAAAAACACAACGAAAATGTCTCAGGAACCTCCAAAATCCATTCCCAAGCACATAAAATTTTTATTTGGCGGTCTTTCCGGGTAAGTCTAGGCGATTAAGTTGTCAACTTTGGTTCTGCTACATAAATAATGCCAAACTTATTGACATCGGGAAACACACGTTTATTAAATATGTGATATTTTATTACCAGATTGCCCTGAACGGTAGAAAAGTATACAAAACGTATGTGGGCCAGCAATCCGTAAAGTGATAATAAAAGTAACACACTACTCATGTTACATACCCGTATTTACTTGTAGTATATTACTCATGTTACATACCCGTATTTATTTGTAGTTAGCCTGTTGAGTTTCTAAAATAGTGCAGACTGAATCTTCATGAACAGTTGTGTATTAAATTTTGAGCTATCTGCCTATGATTTACATGTAGTTGCTGTCATTTACTTTCGTGCAGTGCTGTAATAAAATGTTTGAACACTGGAAATTGACATTGCACATGTAGCAATCAAAGCCTTTGGATGTAGAATTATTTTCATTCAAAATTAACCTTTGTCTTGAAATTATTTCACTAGCTTTCCAATACATGTGCACCAAGTGCCATGTAGCTAATAACAAACTTCTGTCACATTCAAAATTCTTTACACAGCCACAGTACAAAATAAAAACAATTACCATGTAGAGGGTATTATAGTGCAGAAATAGCCTATTTGAGCTACCAACGGACACAAAGCAAGAAATTGGGTAAACATATTAATTCAAAACAAAAATTGAAAGCATATCTTATTAACTCTTTATTGTATAAATTGTGTGACTTGATTCAAGAATAAGGTTTTAGCAAAAAATCCTGTCAAGCCACAAAATGATTTCTTACTCGGCCATTAATCACAGAAATTATGTGATGCAAAGTATCTACTGTGCAATATTTTGCTGGTAAGTAGTAGTTTGTACAAAAAAAGCAGCCCCCAAACACCATGCCAGACAATCCTGGTGCTAAGAGTATATGAAGTAGCCCTGCTGCCTTAGGCATTTAAAACATTTTCTCAAGTTGAATACCCTGATATTCAGTGCAGTTTCTCAGTGGTGGTGGTGGTGGTGGTGGTAGATTGCATGTTTAATGCTGAATAGTCTCTGGATGACAAAATAAGCTTTAACTCTTCACTTTTGGTGTCAAGAGGAATGTGACACAATGGTAACAGCTGCTCTGTCATGTCACCTTTTGGTTGTGTTCACAATTTTGTTGTTAGTTGGCAAAAAAAGGTTGTGTTGACACATTGCTCTCTACTTTAGCCCGAGGTATAGGTTGGGTTGGAAGTCTACAGTTTGGGAAGCCAACGAATGTGATACTAAAAAAACCTGGTTGTGATGAAGGACTGATCTGTAACTTTTCCTGATGTGTAGGCTAGGTTTGAAGGTGATAGTTTGCTTGCGAGTTGGCAATAGCCAAAACTAACAATAGTCATAAGTATATGGCAATTAAAATATATAACAAATTGTCTAAAAATGGGTCAATCAAGCCTGACAAATTATTTAAAGACAATGTTCATAACTTCTTGTTAACCAATCCATTCTATTCATTAGAAGAATTTTTAGAAATGCCTAATATCAACTTAAATGTGTAAAAAATTTTTTTTGTAAAATTAATAAGTTAAGTGAACTGACGAAGTCTATTGCATGTAACAATGCTGAATGACTAATAAAGAATCTGAATCTGAATAAAGAATCTGAATCTGAATCTGAAAACCAACAAATCTGTGACTATATTGTACACAGTGTTTGTTGCACGTTTCCTGTGTCACTGGTCAAAGCTGACAACCTGTATTGAACATTCCTTTATATTCCACTTTTGAATTGTGAGCAACTTATTGCCTTATGCACAATTTTATCATCTACACATAAGGATTCTGTGAGAGCTGCTTGCTTTGGATATTTTCAAGCATTGTTGTTTTATGGGATCATCTTTGTGGGTAATCAGCAAAGAAAAGGATCATTGCTTAGAAGAGATTGAGTGATGTTTGACAGGAATCTGTTTCAGACAGGTTTTCACAATAACAGCTCAATATTTCTTCTCCCTTACAAATATATTTCATGAACAAAAATCTCTCTTGTTATCTAGACAATACTGGACCAAATCAAATTTAAAAAATTGCATGTAGCTGAATTATTATATATTTATTGTCAGTGGAGTTATTATTTTGTTCCTGGAGTTATTACCATATGCAAAATTTCAGCCTTCATTAGAAAATCATTGTGACGAATATCTGCGGTAGATAATTGGAGGAACAGTTTATGGAATGGCACGTGTTTAGGTTTTGCATGTAGGAAAATAACTGAGAACAAATGTCAATCTGACAGCATAATTGGTTATGAATATTAATCATGTTGATCGACTGTGGAAGCACAACATTATAAAGATTACAGTGAAGGGAACTAACTTTGGAATTCCAGATTTTCCATGTTGTCATTCTGTTGAGCTGTGCCTGAAGAATCAGCATAAGACAGCTCTCTCTCTCTCTCTCTCTCTCTCTCTCTCTCTCTCTCTCTCTCTCTCTCACACACACACACACACACACACACACACACACACACACACACACACACACACACACTCACACACACACTCTCTTTGTCTTTTATGCAAACAAATTTAACTGTATTACTTATGATATATTCCGAAAGGGAGAGTAGCCTTTGTCTACAGTCTAATCCTTAATCACTAGGAAATCGTGCTAAGTGTTTAGCAATGATAAGTTCATATGTATCATATGACTTTTAAAATCATGTAGGCCTACTTAATCTAGTTTGAAATATTTCACTGATAAACTGTCAGAGTCAGCAAACTTAGCGAAAACTCTGTTGCATTCTTTCAAAGATGGAATCACGTGTTGCACGGGGGTGTCCTTGGTTAGCTATTACCTATTCTGTGTCCCCCTCAAAAATGTCCCTATACCAAATCATCACAATTTGGTACATTTCTTGTTGCCCTCTGTCTGAAAGTACTTACTTTTACATCCATAATCATAACTTGCATCTGTATCTTATACACCACTTTCAATTTTTCTCTAAAATCAGGAAATCTTGAGATGTGCACTTAGGATAATATCAATATCACTCCCTTGCACCTATAAAAGATGTTATCAGTCAGATACCTTAAATCAGAAATCAGCATTTAAACCTTTACAGTAAATTCATGTAATGATAACCAAGGCACTTTCCATCACACTTGATGCAGACATATGTGACAAAGATCTTTACATTTTTATTGTGTAGTTAATGTATGTACTTAGTGTTTCAGTAATTGCTATACTTTCTCTCTGTGCATTTTCGTTCCGTGGTGTTAATATTTGTGGAAAGCTGGGTCTTTCTCATAGAAAAATCTCATCTACTTCCACCTTACTGTAATCTTCTGTTACGGTCTCTCAGTTAGTACACGTAAGGAAGCCTACTGAACCTAGCGTTTCTCAAGGGTGTGGTGATAACTGACTGTCCAACATATAGGCCTACAAGCATGTTACCATCCAATTGATTTACAAGATATCTGTTGGTACTCATGGTTTGAATGTACCAACTTTGTATACTGTAGTAGTTGGTGAGTTTCACCTTAGTATAGCACTTCTTGCATCTTAAAGACACGTAAGCAAACCCAGAGGCACAAGTAATATAAAATTTATTCAGGATTGTTGTGAAATAATTGTGAGAAATGACAACTAAAATTTGAGAGAGAAACACTTTTTACTATACTAACTCAGTACCTGATGCTTTACTCATGTAGACTGTATGATATGCACAGATTTTTTTTAATCAAATTTTTATGTTTTTCACAAATTGCAACAGCTTCTGAAATTTCACACCAATTAAGACCATACAAGTTTGGTCTTTTTCTGAATGTGCTTCTGACCAAAAAGCGATTTTGGTAGCTGGAGTCAGTGGTCATGATATTTTCTTGGAAACTTTCACCAACAAACACACATTTCTTTGGAAGCCAATTACCAATTTTCATTTAATTAGCCCTATAAATGTTTTGTATAACAACATATTTTCATAAAAATTTTCATCCCCTATTTTATTCCCATGTCTGAAAACACTGAAACACAAAACTTTTTATTTCTAACTGAGAAGTCACATACAAATTTTCATATATTTGGATTTATAAAAATACTTTCATGATGAAATAGTTTTCATGAAACATTTCATCCCCAATTTCACCCTTTTTTGGGTTGAGTTTGCACAGAGCATAACTTAATCATAGCTAACACTTGGTTCAAGAATCATAAAAGAAAGTTGTATTATACATGGAAGAAGCCTCGAGATATTAGAAGGTATCAGATAGATTATATAATTAGATTTAGGAACCAGGTGTTAAATTGTAAGACATTTCCAGGGGTGGATGTGGGCTCTGACCACAATCTATTGGTTATAAACTGTAGATTAAAACTGAAGAAACTGCAAAAAGGTGGCAATTTAAGGAGATGTGACCTGGATAAATTGACTAAACCAGAGGTTGTACAGAGTTTCAGGGAGAACATAAAGGAAAAATTGACAAGAATGGGGGAAAGAAATACAGTAGGAGAAGAATGGATAGCGTTGAGGGATGAAGTAGTGAAGGCAGCAGAGGATCAAGTAGGTAAAAAGACTAGGGCCAGCAGAAATCCTTGGGTAACAGAAGAAATATTGAATTTAATTGATGAAAGGAGAAAATATAAAATTCAGTAAATGAAGCACGCAAAAAGGAATACAAATGTCTCAAAAATGAGACTGACAGGAAGTGCAAAATGGCTAAGCAGGGATGGCTAGAGGACAAATGTAAGGATGTAGAGGCTTATCTCACTAAGGGTAAGATAGATACTGCCTACAGGAAAATTAGAGACCTTTGGAGAAAGGAGAACCACTTGTATGAATATCAAGAGCTCAGATGGAAACCCAGTTCTAAGCAAAGAAGGGAAAGCTGAAAGGTGGAAGGAGTATATAGAGGGTCTATACAAGGGCGATGTACTTGAGGGCAATATTATGCAAATGGAAGAGGATGTAGATCAAGATGAAATGGGAGATATGATACTGCGTGAAGAGTTTGACAGAGCACTGAAAGACCTGAGTCGAAACAAGGCCCCGGGAGTAGACAACATTCTATTATAACTACTGACAGCCTTGGGAGAGCCAGTCCTGGCAAAACTCTACCATCTGGTGAGCAAAATGTATGAGACAGGCGAAATACCCTCAGACTTTAAGGAGAATGTAATAATTCCAATCCCAAAGAAAACAGGTGTTGACAGATGTAAAAATTACTGAACTATCAGTTTAATAAGTTACGGCTGCAAAATACTAACGCGAATTCCTTACAGACGAATGGAAAAACTGGTAGAAGCCGACCTTGGGGGAAGATCAGTTTGGATTCCATAGAAATGTTGGAACACATGAGGCAATACTGACCCTATGACTTATCTTAGAAGCTAGGTTAAGAAAAGGCAAACCTACATTTCTAGCAATTGTAGACTTAGAGAAAGCTTTTGACAATGTTGACTGGAATACTCTCTTTCAAATTCTGAAGGTGGCCGGGGTAAAATACAGGGAGCGAAAGGCTATTTACAATTTGTACAGAAACCAGGTGGCAGTTATAAGAGTCGAGGGACATGAAAGGGAAGCAGTGGTTGGGAAGGGAGGGAGACAGGGTTGCAGCCTCTCCCCGATGTTATTCAATCTGTATATTGAGCAAGCAGTGAAGAAAACAAAAGAAAAATTCGGAGTAGTTACTAAAATCCATGGAGAAGAAATAAAAACTTTAAGGTTCGCTGATGACATTGTAATTCAATCAGGAAAGGACTTGGAAGAGCAGTTGGATGGAATGGGCAGTGTCTTGAAAGGAGGCTATAAGATGAACATCAACAAAAGCAAAACGAGGATAATGGAATGTAGTAGAGTTAACTCGGGTGATGCTGAGGGAATTAGATTAGGAAATGAGGCACTTAAAGTAGTAAAGGAGTTTTGCTATTTGGGGAGCAAAATAACTGATGATGGTCGAAGTAGAGAGGATATAAAATTTAGGCTGGCAATGGCAAGGAAAACGTTTCTGAAGAAGAGAAATTTGTTAACATCAAATATAGATTTAAGTGCCAGGAAGTCTCTTCTGAAAGTATTTGTATGGAGTGTAGCCATGTATGGAAGTGAAACATGGACGATAAATAGTTTAGACAAGAAGAGAATAGAAGCTTTCGAAACGTGGTGCTACAGAAGAATGCTGAAGATTAGATGGATAGATCACATAACTAATGAGGAGGCATTGAATAGAATTGGGGAGAAGAGGATTTTGTGGCACAACTTGACTAGAAGAAGGGATTGCTTGGTAGGACATATTCTGAGGCATCAAGGGATCACCAATCTAGTATTGCAGGGCAGTGTGGAGGGTAAAAATTGTAGAGGGAGACCAAGAGATGACTACACTAAGCAGATTCATAAGGATGTAGGTTGCAGTAGGTACTGGGAGATGAAGAAGCTTGCACAGGATAGAGTAGCATGGAGAGCTGCATCAAACCAGTCTCAGGACTGAAGACCACAACAACAACAACAACAACAACAACATGGGTTGAGTTCCCAAAAACATTAAAACAAGCTATTTTTTAAAATTCTAACCAAGAAATTATACCAATTTTCGTAGGTGTAGCTTTAAACATGTTTTAGTGTCTCTTTAATGATGATTTATTTTCACAATGAAAAAGAATGCTAGAAATATTTCAGCTTTTGCACGAGGTTCTTCTTCAGAACTAAAAACACGTGCATGCACTGTACACACACACACACACACACACACACACACACACACACACACTCAAAAAAGCCACGCCGCGCATGCCCACTGTTGTCTCTGGACATTAAGATGGTCAGGCCTTAGTGACCAGAGGCAGTGGCCGTGTGTGTGTGTGTGTGTGTGTGTGTTTGCTACTTCTGAAGAAGGACTTTGTCTGAAAGCCAAAATATTTCTAGCCTTCTTTTCCATTGCTCCTGTCTGGAACTCGACATTCCTGTGTGGTGAGTATCGGTCTATGCTCTCAGTATTGTTGTAAACATTAGTTTCACAAATACTTAGCTGTGGTCATAAATATTTATGCCGTTTTTGTTTTGTATGGCATTTTTTGATAGTTGGTATTTTTTATGAACATACTTCAATATTTAGACAATTTTTGTTGTCTTCACCGAAATGTGCAATAGTGTTTGAGCATTCATTTCTTACACAGAGTTCTGATTCAACAGAATGGCAGCAACATGTTTTGTTCAACCGTTGGATCTTGTGAAGAACAGAATGCAATTATCAGGGATGGGTGCCAAAACAAAGGAGTACAAGACAAGTTTTCATGCACTAACAAGCATTGTGAAAAATGAAGGCATATTTAGATTGTACACTGGATTGAGTGCAGGATTACTGAGACAGGCCACCTACACTACTACAAGGCTTGGTATCTACACATGGCTACTTGAAACTTTCAGTGGGTGAGTATCTAGTCAGTAGTTCTTTGTGCGTGTGCATGCGCGTGTGCCGTGCGCTTGTGTGTGTGTGTGTGTGTGTGTGTGTGTGTGTGTGTGTCCAAGCACACAGCCAAGATGTCCTTTGAGAATTCAGTGTTCTCCTATATAAATCTGTTACGAGGCAGATTTCAGGTCAAAGTTCATATGAAATTTATTTTTTTGACAGATTTATGTTGAATAATGATGAATGAGCTAAAAGTAGGTGCTCAGTTTCTGTAAACAGTGCGATGGAATATCTGAGACCAGTCTCTACAAATAACTTCAATAAAATGGAAATGACATTCACTTCTCCCAAAGAAGTAGCATCCATCATAAAGTCTTTAAAATCAAAGTATTCTAGCTGTTATAATGTTATTAACAAAGCTAATCGAAGGGTGTTCATGTGAGTTGAGTTCTGTATTAAGTTATTTGCGTTATCAGTCTCTCATCAATGGAGTATTTCCTGACTGAGCAAGTTATACACAAGTTAAGCCTCTTCACAAGAAGTGGGATAAAGAGATGTCTTCATAGTATCGAACAGTTTCACTTTTGCCGGCTTTTTCAAAACTGCTTGGAAAGGTTGTGTTCAAGCGGCTCCTTAAGCATCTGACTATAAATAATATAGTGTCCAAGTGACAGCTTGGGTTCCTTAAGGGTTCCGATATAGAGAAGGCTATTTACATTACAATGAGAATGCACTTAATTCATTAGATAACAAATTAGAGGCCACTGGTATTTTCTGTGATCTATCAGAAGACACTGACTGTGAATCACGCCATTCTCCTATGCAAATTAGAATATTATGCCATCACTGGCAGTGCTACAACATGGTTCCAGTCTTACCTAACAGCAATCAAATGGTGTTATTGAGAAATACCTGTGGAGTAAGCAATCAGTCCTAACCTGATTGGGAATTAATTGCATGTGGGTTCCTCTGTTGCTTTTTCTTGTGTACATTCATGACCTCTTGTCTGTTACATTGCCATATGCTAAGTTTGTTTTGTTTGCAGGTGATACAAACACTGTTGTAAATAGCAAGTCAAGTACAGATTTAGAAATGGATGGTAATCAAATTATCACTGACATTAACAAATAGTTTAAAGCTAATTCACTGTCATTAAACATTGGAAACAACCCAGATTTGCAATTCAGAACCTTTAAGGGATTTCCTTCCAGCATCTGTATAAAGCATGAAGACAAGCAGATAAAACAGGCTGACAGTGTTACATTTGTGGGATTACAACTTGGTAATAAATTCAGTTGGTAAGGGCAGATCACAGAATTGCTGAAGTGCCTCAACAAGTCTGTATTTGCAGTGAGAATGAGGTCAGATGTAGGAGATATAAATATAAAAAAACTGGCATACTTTGCTTACTTTCATTCTATTACGTTTTATGGGATTATGTTCTGGGGTAACTCGTCAAACCGATCAAAAGTTTTGAGAGTGCAAAAGCATGTAACAACTCATTTGCGGTGTAAATTCGAGAACATCATGTAAAAACCTGTTCACAGATCTGGATGTTCTAATCACTGCTTCTCAGTATATTTGTTCCTAGATGAAATTTGTTGCAAATATGTGTGTGTTTCCAGTCAATAGCTCAATATGTACTATCAACACTAGGAATAAGAACAGTCAATGTAAAGACCAAAACGGGATCCAATGTTCAGGAACACAAATTTTCAATAAATTGCCAGCAACCATTAAAATCTTGGTTTCAGATGAAGCACAATGTAAACAAGTTTGAAAGACAACTCCTTCTACTCTTTAGATGAGCATCTTAACAGGGGCTGTTAGACCAGCTTAAGTAAAAATGTCTGCTAGATTTCAGTTTTGACAGCAAGATTGGATATTTTGTGTATGATAAATTTATTAAAAGTACATAATTGTGTTACATCTGACAACATATTAATTCTATAAAAATTAGAATTTTACTGTAATGTATTCACTGTTTTGACAATCTCCTGACAAATGATCAGGGAAGCGAGTATCATAGTAAGATGTTCTTTGTTTTTATGTTATAGTGGAAAATCTAGAATGGAATCCAACATTTTTATGAAAAGGATAGTTGCTACTCACCATATAACAGAGATGATGAGTTGCAGATACAAACAACAAAAAGACTGTCACAAAATAAGCTTTTGGCCAAAGAGGCCTTCGTTAAAAATAGACGACAGGCACACGCACAAACACAGCTCTCACAAACGCAACTCACACACATGACCAGTCTCTGACAACTGAAGCAGGAGCAGGATGATGGAACAGGTTTTGCATCTAGGTCTATTACAGGGATATGAGCCATGAGGCAAGGGGTTGGGAGAAGGGATGGACAAGGGTATTGTGTAGGTTTGGTGGATGACGGACTACCACTGTGGGAGGGGTGGGAAGGATAGTGGTCAGAACATTTCTCATTTCAGGACACGACTGGGAGTAGTCAAAGCCCTAGTGGAGAATGTAATTAATTTGCTCCAGTCCTTGGTGGTACTGAGTTAAGGGGTAAATGCTCCTCTGAGGCTAAACAGTGGAACTATGGGAAGTGGTGGGTGACTGGATGGATAAGGCACGGGAGATCTGTTTTTGTGCAAGTTTGTGAGGGTACTTATAGTCCATAAAGGCCTCAGTGAGACCCTTAGTATATTTTGAGGGGGGATGCCTCATCATTGCAGATGCAACAGCTGTGTGTGACTAGGCTGTATGGAAGAGACTTTTTGGTGTGGAACGGGTGGCAGCTGTTGAACTGGAGGTATTACTGGTGGTTGGTAGGTTTGATGTGGACAGAGGCACTGATGCAGCCATCCTTGAGGTGTAGGTCAACACCTAGGAAGGTGGCTTGTTGGGTTGAGTTGGAGGAGGGGAAGCAAATGAGGGAGAAGGTGTTGAGGTTCTGGAGGAATGTGGATAGGGTGTCCTCACCCTCGCCCCAGATCACGAAGATATCATCAGCGAATAAGAACTAGGTAAGAGGTTTGGGATTCTGGATGTTTAGGAAGGATTCCTCTAGAATGGACCGTGAATAGGTTGGCACAGGATGGTGCCCATAGCCATACCCCAAATTTGTTTGTAGGTAATCCTTTCAAAGGAGAAGTAATTGTGGGTGAGGATATAGTTGGTCACAGTGACTAGAAAGGACGTTATTGGTTTGGAATCAGTCTGGCATTGGGAAAGGTAGTGTTAAATAGTGGTAAGGCCATGGACAAAAGGTATGATAGTGTAAAGAGAGGTGGCATCAGTAGTGACAATCAGGGCACCATGTGGTAAAGGAACAGGAACTGTGGAGAGTTGGTGCAGGAAATGGTTGGTATCTTTTATATTGAAGGGTAGGCTGCAGGTAATAGGCTGAAGGTGTTGGTTTACGAGAGCAGAGATGCTGTCAGTGGGAGCACAGTAACTGACCACAGTGGAGCCTCCATGATAGCTGGGTTATGGGCTTTAAGAATCGTGTAGAAGGTTGGAGTGCAGGGGGGTAGTAGGGGTGAGGAGAGGGATGGACTCCCAGGAGAGATTCTGGGATGGGTCTAAGGATTTGAGGAGAGACTGAAGATCCTGCTGAATTCCTGGAATGGGGTCGCTGTGGCAGGGTCTGTAGGTGAATGTATCTGACAGCTGCCAGAGTCCTTCTGCCAGGTAATTCTTGCAGTTCAAAACAACAGTGATGGAGCCTTTGTCTGTTATTGTAGACCAATGCCTTCAGCCTATAACCCACAACCAACCCTCCTATATAAAAAATACCAACCATTTCCTCTACTGACTCTCCCCAGTTCCTGTTCCTTTACCACATGATGCCACCTCCCTTTACACTATCATCCCTAATGGCCATAGCCTTACCACTATTGAACACTACCTTTCCCAGCATTTTCAGTGATGAGCGGTCCCCCTCAAAATATACCGAGGGTCTTACAGAGGCCTTTACAGACTGTAATTAGCACCCCAACTTTGTTCAAAAAAAATTCTCCCATGCCTTATCTTTCCGGTCACCCACCACCTCCCAAAGTCCCACTGTCCAGCCATAGAAGAGTGTTCCCCTTATAACTCAGTACCACCCAAGACTGGAATAACTGAATTACACTCTCCACCAGGGTTTTGACTACCTCTCATTGTGCCCTGAAATGAGAAATGTCCTATCCACTGTCCTTCCCACCGTACACTGAACCCATGCAATATCCTTTTCCATCCCTACACAATATCCTCATCCCTCACTATACAATATCCTCATCCATCCATAAACAACCCCTGTTCCCAACCTCTTGCATCATATTCCTGTGATAGACCTAGATGCAAGACCTAACCCATACATCCTACCATAACCACCACCACCACCACCAATGAGTAGCACTCTTATTTTTTTCGTAATATTGTTGGAAATAAGTGTGAGCTTCAGATTTGCTTCTTTATTTATCTGGTAAAATCTTTTATACATACAATGTGTGGCAGACATTGGACAGTGTTTTAAAGTACAGTAATATCGGATACTTATGATTTGACAGCTTTTTTTGAATGTGTTTACTTGATTGGTGCTCTTAATACTTTCTGGCAGCTTATTGTAGGATACTACACCTGAATGATAAGAACCCTTTTGGCACAGAGTTGTGCTGTAACAGTTTAGATGAATATTTTTCTGCAACCTAATGTGATGCTCACCCACAATAATGTTTGGAATTAAGACATTCTCCTTCTTCATCATACCTTTTCTTACAAGCAGCACAATTCCAAAAATTTAAATGTGGTGAAGGCGAAGAATATTTAAATCTGTAAAAAAGGCTTACATGAACTTCTATTTTTGGCTTTTCTTATTATTCTGTTTATTGTCTTTCGCTTTCTGAATGTTGTTACAGCATGAGGAGAATTATCCAAAAACACACCATATCTTAACAGTGAGTGTACCTGAGAAATGTACACGGTTTTTACAGTTTTTTGAGTTGCGTTGCTGGCTAGCATTCTGATCACATATGTTAACTTACAGAGTTGTGAATTTAAGGAAGATATGTGACTATTCCAATTTAGATTGTCTTGTGGAAAAAGGCCTAAATATTTTGAATTCTCTGGTTGCTAATGTGAACTACTGGCTTTTATGCATTTTTATTTTGTTAGGTCTAAAAGGCAAACCTACATTTCTAGCATTTGTAGACTTAGAGAAGGCTTTTGACAATGTTGACTGGAATACTCTCTTTCAAATTCTGAAGGTGGCAGGGGTAAAATACAGGTAGCAAAAGGCTATTTACAATTTGTACAGAAACCAGATGGCAGTTATGAGAGTCGAGGTACATGAAAGGGAAGCAGTGGTTGGGAAGGGAGTAAGACAGGGATGTCGCCTCTCCCCTATGTTATTCAATCTCTACATTGAGCAAGTAGTAAAGGAAACAAAAGAAAAATTTGGAGTAGGTATTAAAATACATGGAGAAGAAATAAAAACTTTGAGGTTTTCCGATGACATTGTAATTCTGTCAGAGACAGCATAGGACTTGGAAGAGCAGTTGAACGGAATGGACAGTGTCTTGAAAGGAGGATATGATGAACATCAACAAAAACAAAATGAGGATAATGGAATGTAGTAGAGTTAACTCGGGTGATGCTGAGGGAATTAGATTAGGAAATGAGACACTTAAAGTAGTAAAGGAGTTTTGCTATTTGCGGAGCAAAATAACTGATGATGGTCGAAGTAGAGAGGATATAAAATGTAGGCTGGCAATGGCAAGGAAAACGTTTCTGAAGAAGAGAAATTTGTTAACATCAAATATAGATTTAAGTGCCAGGAAGTCTCTTCTGAAAGTATTTGTATGGAGTGTAGCCATGTATGGAAGTGAAACATGGACGATTAATAGTTTAGACAAGAAGAGAATAGAAGCTTTCGAAATGTGGTGCTACAGAAGAATGCTGAAGATTAGATGGATAGATCACATAACTAATGAGGAGGCATTGAATAGAATTGGGGAGAAGAGGATTTTGTGGCACAACTTGACTAGAAGAAGGGATTGCTTGGTAGGACATATTCTGAGGCATCAAGGGATCACCAATCTAATATTGGAGGGCAGTGTGGAGGGTAAAAATCGTAGAGGGAGACCAAGAGATGAATACACTAAGCAGATTCATAAGGATGTAGGTTGCAGTAGGTACTGGGAGATGAAGAAGCTTGCACAGGATAGAGTAGCATGGAGAGCTGCATCAACCCAGTCTCTGGACTGAAGACCACAACAACAACAGGTGTAAAAGTAGAAAGTATCAGGTTTTTGTGGTTTTAAAATGAGCCTGTGTTTCTATAGAAGCACTGGGAAACTTCATCCACAGAGACAACTGCATAAGTGGTAAGATCTTCTCTTTTTTGCTTCAATAAGCAAATGGTATCATCTGTTAATAGTATTGCAGTATTGCTTCTGCGTTCTTCATATGAGGGCAGGCAATTAAAGTACGCTATAAAAAGTAGCAGTCCTGGTACAGAGCTCTACAATGTACCACGTGATAATAAGGATGGCTCTGATAGGTAGTACTGTGTAATGCTATCGTGCTTGAGTTTGACCTCTGTAATATGAGATCGATTACATCAGTAAGAGCTTGCTCACTCATTTGGCACACCTCGCACACCATAACAGTGAACTTTAAGATAAGTGAATGGTTTATAACATGAAAAGCCTTTGTCAAACCCAAGGAAATACCTGTGTTTTTGGAGTGTTTGCCAACTGCATTTGAGATGTGGTTAACAAGATTAAAAGTAGCAGTCTCAGTGGAATACTGTGCTCTGAAACCATATTGGCATTCTGATGATATATTATTCTGACTGAAAAATTTTGTTAGCTGAGCTAGGAAGAGTAGTTCAGTAATTTATGGAAAGCCAGATAGTAGTGGTGCAGGTCTATAATTTGACGTTTCCTGGGCATCTACTGTCTCGTACAGGGGTACTACTGTAGCAGTTTTTAGAAGATGAGGGAAAAAGCACTTTGAAGTGAAGAATTGCAAGTGTCCAATAAGGGTGTAAGAAGAAAGTGCTGATATTTTACCGTGTAATCAGGTATCTCATAAATACCTTCTGAACAACTATCTTTTAATGAGTGTATGATTTTTTAGTAGCTCATATTGACAAACAGGGCAGAAGAACGTGCTATTTTTGTTGACTTCAAGATTTGCAAGGTTCAAATGGTTCAAATGGCTCTGAGCACTATGCGACTTAACTACTAAGGTCATAAGTCACCTAGAACTTAGAACTAATTAAACCTAACTAACCTAAGGACATCACACACATCCATGCCCGAGGCAGGATTCGAACCCGTGACTGTAGCAGTCGATCGGTTCCGGACTGTAGCGCCTAGAATTGCACGGCCACTCCGGCCGGTCAAGATCTGCAAGTACCCGAGTATCTTTCATATCAATTTTTCCAAATTTTTCAGTCACTAAATTATTTGCAAGTGTGGGATTGTGGCAGAGTACAAATTGAACAGATCTGCAATCAGCTTTGGGTCAGTAACTAGGCTGTGGTCATGGGATAAAGCAATATTGTTAGGAGTTTTCTTCTTTTCAGTTAGTTATGCTATTATCCTCATAGGTTCAGCAACTGGAGAGTTTGTTCTCATACCCTGCTCATCAATGATCCTTACAGATTTCCCCATTCACTTTAAGGAAACAAGATTTTATTTGCAGTGACTATAAAGAAGGCTCAAGGACAGACATGAAAACATGTTGGAACTGATTTACAATCAAAGTTCCTCTAGCTTGGTCAATTGTATGTGCTCTTTTTCTAACTCTTGCCACATAGTAACCATCGAGTGAATATTAATAAAACTGAAAAACTGCTGGGACGGATTCCTGACTGGATATGGAGGCAAAAAGGTCCTATGAACATGTGTGTCTGTTGCCACAGCATGTGGTGTTGACAAATAAAAGATCATCTGACCATGTGCTGTGTGTTCCTTGTATTTTGCAGCCTGTGCGATTGACACAGCATACTGTAAGCAGCAAAATGGCCTGGTATTCATGTTGGGAACAAGCCAAGTAGGTGTTTATATGCCACCAAGCAGATGGAAATTGTCAAGAGGCTGAACACACTCCAAATCTGCTGTATGCACAGTCCACCACCTCCATGTACATTCATCTGTCTGAAAGGACCCATGATCACACAAATGCCCAAAAAGGCTTGACATGTTGTGTGACACAGTTTTTGTCTGTGAGGGTACTTGTTTTGGTATAGACACGCTGCTTCTCGGCCGTGGTAAGGGGAGCTTTCATTTGTCAGTGCCATCTACCGTGGCAGTGATGTGTTTCACACACACACACACACACACACACACACACACACACACACACAAAATTTTGCATGCTCAGTTGCATGTTGTCCTTCCAAGAATTGATATTTTAAAAAACCAGTTCATACCTGAAGTTTTGTAGTTGTATTGTGTACAAAATATTTAAAAAAAACCTTAAAAACAATAAAAACCGAAGAGGAACCGAAATTTGCATCCTGAAAAAATGTCCATGGATACCCTGTGTTAGGACATATAGCCAATTCCCATGCATATTTGGCAGTTGTGAAGCGTTGCCATGTTTGCTAGTGCTAACAAATAGGTCCTTTGATGAAAAGAACTGGAACAATCAATTGCCAAAATAGTTTCCAGTTTCTCGTAGGAGTCTATGTATAGATGCAAAAGTATTGTGATGTGGCTCCCATCACTCTGGGAACAGCTTGGCATAATGGTGCTGTGCCACTCTGTATTGGCATAAAATGAAGTTGTCAACAGCAAGTACTGTGAGTATGTGTTACTGTTTTGTTTCCCTATTGTATAGGTATTTTCAGTGCAATGCAGGTACGAAGAAATATGTGGGTAAGAGATCAAACTAAATACAGTTACTTTGCAGGGAGCTGCTGGAGATCATGGAATCCTAATACGAAAATGCTCAGGAAAATCCCTGAACAATCTCTGAAATTTTGTCAGTGGAGTTTGGGTTCATCCTTTACATAGACAAACTGTGCCAACTATTGAAAATTGTCATCTGGAAAAATTCATCACTCATGCTATTGTAATGGCAGTTACATTCAAAGTGTGTGCGTTTCAAAGATAAAATTGTAAATTTGTGTAACACAGTTGAAGTTTTATCCAAAATCACTTGAATAATGGTGTCAGAAATTATTGGACGTAGCCTAAACAATGTACTGATGGTTGCAGCATTTTATTTCTAGCTTATCCAAATCATGGTTGTGCTGACACAGTACAGTGGTAAGTGTACTACACTAAAAATCCAAGTTTTTGTAACTGGGAGCATTACCCAAAAAGGCAAGGTTCCACATTCAAGTCACAGTCAGCCACACAGTTTCAATGTGCATAGAGGATTCAGAACAGTGGTGCTCTGTTGCAGAGTAAAATATTCAGTGTAGTAAAATAATCAATTTGCACAGACATTTCAAACCTCACTATACAGATTTGTAGATTCATTACTAAAAATCATGTTTCTAGTCCCCATCTTCATAAATTGTTGTAAAAATATATTATTATAATTTTGAATAACGTAAATGAATGTCCTCTGAAAAGGGTATCAGTAAGAACGATATGACTTCCACCAGTTATTGCACGAGTTAGGGAAGGCATCCAGTTTGATCTCAACCTGTAAGGCTTACTAGTAAAGTGTATTTTTCCTCTAAACTCACAGATGCATCAAATTGTTCCACTTTCACCAGGCACTTAATTCAAATCTGTGGTGTCTCTGCATCTAACGCACAAAACAGTCAGTTCTTCTAGGTTCAGATATCATGCTCTTGATGTTATCTATCCAGGGTCGTGGTTGGTTGCAAATGTGTGTCTGGCATACTAACTTGGAACATAACATTCATGGCAGGATCAGCAGGTATTTATTACAACTGCAGAACTCAAGAGAAGCTGTTGTTATAATGCTTTGGTATATGCAGCTTCGATATTAGAAAATTGACACACTTGGTAAGATTGTCACAGTTTAAAATAGTTGTCATTTATGTATTGAGGTACCTGTAACACTGAAGATCAGACTTCGATACAGTCAGTTACCACATGCCAAAATGACTCAAATTTATTTGTAACACCTGCAGGTCAAAATTTCATGGTTTTGGGTTCGATTTTGTACAGAAGCATCTCATTATCTTTCCATTAACAGAAACAATGCGAGTTGCAGTGTTCATAACAATTGAAATTTTTCTCCATTTACAGAAGAGTAAAAACAGTCTTCTTGGTGTAGTCTTGTTCCACATGTTCCAGTTGACTGGTCTCTAGCTTTGTGCCAAGTTAGGACCCTCATACAACTGTAGCTTCACCACTATTTCTTGGTGTGGTGGACTAAAATAGCAGCTCTGCCACAGCTGTTACAAAAGGTCCCTGGAAGCCAACGGGTGCAGATATAATCAAAACACAATTACGACAGATGCAGCAGTGCCACCAGTCTGTTTCCACATTGTTGGCTGGGTGCCAGCATCCACAGTACTGACAACACAGCGGAAAAGCAGTGCAACCACCGCAATGGCAGGACAGTTGCTACACCTAGCTATTGCCTTAGTTTGGTGTACGTGGATTGAAGCAGAGCTTCGGCATGAAGAATAGGCACCGAAGCTTTATAAATACTTATCATTTTTTGACAAAGGCATCTCAATCTGGTAGCACAGTCTGAGCCAAGGACTGTTTCGGTGCCAGGGTGATACAGAACAGTTCTGCAAGCAGTCATTACAAGACTCGGGCTGAACCACTGATAAGCCTACTGCTGGTTCTAACTCCACTCCCATGAACTTAGTGTCTTCCAGCTGGTGGGTCACCTTTGGGCTCACTTCAGCCATAGCCATCCTTTTGTCCTGGAGGTCAGCCATTTGTGACTGGGGTGGTACAGCTGTTCCACCACCTGCACTTGTGCAGGCAAACTGACACTGTACGGCTCTGCTGGATGCTATACCTGGAGGCCCATCTTCCTTTGTAAGAATCATAGCTTCCGTGTCCTGCTCTCAGTTGCTGTCACACTTTCTGGCCCAGCTCCCAAAAGGCTGCTGGCCACCTATTGTATCAGCATTGCTGCACTTGCTGTTGCTGCACATGCCAAGGGGGCATTGCCACTTTGGAATGATGCAATGAGTGCTATAGTTTGTTTTCTAATAAAATGTTTGACTCTTAAGGATGCTGTCTTGATCCACCATGGGTAAGCATCTTGACAACTCACTGCCTCAACTCTGCCACTGTAGAGGCTACCTACCCTGAGCCTCTAGATTTTGGTGTCAGAAGTATCTCCAAAACATACATTGGTAGCTGGACCCAGCATCAAGTCACAGCCACAGCAGGTATCATAGAGTGTTACTGTTGAGTGATTGGACGAACTCTTTCGTTGTTCTCTTTCTTTTCTTTCTTTTGTGTGCAGTAGAGGTGGGTTCAAGATGAGACCATAATCGTAACTTGCGTGTAACATTTACAAAGCTGGAGGAAGCAGAAGATGTGTCACAATTCCAGTAAGATTCTTGCGGTGTGACCTATTAGGGCACAGTGCACCATGAGTTGAGTCAATATTAGTGTAGTGTTTCACTTGCCATCATTATGGCCATACTGCTAGATAGTGTACTGACCTGAAGTGGCTCATGATTAGCTGTAAAGTGTAAGTAGTAGAATATGATTGATTGTATATATTGTGCTGGTATTGTTGTATTAATGTACTTGGTTGTTGGGGGTAAAGGTTCCACAATAACAAGAGTCCAGGATGCAGGGTGTGTCCACACAAGAGGTGATTCAGTCATTGATAAATCAGGAAGTGCAGTTGTCAGCAGATAAGGCAGAATTGCATAGGTCAGTGGTTGCCATGGATGGGGGTAAGACATCATTCAGTCTGTCTACTCCGTTGGGTGGTATCCACCTGCCATGTTGATTACTACCTTTCCTGGCAAACCAAGTGAGGATGTATTGCCCTCCCTAATTGATCTGGAAGCAGCAACAAAGATTAGGTGTTTGTCAGATGTTCAGCTATTGCAAATGGCTTAGTTGCGATTGATGGGGGAGGTATAAGCATTTGTAAGGTATAATGAGGGGTTGAGGAACACATTAACATTTGAGCAATTAGAAGAAGGGCTCTGGCAACACTAAGAAATGGAATAGAGAGAGGTTTTTCTGCAAGCAGCTGAGTGGAATGTCACAGAAGCACTGTGAGTCGTCAGAGTTTCAGTGATGGGATAAGGAAAGTCAGTGGTCACAGGTATGAACTAACAGGGATTGATGAAGCGAATAAGATTATACTCCAGGAAGCAAAGCGTAGGGCCTGCCACTTGGTATGTCTAAAAGGGTTCAGGCAAGTGTGCCAGAAGACGTAAATGCTGCCATTAGGATAGATACAGGGCAGGGGGAAGTACATATAGTGACATGAGTGCGCAATAGGTGAGATATTTTATCTACTGGCATAAGGTGTTACAGGTGCGGATGAGCAGGGCAGTGCTGCCAGCCAGATTGCGAGAAGTATTGTGTGGGGCAGAATATGCAGATATTAAATATGAATGTGGACTCTATGTTTGTGGGCAACATTGGTGTTAAATTTCAGTGCTTTAGAAACATGCACACAGGCAGTGTGTGTTGTGGTAGGGGTTATAAGAGGTAAGAAACATAATTTCTTGTTGGACAAAGGAGTGCATGCATCAGTGTGTTAAGCTTGGACCTCATAGGAAGGAAAAGGTTAAATCCACCACACTGCAGTTTGTGTGGGTGAGAGAGAGTGATGTGAGGTCATAAGGTTCAGCAATATTAAGTTTCAAGGTTGAGGCAGAACAATTTCAGGAGCCTCTTGTAAGTGAAGGCTACTACACAATTCTGGGTCTAGACTTCCTGTTCAAACATCATGCCAGAATTGACTTTTGGCAATGTATGGTCTAGCTTGGGGGACAATATTCCAGCTGAAGAAAGCTGTTGCCAGTTTTTTTAAGACGTTTTAGCCAGACACCAGTGGAAACTGTTACATTCTGACTTTTTATTGATCATTCTCACAATACTTAGCAGTAATCACATTCCATATCAATGAATGTCTATAGTTGCTCAGGACATGATGAGTAACTGGTTGCCCAAGTTTTGTGTCCCTTAAATGATAATCACAGACCAAGACACTAACTTCATGTTGGACTTGATGAAACAGTTCTGTCATTTATTATAAGTTTGGGACCTAAGGACTATCCCGTTGCACCTGAAAACCAGTGGTAGAACTATGTGCAGACATCATACCATTGTTAGGATGTTGAGTTACTGTGTCAACAGCCACCGTAATGACTGGTATGTTTACTTACCATTTGTCATCACAGCATATAATTCCAAAGTACATATCAGTACTGAGATTTCTCGGTTTGAGGTAATGTATGGGAGGGCGATGCCATTGGAGTTCGGTGTAGTCAAACCAAAGATTGAGAGGAATGGGGAGTCGGTTCAGAATCTCACTGAGGCATTAAGAGAAGTGTAGAAATATATACAGAGAACAAACGCCAAAGCCCTGGAGCATTAGAAAGAGGTAGGGAAACATACAGAGAACTTGCCTGAGTATAGAATAGTGCAGTGGGTGCTGCTGTCAAACCCGTATAACCCGAAAGGTAAGACCGAGACATTTATTATGTGGTACCTGGGGCTATACCAGCTGATAGAGATGACATCACCCCTAAATGTCATGATACAATTGCCACCTCAAATGACCATAATTAACATTGGACACCTGTGACCATTTCAAGGCACAACTACCAGCCCCGACAACAAAGAAAAGAGCAAGGGAAGATAGGCAGAATAAAAACCAAAAGGATCTCACACCATAAACACAGTATCCTGTACAGATTGAGATCTTGGAAGTAAGAAAGAAGGTTGCAGAGTGCTATGAAATTTTCTTTAGCGTAAGTAGCTTGTAAGATTATTTTGGGGGTATAGGTTATGGAAGAGCATGCAATTGCTTCACAGTGTGATTTCACTGCTAGAAAGACTGTGGAGGAGAATCTGTAAATATTGTAGTTTTACATCATGGTTGCAGTCACCTTCGAAGGGATTTTTGTTTGGTACCTGTTCATGAGAGGAGTTGTGTGAGGAAATGTCATGTCTTTCAAAAGGGGAAGGGGGAAAATGATAGCTTAATTGTCCCAGATTGCTGCACGCTAGGGGCATCCTAATTCTGGCAGTCCTACCATTTTTACTGAAGGTGGAGTAGGAGCACTATAGGACCAGCAATTGAAAAGTGGAGTCAGTCTGTGAGGCATATATGGATGCCACAATTGATAGTGTAGTGCTCCTGAAAAGCAGAATACAGGCTGCACTTCCAATCTGGAATGAAATTCTATTTTATTGTGCACAGTTAACACAGTCTGTACTCTACACTGAGTACAGACTCTAGTCTCAGTTTATCAGGGGCAACAACAGAGTGATAACGGGATTAAAATGTGACTGTTGAAGACCATAATATACACTAAAAATCTCTTGCAATGTAAGTGCTTTCATTTCCAAAATATGATTTAAACAGTTTTTGTGTGTTTTCCAAATCTTTGTGTGGTTATTTGGTGCATCTGCAGCAATAATTCAGTTATCAGTTGCTAAGTGTGATCCTCAAAACTAAGCAGTAAGAAGCAATGCTTTACTTTATCCAAATTTACAAAACTGTAAATGAAGTTATAAAAATGTGTTTGTTTAAATTTGAGCAAACACCTAAGGAACTGCCTTTTTCCTAAACACTTAGCTACATTCTCCTGATGAAATATTCTAATTAAATATGGTAATAGAAAGTTCTTGGCACAACATGAGTAATGGATAATGCAGAAAGTAAAGGTAAGAATTCCCTGAATGGTTGAGGGACTGTCATTGATAGGCACATAAACAAGATGGAGAATGTTGCTGGACTTCTAATAAATCCTTCTTCAGAACTATAGTGTACATGTACAGTTGAGGCATGTCAGTAGTACAAGATTGTCAATTCTATTATCATAAAACCTTGTACACCCGTTGCTAGACAGTTAAACAGGAAGAAAGTATTCCAGAAAAGACACAAGTTAATAGCTAGTCTTTCAGTGTTGTAGACAGGAAATGAGATATTTTTATTGGAAGTGGATCATAACTTAAATACTTGAAGCAGTAATTGAAAGTATGGTTTTATAGTTAAAAAGAAAATGCCTGTGTATTCATTTCTGAGTGTGTGGCCCGTTATAGCAAAATTGCTCAGTTAGAGTACTGTAGAGGAAAACATTTCATTTTTAATTGAGTCAAGATAAGTTGGCAAGAAAATATGATGGTGTTAGCCTCTCAAAATCAATTATGAACTGCATTTTAATACACTGATGACCCAAAACATTTTGCCCACCTGCTTAATAGCATGTTGGTCTACCCTTTGAATGCAATACAGCAGTGATTCTGTGTGGCATGGATTCAAGAAACCCTTGGTAGTTTTCCAGAGGTACTTGCCACAACATGAATAATGCAGGGAGTAAAATCTATACACATCATGCAGTGCTCCTAAGTAATGCGCAGGTGATTTCAGGGTATGGAGCTGGTGGTTACAAGCATTCCCCGTGTCCCCCCTTGGATTCGGATCAAATTTGGTGGCCTAAACATCAACTTGAGTTCCCTGTTATGCTCCTGAAACCACTGTTGCATGATTCTGGTATTATGGTAAGAGCAGTTATCCTGCTGGAAGATGCTACCGATGTTGGGAAAGACATTACACAGGCCCTGTAGAAGCTCACATGATTGGCCCCCAGAGCAGAGACAACCCTACTCGCCTTGGCCCATGATATGTTGTATCCTCTGAGCAATAGTGTATCCAGACACAACCAAAAATCTGATTTAACAAGGAATGTGTCATTTAACAAGGTGACAGTTTTCCATTGAACCATGGTCCAGTCACTATGATTCCACGCCCACAGCAATTGTAATTGATGTTGTTGGTTCAACATGAGGACATGTATGGGTTGTCTGCTGAAGAGCCCTATGTTCAACAATGCGCGGTGAACAGTGTGCTGTGAAGCACTTATGCTTGCACCTGAACTGTACTGTCGTCAGATTTGGCCCAGATTACAACTTATCCTGCTTTACAAACCATGTTCTGCAATGAAGTGTAGATGTGCAACACCTTGTCACTTTACAATGTAACCATCTTTAGTGGGTACATTGAGTCAAAAAGATGTTGAGGTGTGTAATTCAACTTTAATGTAGTTTCTCCCCTTAAAATATCATCTGGGTTCAGTGATATGCGTTGACAGGCATTTTGTGGTGCGTTCACAAATAAATAATGTTGCTGACACACAGAAAATACTCTTAAGGTGTGTTTATTATATCATAACACAAATAATATTCATTGGGTTTAGTGCTCGCAGAACTGATTAAAGACTACGCCTCATGGCTACAACAGCTGATCCTTTTATAATAGACAATGGGTAAATGTTCACTTTACGTATTGTTTAAACTGAACGTAATAGGAATTACAATTGAAATTTGTGCTTTTATAAAACTGACTATGGATTTTAACTTTACAAATCATGACTACATGTTTCATATAAGTAGTATTGGCAATATTTGAGTTTTCATAATAAAATGTCACGCAGTATACATCGTTAACAGTACTTTAATTATTCAGTTAATTACTTCATAACTACAGTACAACTTTTGACCCTAACATAAATCTGGTCTCTTTACAATGAGATTTATCATTATTAATATTACTGTTCTATTTATTTATTCTACAAAGTATGAATTCAGCCTGTTTTTGCATTTGGGTTAACATATTTTTGATTTATAGTAAATCTTTGTATAGATTGATAAGAGTTGAATACTGTTGAAAACTTATATTTTGAGCACCAATGTTCAGTGTCCCACTTCTCCTCAAATTAATATAGAACACAACTATAGAAAAATACATATTTCTAAACAACTGAAATCCACATTTGGGTTTTGCTTGTTCTTTTATTACACAGTTGAAAGTTAAATGTCTCAAGTAGTTGTATTATTAAATAGTACAGTTATAGTTTCAGATGGTAAAAGTTATTCATGTATACAGGTTCTTAGTAACTATAATCTCGTGTTCTAGCAGTGGGGATGCTATAGTGTATATGGAGTCAATGTTTACAAGATAAAATGCTAATTAAATCTATTATCAATTACAGTGTATTTAATTGTTTTGTTAATTCATAAAGTAACACTTACAATGTAACAGTATATGTATTAAATGAAGCATAAATTGTTTTCTTCTCCTTCTTCTAACCTTACTTTGGTTATTCAGTTACACTGACTAGTAAATTGACAGATAGTAAATATGTCTCTTTATATCTTCAGTCGGGAGAGCACTTGCTCACGAAAGTCTTGGCCCAGCACACAGTTTTAATCTGCCAAGAAGTTTCATAACTTCAAAATTCTGTACATTCCTTTTACTGTGCCCTTCTGTTTCTGCAGTTAATAATTGTTTTCCTATGTGAGCATACTTCAGTGATAGATCAGTCTCGTCCTAGAATACTCCTTCCTAGAACAGTATCATAGTGTACGTGAGTGTTAAGCCATAATGTTTGTGTAGGCAGTGGCGAAGTTCTGCCTATCATACCAGTAACAGGATGACTGTGCATATCATATAATAACATAAATGACAAATAATATAAATATCCCCCACCATATTATAAAATTTTGTTCCATTAAAGTGATATCACATAAGCATTAATCATCTGAGTGTGTTATTTCCAGCATTTAACTAATATTTGTATAAGACTATATATACATATAAACAATATGGTAAAACCTGGCACACAGGGGCAATTAATGGGAAAATCATATTTCTTAAGTATTAATAGTCAATTAGTGTAAGGTGTTTCAACCAAGTAACAGTGTTCATCAATACCTGTCTAGTCCGCAGCTTGTGGTCGTGCGGTAGTGTTCTCGCTTCCCGCGCCCGGGTTCCCGGGTTCGATTCCCGGCGGGGTCAGGGATTTTCTATGCCTCGTGATGACTGGGTGTTGTGTGATGTCCTTAGGTTAGTTAGGTTTAAGTAGTTCTAGGGGACTGAGGACCATAGATGTTAAGTCCCATAGTGCTCAGAGCGATTTGAACCAATACCTGTCTATACAAAACGAACTAAAATATGATGAATGCAGACTTCATATCTAGCTTCAGTGCTAACTAATATAAGTTTTAGGATGTCATAGATCAGTTGTCTATGTATATATCCCATATGGCGAAATGTAATTGACGACAGGACAAAGTAACAATCTGTTATTTACTGAATTACCTTCCAAACAAATTTGAAAAATATTCTCATAACTTATTTACAATAAAGACACATATTTACAATAAAGACTCTTAAGTATAATCTGACAGCAGTTTCAAATTCTCATCACAGAAGATGCTTCTAGGTAGTATTGTTCCATTTAATTCATTACCTTTCTAGAAAATTATTTCATAATAATAAAATGTTTGGTATAGAATCAGACAATAAAATCTCCCCCCTCCCCACACACACACACACACACACACACACACACACACACACACACACTTTTTTTGAACATAAAAATACTCTTATTTGAGTTTGGGTAATCCCCAGTTGCTCCTTGAGTACTATTCTCTTTAAATAGTCTAGACTTGCTACAAGAAACACTCAGTTGGCCAAAGATATTAACAACATCACTTTCTTACATATGTTTTCCACACTTACCTGTTTTGCTATTTTCATCATCACAAGAAAGGTCCTATCACTAACTCATCAGATATGGTCAGTGTACTCTTTTGTCTTATTCCTTGATAAAAACATAACACAATATAGTTGATCGCCACATACCACAGTCTAAAATAAAATTCCCAAGCAGATAGCAACCTCATCTTAATCATCATCTCCAAAATATTTCAATACAATCTATACTTCAACACCTCAGTAAATCATGAAGAAATTCCCTACTTTTCATTGTCACAGCATATAGAGGCAACTTCTCGTATTTAAACATAAATGCACAACCCACCATATCCACCTTATAAAATATTCTGACTATAGTGTATCAATTCTCAATTTATAATTATCCAGCACACGTTCAATATTCGAAAATGACAAAACCTTTCCTCCAGCATAACTGAAACTTTAGCTGAGTTTACTTATAAAGTTAATCATATATGACCAAGTTCTTACCTATTACAGTTTTCTAGAACTGCATGTGTCTAAAAAATTCTTACCAATGCTTTCATTATAATAGCTATATTCAAATACCAACTATAGATCACTCAAATGACAGTAGCAAACCAACAAGTCTGATGGCCTGTCTTTTCAGTTATAATTACAGCACAAACATTCCTCAAATAGATCAAGAATTTGTGTATATGCAACTTCCATAAAATGAGACAGCACAGAAACTAAAAATACCTTTAATGTTATCAAATGAAAAAAAAAATTCTCTTCAAGAACAGCCAAATTTTGTACCGTTTCAAAATGCGAGACAACTTCTTCACCATACAAACATAAATGTTAATATATCTTTCAGTCACAACAGTGTAAAGTACCTTAAGTTTTGATGTTTCAGATATTTTCAGATTTAACTAATTAGATGCAAATGCCACTTCAAAAGCCTAAGAGGCTTTTGGACAATTAATACAGAAACTTGCCAGTAATACTGCTGTGAACTATACTTGAAAAACTCTAAAACGTATACACCTAGTACCTATTGGAGAAAGACAATATGATAACAGAAGATAACTTGAAAGATTTACAGAATAGTCAGAGAATGAAAGTGGCTCAGGAAACTGAAAATTTTGAAGCAAGATCCAAATTAGCTCTGAACTATGTGCTTGCCACTCACAGTATACAAATGGGCATATACCCCCGTGGAATCATTGAAGTTGTAGTGTACATAAATCATCACTATTTTGGAAATCTTCTGCTTCTATTTCTAACATAAATTTGTTTAAGTACAATTGTTTTGAATTGACTTTACACGTACACATCAAAAAGCACAAAAATAACTTGAAAGATACTTTAGACTTCTACATATTTCTTAGTATAACTGTGCTACAAACCCATAACAGTTTTGGATTCCCAGGTAACATTTTTACCTTTGTCATTCTTTGAAACAAATAAATATTTTCATTGATGCTTAAATTTGAAATAACATTTCATTCTACAGTTTCAAATACATATTTTCTAATATCCCAAGTTTCTTTTTTCAGATATTTTCTTGTTATTTTAATTTTATGGTACTTTAACTTCTTTTCAGTATATTTATTTCTACTTTTGATGAATCGGTACAATCAATTTCATTTATGACATGTGTAACACTTCGTTGCCAAACAGCATCCAAAACTGCCAACCTGTCTACATCAAATGCTACACTTTTGGTACTCTCCGACAAAAGTTCATTTTCTACAGTACAAAAGTTTTCCACTTCATTTATCTGATCTACTTCTACATTTACAATATCAGAGAAGGAAAGTTGCTACTCACCATATAGTGGAGATGCTGAGTCACGATAGGCACAATAAAAAGATTCACACAATTAAAGCTTTTGGCCATTACTGTATTATTGTTTGGATAATTTTGTGTTTGATGGTGTCTAACTTGTACAAAGCATTCTAATTACAGACTGTTACAAGATACGTATCTCCCTTAAAGGCTTTAGCGTGAGATAATTGTAAGATATAATTGCTATATCTTTACATACATTGCTGGATCACCAACTGTACCATTACAGAAATGTTTTCTCGCTATAGTAAGAAGTGCACACTACAGATGCTTGCAAGAATTGTGCTATTAACCTCATGTGGTACACTGCTACTTGCCACTGCAAAGCAGCTTACCACCCACCTTCTTACCTATACATCAGTGTAGCAGTATAAATGAATGTCTCTCTTTTTATCTTGACTGACTCTTGAGAGGGAATGAGCTATTTTTTATTAACCAGCTATGTAACGGCCATGGCTGGAAAATACCTCTTATTTCTATTTAGTTTATTTTAAAAAGAAACCTTTCTTTCTTTTACAGAATATGTGATGTTAACCTTGTTTTTGTATGCAGTTTGTCTTGAACAAATTACTGTAATTGTGTACAGTTTTATGTTCACTGTTGAACAATGTTGTGTATGAAACTTCCTGGCAGATTAAAACTGTGTGCATACTCGAACTCGGGACCTTTGCCTTTCGTGGGCAAGTGCTCTACCAACTGAGCTACCCAAGCACGACTCACGCCCCGTCCTCACAGCTTTAATTCCACCAGTACCTTGTCTCCTACCTTCCAAACTTCACAGAAGCTTTCCTGCTAACCAGCTGTGAGGACGGGGTGTGAGTCGTGCTTGGGTAGCTCAGTTGGTAGAGCACTTGCCCGCGAAAGGCAAAGGTCCCAAGTTCAAATCTCGGTCCGGCACACAGTTTTAATCTGCTAGGAAGTTTTATATCAGCGCACACTCCGCTGTAGAGTGAAAATTTCATTTAATGTCGTGTATATCCGTGTGGTAAATGGAAAAGTTCTATCCACCTTTCACAGCCACTGTTAGTATTTGTGTATCTCATAATGCTGAAAATGATTTTGAAAACGAGCCTTTAGTTAGTAGAAGATGTGAAAATTTTGTGATGCTAGATGAGACTTGGGTGGTGAAAATAACAAACACTGCCAACAAACATTTACACTTCTCTGTGAATTTTACAGTAAAGTGTAACATTGCATAGTTTAACAAAAGGATATCATAATACCTCAGTTTTAATTTTTAATCAGTTGACTCCTCATAGAGTATGTGCAAAGTTGTCTTTTGTTTTAAGAAACGCCATCTTAAAACCACCAAAATCTGTTCTAATTTGCGTGCATTTGTCGGCAAACAGTTTTGGTCAAGTGACCATCTTCAAGTCATGAATACAATTACAGCAGGTTAAAGGAAGGTTACTCAGTGTGAAATACATAATTGTTACAAGTTAGAGCATCTTTTATATGTGTCCAATGTTTTATACATTTTTTCTTTTAGTCACTAAGTGCCCAAGTTGGCAATTCATTGAACTATTCTGAATATAGTAGTTCGTGCTGCTGTTTAAACACAGTGAAGCTCTACATCACTATTTACAGAAAATATTTTGCTCTGGATTTACTGTAGCAACACAGTTCACACAAACCACTGCCTCTTTATCCCAGAAAACAAGAAAATTCTCTTCCTCCTCCGTGGAACATGATTGAGCTTCTCTCCTTTACACATTATTTTTATTACACAGTATTCTTGCCCAAATTTGAAAAAACCCAGCCAAGTCAAATCAGATGTTACAATATTCGGTAAAAACTTCCTTTCCATTTTATAATAATACTAGACATTAGTTTGTGTCAAATCTTCAAGATATACAGTGTGTACATACTTCTATATAACCCAGGCTCTGAGAAACTAGCTTCATATTTCCTCAACTAATAAGCAACAAGAATAACAATTAATATTTTTATTACCTGAAAATTTTCATGAGCAGCGAGTTCTCGTTATTTTGTAATGTTGGAATCAACATCACTGTGTTATCAGTTCTTCTGGCATGGATCTTAGAGTTCTTACTATTTCTGTCAATGTTTGGCATAGTCACATTAAATAACATTAATATATTTTGTTGAATCTGTGTAAACTTTCTGTAAACACTCCAGAATGTGAATGATTGTTATGCCTTCTTCAGAACGAAATTCTATCACAACATATAATTTCATCCAAGCACCATTGTCAAGTATTTTGTAAGATGCAGTCTGCAAACTGATAAAGCTCAAAGAGAAAGTGTCTCATTTTGAGTCTTCTTGTTCTTTGCTATTTCAAAAGCAAAAAGTATCAGTTATTACTTTTCAGTTGTCCTTCTAACTTTTTGTATAAAAATCTATACTTGGAAAGTCCTGTTTGGATTGTCGGCAATATTATGAAAAGGTTGGTTGGCTACTCACCATAAAGATGGCATGTTGTGTTGCACACAGCCACAATGAAAAGGCTTACATTCTAGCTCACGCACACACGCACGCGCGTGCGCCCACACACACACACACACACACACACACACACACACACACACACACACACACAAACAAAAAACTGCTATCTGGCCATTCAGGCCACAATGCAACATCGCGGTGAATGAAGGCTGGGTGGTGAATGGGGAGAGAAGAGCACTGTCTGGCAGAGCATGCAGGACTAGACTGCTGTAGCACAAGGCTGCCAGACACAGCATTGGAAGCTGTGGGTGAGGGAGAGGGTGTGGAGAAATGGGCAGTGGAAAAGGATGGTGGGTGCATTGTCATGCACGATGGACGTGAGGGGATGGTGAGTTAGGAGGTGGTGTTGGACAGAGGTGCCGAAACTATTGGATGGAAGGTGTGGGAACAGTAGGTTACTGTAGGTTAAGATTGGAATGATTTTAAGTGTGGAGAACGAGTTGTAAGGATAACTGTCAACTGTGCTTTTCAGAAAAGTTGATGATGGATGAAGATGGTGTGTGGTGGGAGACAGACATTGAAACCCATCATGTTAAGTTTGAATGTATGTTTTGCCACAGGATGGTCCACTTTGCTCATGGCCACAGTTTGATGACCATTCAGCCAGGTGAACAGTTGTTTGATAGTCATACCAATACAAAAATCTGTGCTTTGATTGCAATAGAGCTGGTATGACATGGCTGCTTTCACAGGTGGCCAGGACTGCAATGGGGTAGGATAAACCTGTGACAGGACTGGAATAGGAAGTGCAGGGTGTATGTTAGGATGTCTTGTTCCTTGTGGCAAGGGTGGGGGATTGGGAATGCCACAGGGACAGACTGTGGTGTAGTGGAGGTTATGTTGGCAAAGGAATGCTATTTTTGGAGGGGTGGAAAAGTGGGCTACCATGTGGCATAACATGCAGCTGAACATAACATGCTTGATTTCAGTGGTTGCTTCACAACTGCATCCACCTGGATGCTCCCCTCCCCTCCCCCACCAGCATTTCTGAACTGAGCAGATGGGAGGTATCCTTTAAAATGCATTCTCTGCTTCTGAAATTGTCCTGGCCTTAATTTATGATAAGCAACTGCTCCCGCACCCTCCACCCAATAGTTTATGCCTTCTCTGTCCCATACCTCCTCCCAGTTCACATCCCCTCACCTTCATTGCGCACCATTCTTTTTTAATGCACCCACTGGTCATTTTCCCTTCCTCTGCCCCTCTCCTTTCGCTCCTGATTTCCCCCTCCCCTCCCCTATAGCATCCCAACACTGCACCTAGCATCCTTGTCTTGCCACAGTCTAGTCCCTGCTCTCTCCACCAGTCAGTGCTCTCCTCACCCTCATGCCCCACCGCCACCCCACCCTGCTATCCTTCTCTCTTTCCCATTGCTCTCCAGATTGCTGCTTCTGTTCAATGTGGCATTGCATTCTGACCCGAGTGGCCAGAGATAGCAGTCATGTGTGCACGAGATGTTCTTGCATGTGTGAATATGCGTGTTTCTTTCTTGAGCAAAAGCTAAAAGTGTAAAATAAATGTATGCTTGGATAGATTAATGTTTCTGCAAATTCCATCTGAACTTCATCATATTCGTAATAACTGTAATGTAGATGTCACACATGATCTTGAAGCACAATACAGTATACTGTTTTTGAAACCCATGACATTTGGATTTCTTTTCTGATATATTCTGTACATTGTTACTCTAAGCTACACTAATTAGAATCTTGTTTCTGATGCAATGACTAACAAATGGCCAACATTGAAAAGAATAAAGATTAGTAGATCTAGAACTTTCCTTCTTTCTTTTATGATCCTGTATTAAGAACAACATAAAATTTTACCAGTGTAGAACTTTTGGGGTGGCACTGATTCATACAAATATGTGTATCCTACATATTATATTACATAGTAATGAATAGTTTCATCGAATTAAAAGTTTTTCATTAATAGCTTTCTGTGCTAGATAAAATTGCACTGAAATCATGGCCTGAAAGTTGCAAAAATGTAATGCATGAAAATTTCACGTGGCAGGTCTGAAGGGAAACCTCCAGGTTTTGCAAGTAAAGCTGCTATTGGCATGACAGCAGGTGCAACCGGGGCCTTTGTGGGTACTCCTGCAGAAGTGGCTCTCGTACGCATGACGGCAGATGGTAGACTACCACCAGCAGAGAGGCGAAATTACCGCAATGTTGCCCATGCCCTTTGGCGGATTGCATCTGAGGAAGGTGTACTTGCACTTTGGCGTGGTGCTGGTCCTACAATGGGACGTGCGATGGTGGTAAATGCTGCACAGCTTGCATCATACTCTCAGGCAAAACAGTTTCTACTATCAACAGGTAAGTGTAACTTAACTTCTTGTAGTACTGAATTTTTTACTGATTTTGTTATTAGTTTCTTAATTTAAAAATACATAAAAATAAATAAATTAATTAATTAAATAAATAAATAAATAAATACATAAAAATAAATTTAAAAATACATGCAACTTGGTTCATTAGTGACATCAGAGATTTCAACTGATCTTTATAAATGGCATATATTTTGTACAGAAAGTGTAATATATAAAGGCATTTTACAAGAAATAACATGTTTGTAGAAAGTTTCTAAGGACACACACTTCTAGAAGTTATTCTTTTACTGTGCTGTTGGAAAACATGGAAATTTGCCAAGTACTGTATTTTATGAAAGCTCAGAGGTGCTATCTGTTCTTGATTTATTGTATCTCTAAATAAGACACAGAAAGGTGAATTAAGTGGTGTCTTTTAGAATGGTGTATATTTTTATTTTACTGATTGTTAAATCCTCTGTAAAATTAAGTAGATCACTGATAAAAATGTGACCCAGAGGTGGTGATCTACTGGATACCAATTACTCATTATCACAAGAACAAAATACACAAAGATACAATGCATCCCCATACAGAATTTACAGCTTCACTGTCTTTGTCAGAAAAGACAAATGTTGCATCTGATCCAGTATTGAAGAGTATGGTGCTGCTGATTAGGTAGTGGACTTTAACTCAGAAGGGGGTTCAAATCCCTGCCTTGCCATCCAGACTCAGGTTTTTTGTGGTTTCTCTAAATTAAGTTGCATGCAGTGTGTCTCCTTTGAAATGATATTATCATTTTCCTTCCTCATTCTTGTTTGTTCAAATTTATGATCCATTTCTAATCAACTTGTTATGAAACATTCAGTTCTAATCTTCATTTTTTTTAATTTGATAATGCACAACTTAACAGAATACCAGGAGAGGTGGAGATACCTCCATTGTATTTCTCTGCTTGTTTGTTAATATGTAGTTATTACATGGAAGAAGTGAAACTTTTGCAGTAGTCCTCCAAAGTAATACTCATAACTTTGGAAGACTTTCATAATTATACTTACTTCTCTCCCTCCCCCTCCCCCTCTCTCCCTCTCCCTCCCCCTCCCCCCATCTACCTCCCCCCCATCTCCCTCCCCTCATCTCCCTCCCCCCATCTCCCTCCCCCCAATCTCCCTCCCCCCCAATCTCCCTCCCCCCCATCTCCCTCCCCCCATCTCCCTCCCCCCCATCTCCCTCCCCCCCATCTCCCTCCCCCCCATCTCCCTCCCCCCCATCTCCCTCCCCCCATCTCCCTCCCCCCCATCTCCCTCCCCCCATCTCCCTCCCCCCCCATCTCCCTCCCCCCCATCTCCCTCCCCCCCATCTCCCTCCCCCCCCATCTCCCTCCCCCCATCTCCCTCCGCCCCCCCTCCCCCTCTCTCCGTCCCCCTCCCCCTTGAAACAAATGTTTAAATTAGAATAAAAAATGCTATCATACATACATATATATATTTTTCGCCTGAGATAGTTTTAAAATTAACAAGGGGACAGAATGTTTGGCCATTATTTACCTTTAATGGACATAATTCCAAGTGCTGTCAATACCCACATTCAAAAATGGACAAAGTAGAGAAAAAATGTATACCTAGCTTTCAGAGCGATTAATTTCGTCCTCAGAGAGAAAAGAGGGCTAGATTGGGGAAGGTTGGAAAGCAGGGACTGGTCACTCATGTTGAGAGAGACTTAGCTGGTGTGAGGATGAGGAGAGAGAAAACTCCTTTTTTCCCAGGTTGAGAGGAACTTATGTATTGTTAGGATGAGAGGTGACAAAATTCCTTGTCTCCCCTTGCCTTCAAATCTGGTGGCTCCCTCTCAACGTAGGATGTGAGTTACAAGCCCGTCTTTCAATCCTCCCTTTCTCTTTCCCCCCTGTGGCAGCAACTAACAGTTCCAAAAGGTAGGCATAGTTTTTTCTTTGTATTTTCATACAGTTAATTTTCTTTATCAGCATTATGCCCTATTTTGCACCCAGAAGGTAAATCCTGGCCACGGATTGTCTCTCCCTTTAATTTTCCAATAAATACAGATTTTGATGTTACTATTCCTGTACTTCAAAAATAAGTGAAGCATTCTTTTGAAATTGCATAATGTTTTCACTGCATTGTCTCTAATTAATTTTTCTATCTCTAATTTACATTTCAAGTTTTACAAAATATTTAATATTGTTAATTTTTTGTTTGTGTAGGTTACTTTCAAGAAAACATATTTTGCCATTTTGTAAGCAGCATGATATCTGGTTTGGTAACTACCATTGCTTCAATGCCTGTTGACATTGCAAAGACAAGGTGGGTAAGCAGTTTTATAAATTATTTCCGCTTATGAGAATTCGAACACTGTAGAGGAAATTGCTAATTTAGCATGTCAGGAGATGTAAAAAGCCATTTTGGTGTGTAATTAGTGTGATTTTTTTTCCGATCCATTGTGTTATGTGTGCAATCTACCCACACAATTTGTCATGAGAAACGTACACCAACTAGCGGAGATAAGTACAGTGCAGTTGGTGTTCAGTCTGAAATAAATGACTTGAAACATGACCTCTGAAACATGCTTTCTTGAGGATGAGTATGAGCATGAAATCAGCAACTGTTGTAATCTTGTAATTAAGGGGCGCAGGGGGTGATAAATTCTTTGTACCACTGTGATTTATCATGCAGAACCGTTCTTGCATGTGCATATGAATATAACGTATACAGTGGGTGATTTGAAATGATGAATTGCTTGAAAATCTCGTACAAGACTTATATGACATATTACAACATACAGTGAAGGTGCATCATTAAGATGTCCTGAAGGATAGCTGAGGAAAAGTGGTCTAAATTTAGCTTGCTGTGATACCAAACTTTGTGCAACAAGCAGTTGCTTTTCATATGCATACAGCTGGCTCAAGTTCCAGTGTTCTGATGGCCACAGAACTTGAAACACTTTAATACTTTGTGTCGCCTAAGGCTGCCAAATAACATAAATATCGCCTGTAATGAAACACAGGTGTAATTTTGCTGTATTGAAGGTCACAATCATGGCCAACAGCATAACAAAAAACATGGACCAATTGTTGGGCAACACACAACATTATCTCCAGTTTTACTGTCTGAGGATCTATAGTAACTGTTGAGGATGCAGAGACTGCTTGTTACCATGGGAAGATTCTTGGTATAATAGTTATCCCTCAGCTGGTTAACATTAAATGTGAGATGTTGCTGCAGGGTAATGCATGCCTGTGCTCATATTGAGAGAAGCCTTCAGATACATTACAGCCTTATAGTGGCCAAGTAGGTTCTCCTGAATCTCAGCCCTGTTGCACATATTGTGGGATGAAATAGAGACAAAACTAGAACAGTCACCTGAACTGTGGAAGAACTGACTCTCACAGGGCAGGAAACATAAACTGCAATTCCTCTTGAATAAATCTGGAACCTTACTGACACAGCGCATCATAAAATTAAGCTATGTATTGCAGCACATATTGGACACAACCTGCAGTTGACCAAATGTTCACACACAAAAATAAAACTTGAAGACATTATAATTTTAATTTTATTTATTGTTTGTATGAGTTCCATTAAATGTTATTATTTTTATAGTAAACTGCATCATGTATCAAGATGATAGATCATCATCTTTGGATGAGCATAGCTAAATAAAATTTCTGTATTTGTCACTGAACTTGCACTACAAAGAGGAAACTATGCTGTTACATTTAGTTACACACACACACACACACACACACACACACACACACACACACACACACACACTATCTGTTCAAAAGTATCCATATACCAGTAAGTAATGTGAACTAGGTCACTAAATGTCATGATAGGTGGACCCACCAGTGTAAAAGGAGATGGAGAGTATTGTGTTGTCAGTAAAATAGGAGAATGGGGCAATAAGGAGAGATCACTGACTTCAAACGTAGACTAGTCTTGAATGTTGCTTGAGCAACAAATCCATTAGAGACATTTCAACCCTTCTCAAGCTGGTGATGTGAATGTGAAGTGGAAATGCAATGGAACAACCTCAGCTAAAGCAAGACCAGCAGATGTCTTGTACATATGGGCAGGGTCCACTGAACATTGTGAAGGTGAGTTGTAAAAAATCATATGAAATCCATGGAAGGAGCCACTCCTGAAGTGCTACCAACTATCCAACTACCACAATGACTGTGTGTAAGGAGTTAAGAAGAATGGGGTACAGTGGTTGGGCAGCTCCTAATAAGCCACACATTTCTGCAGTCTATGCTAAGTGACACTTAAAGTGGCATAAAGAATGGTGCCACTGGATAATGGATGGCTGGAAATGACTGAGCTGGAGTGATGAGTCGCATTTGATTGAAAATTTTGAGTTGGCATTTGGCAGTCATGTCTAGTGCCAACAGTGACGAATGAAGGAGATGGTGTTACAGTGTGGGGTGTTTTTCATGGTTAGGGGGTGTTCTCCTTATTGCGATTAAGAAAGCGCTAAATGTGGAAGGATATAAACACGTTTTCCGTCATCGTGTACTGTGTGCAGTAGAGGAACAGTTTGGTGTTGATGATTCATTGTATCAACATGACAATACACTTTGTCATAAAGCAGCATCTGTGAGGCAATGGTTTATTTTCAATAACATTCTTGAAATGGACTCGTCTGCCCAGAGTCCTGGCCTGAAGGCAATGGGACAGTTTCGATATGAGTTAGAATGTTTGTGTCACTCCAGATCCCAGTGTCCAAAATAACTTCCTTTTGTTGTGTTGGCTCTTGAGGAAGAACTGGCTGACATTCCTCCACAGAAATTTACACCTCATTGAAAGTATCCCCAGGAGAGTTCAAGCCATCATAAAGACAAAAGGTGGACACACCATTTGTATGTGTCCTGATTCTTTTGACCATATAGCATAGAAATGATAGTGGTGCATTCCAGATGATAATCATGATTTGATTTTTGTACTGATCGTAACAGCCTTTTGTAACATAGGCACTAAGATACCACTTGTGTGTTTGTACAGCACAGTATCCAAAAAGTTGCGCCAGGGGGCCAATGGAGTACCTGTCCGATTTCATACAAAATTCGGCCATAATCTACTGCAAATGTGTTGATCAGATAACTCTTCCCAGCAATTACAAAAGTAATACAGGTCAGATCTATGTAGCTAAGGGCACCACAGGTGACCCATTAAGTTGAAACCTATATTACTCACTTCTGCTTGTAACTGAATTCTGTTAACACTGTCAGTGTTGTGGATAGACATAAGCAGGTTGAGTAAACATGTTTAGCCTTCTAAAAGGATTTTGCATTAGTGCCACAGTGATTCCTACTCCAGAAAATGTTCTCATATGATTTTCTGTTGGATTGCAAGCATCTTGACTGGTAGAATGCAGCATGTTATTTTTGATGGAGAGTCATCAACGCACATTGAAATATTATCTAACATACTATAGGAAAGTGTAATAGGACCACCTTTTGGAAGCTATGAATAAATTAATGAATTAGCAGGTATTCTTTGCTACAATTTCATACATTTTCCAGATAATGTTGTTTTATTTTAGGAAAAGTAATGTTATTCGGTCGGATATTCAACAACTGTCAGCATGAAGCATAGACTGGGAAATAGTTTCCAGCACACAAAAAGCTAATGTTTCCCACCATGTGTTCAATTGTGTAGATGTAGATTTCTATATTGAATTATATAGGTGATTTGCAGTATATTAGAGATGATTTGTGAGAAAAATCTTTAGTAAAGATTTCTCTGAAAGTGAGAGAGGGGAAACTATTTTCAAAATCAACAGTGGCTGAGGGAAATAAAGAATACTAAATATTAGTTTGATGTATTCTGCCACAACTTCTTTCACTGTGCTAGCCTCTTCATGTCAAAGTAGCACATACACCCAACATCCTCAAATATTTGTTGGATATCTGTCTTCCTCTTCAGTTGTTGTCCTCATGAGCTCCCTGTAACACCAAGAAGTCAATTATTCTTGTAACACCACATCACAAATGTTTTATTCTCTTATTGTCCTGTCCCCCTCCCCCCTGCCAGGTCATTATTCACTTACATATGGTGGTGTGCCCAAAACATATGTTGTGGGAAATTTCTTCCAAAAATTAAGGCCTATGTTTGATACTAGTAGACTTCTTTTCATGAGGAATGCCCTCTTTGCCTATGCTAGTCTGGTTCTTACAGCCTTCTTGCTTCATTCATCACATTATTTGGCTTCAAAGGTAGCAGGATTCCTTCACTTTGCCAACTACATGGCCCTCAATTTTGATGTTACATTTATAGCAAATGTCACTTCTGTTACTTCTCATTACTCCAGTCTTTCTTTGGTTTTCTCTGTCCATAATCTTTGGTCATTAGTCTGTTGAATCAGTTAAAAAAGTCATGTAATTCTTTGTTAAAGGATATCTACCTCCTCACATTCTCTGATGAATTATGTTATCAGAAACGCCCTGAGTTTTAATCCAACTTCTGAATCTTACTTTTATTTGTCATTGTTTCATTGGTGTTCAGATTGAACAGTATGGGAAGAAGAATGCATCCCTATTTGCTGTCATTTTTGATTCAGACACTACTTTCTTGGTCCCCCTTTTTATTGTTCCCTCTTCATTCTTGTACATTCATACATACTTGTCCTTGTACGTAGCTCATACATGGAGACAACACTGGGAAGTCCTGAGTAGAATAGAGGCATTGGCGAGGGTAACGATAGTACACTAACCATGCTGTGAGGTATTGAGCAGTAAACAGTCACATAAACAAGACTGACTGACAGTTAAGCTGTCTGACAATGGTCTCCTACGAGCTAACAAAAGTCATATGTACACAAATAGCTATGTTACATTGATGCTGTGGCCTCAGTGTGGTGAGACATGGACCGAGTGAGAGGAACGAGGTGGAGGGGGAGGGGTGAAGACTATGGGGAAAAGCAGCAAGAGAATGGGATAGGAATGTGGCATAAATGACCTCATCCTGGTGCAAGCACAAGAAGCCATGTATGGTACCCAATGAAATAGTTGGGTCATCTGAGGAGGCCCTAGAGAGAGTGAAATAGATCCTCTGTCTATTAATTTAGACCCTCCAAATTGATTGTGACATAGAGGTGATTTTTGTCTTGTTACTCTGTTGTAAAGTATGACTAACAGATTGGTTGTTCTTGACATGCAGTTGCCTTGAAAAACTTCAGTATTCAGTTATGTGGTTTTACATTTTTATTTCTATTTTAATGCATTTAAACTGTGTGATATTACATTTGCCAGTAAAAACTTGTTTAAAATATTATGTATTCATAACTCCTAATAAGAAAAAAGTGAATGAACTCTTTATCATTACAGAATACAAAATATGAAGATGGTTGATGGAAAACCAGAATTCAAAGGTGCCGTTGATGTGCTGATGAAAGTGGTTCGTAACGAAGGCTTCTTCTCTCTGTGGAAAGGTTTCACTCCTTACTATGCTAGACTTGGACCCCACACTGTGCTGACTTTTATTTTCCTAGAGCAAATGAATGCATTTTACAGTGTCCGTGTACTTGGACAAGATGCCAGCAAGACAAGTGGTCTGTAACATATGCCATGAAACCTTTCCCATTCCATTGTATAGTAACCTTGCCATAAATGCAAGCACCAGCACCATCTTTGTCATTGGTAATATGTTTTATACACAATATTGTTCTCTGAGACTCTTTTTATTGAAAAGAAATCCCTCTCTCCTCCGCCTCTAGTCTTTACCTGTTTTCATTGCAGTATTTGATGTTCGTCCCTTTGTTAGCATCAACTCAACAACACACAAAATGCTGTTTATAGTATGAGTCAGATTAACTTAAATGATTAATGGGTTTGCTAAGTGGGCATTAAAAATTTCTTTATAAATGAATGCAATAGCTGGTTTCTTAATTTTTTTAATTAATACAATACCATTGTTATACCCCTTAAAGCCAACATGGAGCAATTACCATAAAAAGTGGTTCCCTTTATCATTTTAGTCAGTTTGCTGTTCATTTAGGCACAGTTGAATCATTCCACAGATTACAAGTGTTTGAAATGCATTTAAAAAAAAGATGAAACAGATAAAGTAGGGAGGGATTGTGAATAGCTTCTCATACACATACTCTGCCTTTTTAGTTCCTGTCTGGAAAAATCTTTTAATACTCAGGAATTTTTATGTCACTCATGGAAATGAATGTATTTATTGCATTTGACCAAAAAAAAAAAAATACTGATGCGTCTTCACAAAGATATTTGCTGCCTCTGTAGTTGACTGGTATGGAGTATATTCACAACTACAGAATAAGAAACAATTTGTGTTGTAACTTTGGTACTTGTCAAAACCCGTATGATATTCCATGTTCAGGATGTGCTGCTGGAAACTGGATAGTATGGATTATTCTAGTGGAGGAGTAGGTTAAATGTAGGACAATGCTTGGAAAATGTGACTGGTGTAAGACATGCAAAATGCAGCCTTGATCCGAAAATTTCAGTTTCTTTAGGTTGCTGAACATTATGATAAAGAAATGGTTTTAAACATTGAAAAAATAATGATTGATTGTGAAACACAAGTATCCTTAGCTGCCCAAATTTGACAGCTGTACTTAGGCACAAAATGTCATTATTATTCTTGGGGGAAGACTATTTTTAATAACCTCAGTTCACGTAGAAATAATGAAACGTGTTTCTTATTTATAAAAATATCTATTGAATTTGATACAAAAGAGCAAAGACAATAATTGTTTTTCTGCATAATGCAGCATATTGCTGTCATCTTGTCAAATTATTTTACTCTTGTAAACTGGCTTACACCAGTACAAATGTAGACTGTAACAGAACTGTAATTGGTTACAATAGATGCATCTACAATATTTCAATATGAGTGTTATGTATATTTAATGCAAGATAAATTTTGTTTTACTAGAAAAAAGAAATATTATAATATTGTACAAATGTGAAAGATTTATAGATGAAATTTATATTTTGGATTTATAGTTTTTAAATGTTGTTATGTAATGTTGATGAGTGATGAAAGTTGAGTGTTGTGTAAGTAAAATTTGTGATGTAGTTGTTAATGTTATTGTAAAGCGCTACATGCGAGATTTTGTGTGAATATGTAATGTAAATATACAGTATTTAATATAATAATGTTTTCTTTAATCTTTGATCACTTAACCAAAAGTTATAAAATCTGTGTAAAATAGTGACAAATGAACAAGAAACAGAAATGGAAAAAAAGTAGGTGAAATAACTGTTGTGATTCTAGGTATGGTGTATTGTAACTACAGTATTCAGAAGAAAATTTCTTCTCCAGTGATCAATATGGACAAAGGGACATATTCTTAATGAATCTGTAGAAAAGTATATACTGTTATACAACTCATTGAAAAAGCCTTGATGGCTCCCTTTTGTGGGTAGTAACCTCACCAATTAAGACAAATTTAGTGATTTGCCTCATAGCTTCAGTCTGCTGGTATTTTTCTCAAAAATTCAAAATGCCAGGAGAGGTTCTGTGGTGTTTAGGAAGTTGAGAGAGGTACTAGTAGATAGAATCTGTTTATCAGACTGAAGGATGCCCAAATACCTCAATTGGTAAGAACAGAGACCAGGACAGATGATGATTGTTTCCATTCCAGTACATAATATTCTCTCTCTCTCTCTCTCTCTCTCTCTCTCTCTCTCTCCTGTGTGTGTGTGTGTGTGTGTGTGTGTGTGTGTGTGTGTGTGTGTGTGTGGAGGGAGGGGGGGGAGTGCATCTACGTTTTTTGATGGAGTGTTCTACTGCCCAACCAACCTGTGGCCAACCATTCGCTATGAGTGATCTACTTATGAAAGATCCAGGTGCAGAAACTATCTCATGCCTCCATGTATCCTACCACTGGTACTCCCTATCCCATTAATCATTACCACCTGTGAAATCAGCCGTGGGGCAGAACATGCTGCTAAGTATAACATCGTCAACTCTGCCATCCTTGAACACTGTCACTCCTGAGTGGTATGCTAGGAACGGTTTCTCTAAAATATCATTTGGTCCTGCAATCCTCCTAGTTTCAGTGCTCTGTATTTCCTAACATGCACTTTCAACTATTCTTCGCACCCTATTTCTTTCTTCTCGCACCCATCAGCTTATTTCTCTGCCTCTCACTGTAGTTGATGGTAGGCATGTTTATTCCAAATTCCTTAATTCTAAAACAAATAAGTGTTGGTGATACCTGTAATTTATCCAACCTGCCCTATAACCTTTCTCAAACACGGGGACAACCTGTGTTCTGACCCAGTCATTTACCAGCTGTTTCTCCAGCACCTTTTTCTTACCAGTTGCTCTCTATACTGCACACCTTGCACATCTTGATCTCATGATTTGTTTTTAATGACCTCATTGTGTTAAGGAAAGGAGAAGCAAGTAAAATTTGCTTTTAAATCACTGTTGAGAGACCCTGTCCAAAATCTTAGCAAATTGTCTCCCTTTTCTATATAGCAGTGACCTAGTTATTAATATCTCCATATCCCCATATACAGAGTGAACATGAATAAAGCCAACAACCTGCAGGAACAGATTCCTGACTGGAAATGGAGGGAAAAAGTTCCTATGACCATTTGTCCAGAAATGGACGGTTTGCATGCAAAAACAGTAAATTGTCGCAGAACATAGTATAGAGCTGCACCACACCCACATCACAGCAGATGTTCAAAGTGGCCTCCTTGGGCTGCAATGCGCGCATTCCCACATCACATTATGGATTGCTGCACTCTTTAGCACATTCTGGCCTCTCTCTAAATAGCGTCACAGGTGTTGTGAACATGCTTTTGAAGGGTCTGCACATCAGGAACTGGTTCAGCTTACATAACACTTTTCTGTTCCTGGAAGTTTAAGTCCGTTGATCTAGCAGGCCATCCTGCAGGGCCTCTGTGTCCTATCCAATGTCTGGGGAAGATGCTGTTGAGGTGTAGGCAAACTATGATGCGGAACTGGGGTGGTGCTCCATCACGCAGAAACCTCATAACCTGTCATAATGCCAAAGGCACATTCTCAAGCTGCCCAGGCAGAGTATTTGGTGGGAAGTTCAGGTATGTTCCTCCATCAAGGTGGTGCGGAATAATAACCTGTCTAAGTATGTGGTCACCAAGAATCCCTGCCCACACATTGATGCTGAACCGATGCTATGAGACACGTCAACGAATCCCTGAGGATCTTCTGTAGTCCACAATGATTATACAGGCTGATGATGCCAGTTTTGGTAAAGGTTGCTTTGTCAGTAAAGAGGACTGATGATAAAAATCCCGCAATTGTGATGGTCTGGTGCAAAAAACATTGACAAAATCCTTCCCATAGAGGGAAATCCACTGCCAATAGATAATCCTTGCACTTATTGCAGCTGTTAGGGATAGTAATGGTTATCATGCAGGATACACATAATCATACTTCAGCTTAACACCATGTTGACGGGCCACTTGTTTGGAGCTTCTACTAGGGTTTGTATCAATATCATGTAGAACCTGGTACTCAAAAATATACTCAGTATGCCACCTCCCTGCACGTTTGTCTGTCTGAAAGGACCCACAATCACACAAACACCCAAAAAGGGCTTGAAATGTTGTGAGATGTGGTTGTTGTCTGTGAAGGCAATTGTTTTGTTATAGCCACGCTGCCTCTCGACTGTTTCCCATCTGCTTGGCCATACACAAACGCCATCTCAGCTTCATCCCAACATTGATACCGGACGGTTCTGCTGCTTACAGTTTGCTGTGTCAATCACGCAGCCTGGAACACAAAACAAACCCATTGCACGTGGTCAGAGGAACTTTCATTCCTCAGCACCATCTGCAGTTGAAATGCTGCATTCCCAGACACATGCTCAGACCTTCTCACCTCCATTTCCAATTAGGAATCTGCAGTTTGTGTTTATTAATGTTCACCTTGTATAATTAGTGTGCATTTAAACACTTTTCTGGAGGCTGTTGAACATAGGTAGCTTAGAAGATGATTGTTTTTGTCCCTTGTCTCTGATCCAAAGTTAGTGTCATAGGAGGACAGTACCAACCGTTCCTCCTCCTGCTATTATAGGTGAGTATTGCTGTTATTCACTAACTCAGATTTAGTGAATTGCTGCAGCGATTAGTATACCGCACTTCTGTTTGAGAGGAGTGGAATTCAGGTACCCAACTGACCATTCAGATGTAGATTCTTCCTGGTTTCCGTGAATTATTTGGGTGGATACCAGGATGCTTCCTTTGAAAAGAACAAAGCAGATTCCCCTTAAAATGTGACGCCATTGCAAACCTCAATCTCAACAGTATGTTAAACTCTTCCTTTCTTTTTCATAAATGGAAATTGTCTATTGACAACAATATTCGTTAAAAACTAAATGTACTTTGAGAATGTGGCTAGTACATCCAACTGCTTAGATGTTTAAAAAGTGATGTATGTGAGCCCCACATTTAATTTTAATTACTTCTGTCTGTACAGTGAATGGGTATTAAGTGAAGAATTACATTAAAATATTTTACGAGATATCAGTAGATGAGGTCTTCCAAAATTATTAACTTTTTTATTTCTATTCCTTCAATTTGCTAATTGTTTTCATTGTAAAGTAAGGTAAATCCCATCCCTTTACCAGATCTACAAGCTTTCTCTTTTCTGCTTCTCGTCAATGTATATACGTTATTGTACAACCTATTTGTTTTCTCCTTCCTACCAGTTACTGACCAAAACTAAATGAGCCCATCTCTCTTCAAAGTCTAAAGAAAGTCTGTTTATGCAAAATAAGTAATTGACTTCTAAAACATTGCCATTTGAGACTTACTGAGTGAGGTGACATAGTAGGAAGATTCTGGATTCGCATTTGGGATGACTGACGTTAAAATCACCATCTAACCATCTAGGTTTAGGTTTTCATAGTGTCCTTAAATCACAAAAGACAAATGCCAGGATGGTTCTCTTGAGAAGGTGGTGGCCAATTTCCTGTCCCAGTATGATTTTATGCTCTGTCTGTGAAGACATAGTAGACTGGAAGTTAATCCCAAATGTTCTGTACTCCTCCCCCCATTTACAATTTTCATAGCTAGTAGAGATTCTCACTGAAGAGTTATGGTTGGCTTTTGAGGAGTTAACAGTTTGTGGCACTGAATTTTAAAGTTTAAACTTTTTTGATTTCTTCACAAGTGGATATATTGGCCTCCATTTGACTTAGTAATCTGTTACTGTACATAAATTAACTTTTAAATTCAGCAATGCTAACTGCACAATGGATTTACTAAAATGAAAGTCATGGAGTTGGCAGTATTAAGATGATTATGTTGTAATGTTTTCTCATAAAACTTTATAATTTGTTAGGTGGTGCGGCATGGAAATCTGTAGATAGAAAATAAAGCATGTCCTGTTAGGAAATTTTCATTTAAAATTTTTGTTTCCCCTCCCAGAATGAAACATGTGGAAACTAGAACTGGATACACCATAGTCATGATCTCACATGAATCCTTACTTGTCATTCAAAAGTTCAAAATAGGTATATACACTCCTGGAAAAGGAAAAAAGAACACATTGACACCGGTGTGTCAGACCCACCATACTTGCTCCGGACACTGCGAGAGGGCTGTACAAGCAATGATCACACGCACGGCACAGCGAACACACCAGGAACCGCGGTGTTGGCCGTCGAATGGCGCTAGCTGCGCAGCATTTGTGCACCGCCGCCGTCAGTGTCAGCCAGTTTGCCGTGGCATACGGAGCTCCATCGCAGTCTTTAACACTGGTAGCATGCCGCGACAGCGTGGACGTGAACCATATGTGCAGTTGACGGACTTTGAGCGAGGGCGTATAGTGGGCATGCGGGAGGCCGGGTGGACGTACCGCCGAATTGCTCAACACGTGGGGCGTGAGGTCTCCACAGTACATCGATGTTGTCGCCAGTGGTCGGCGGAAGGTGCACGTGCCCGTCGACCTGGGACCGGACCGCAGCGACGCACGGATGTACGCCAAGACCGTAGGATCCTACGCAGTGCCGTAGGGGACCGCACCGCCACTTCCCAGCAAATTAGAGACACTGTTGCTCCTGGGGTATAGGCGAGGACCATTTGCAACCGTCTCCATGAAGCTGGGCTACGGTCCCGCACACCGTTAGGCCGTCTTCCGCTCACACCCCAACATCGTGCAGCCCGCCTCCAGTGGTGTCGCGACAGGCGTGAATGGAGGGACGAATGGAGACGTGTCGTCTTCAGCGATGAGAGTCGCTTCTGCCTTGGTGCCAATGATGGTCATATGCGTGTTTGGCGCCGTGCAGGTGAGCGCCACAATCAGGACTGCATACGACCGAGGCACACAGGGCCAACACCCGGCATCATGGTGTGGGGAGCGATCTCCTACACTGGCCGTACACCACTGGTGATCGTCGAGGGGACAATGAATAGTGCACGGTACATCCAAACCGTCATCGAACCCATCGTTCTACCATTCCTAGACCGGCAAGGGAACTTGCTGTTCCAACAGGACAATGCACGTCCGCATGTATCCCGTGCCACCCAACGTGCTCTAGAAGGTGTAAGTCAACTACCCTGGCCAGCAAGATCTCCGGTTCTGTCCCCCATTGAGCATGTTTGGGACTGGATGAAGCGTCGTCTCACGCGGTCTGCACGTCCAGCACGAACGCTGGTCCAACTGAGGCGCCAGGTGGAAATGGCATGGCAAGCCGTTCCACAGGACCACATCCAGCATCTCTACGATCGTCTCCATGGGAGAATAGCAGCCTGCATTGCTGCGAAAGGTGGATATACACTGTACTAGTGCCGACATTGTGCATGCTCTGTTGCCTGTGTCTATGTGCCTGTGGTTCTGTCAGTGTGATCATGTGATGTATCTGACCCCAGGAATGTGTCAATAAAGTTTCCCCTTCCTGGGACAATGAATTCACGGTGTTCTTATTTCAATTTCCAGGAGTGTATTTCACATAAATGTAGTTCAGCAATGTAAGACTAGAACACATTGTAAACTGTCACACTGTAAACTTAACTAACAGAGCACATTTATAAATGAAAAAATTATTGAATATTGAGTGTACAGTGCTTGAGGCAACTGACTATAATACCAACTGGCGATAACAGCACAATACACTAATTTCTAAAAATTTTGTAAAGGAAATAAATTGAGATGCTTGAAATTTGTTAGCATCTGTGAAATCAGTCATCCAATTGCAGTAGTAAAATAGGCAATTTCAGTTTGAAGATTTTTCCTGAATGAGCCATTTACTACACTTTGACTAAGAAATTAAAAATTACAGTCACATCTTATTGGGGTTTTACTGAAAATATTAGTAACCGTGAAATTTCACTTTTAAGAGATTTGCTTGTTTTCCTTCTTTAGAGGGTAGGGTGAAATAATTATTCTTAATGCTATTAAGTCTTATATGACATTGCTTCTACATTTCAGTAATTTTCATTTCAAAAGCATATATCAAAGATACTTGCTACAGATGTTTTACATTATAGCAGTATTGCCATCTTCAAAAGCACCTTTCATTTTCTCTCTTAACAATAATGCAACACTGATTTTGTTTTATCATCTGAACTGTCAATATTGTAAATGGGAAATGTATTTTTAAATGTTTTACAATTTATCTTGGCATATACTGTGATTTACAGGACAAAAGTACATGCAATTGGTTGAGCCTTGTGGTTTTTATATACAGGCTGTCCCAGCTATCTTGTCCACCCAAAATATCTCTGGAACAATAACAGCTATTGGAAAAAGACTTTCACCGGTATCAATGTAGGGCTGGGGCCCATGAATGTACATATTTGGAAACATTCTAAAACGAAAGCATATGTGTTTTTTAACACAAACTTATGTTTTTTTTAAATGGACCTCCTATATTTTTTCTTCAGCAATCCATAGCATGACAAGACACATACACAATGGCGTTGATTGCATCGCAATATTCCCATTACATCCTGAGATATTGAGACACGAAGCTGACGCTTGAAACACCTGACATGCGCTGCTAGCGCACGTCCTGAGGCTCAGGCATGAACCCCATGCTGCCCGTAATCGCGATGTGATTGACATGTGTAATCACACCTCCATACTTATCAAGAGGTCCGAAACGAATAATACGGTCTGCTGCCATCAACTCTCATAAGCACATAATGGTTTCCCTCTTGCACGTTTTGCGTATCTACGTACACAATATGAACCAGTACCGATCGGTGTACACCAGTCAGGTTGTCTTATTTATCCTGCACACCCAAAATAAGGTTTATCTAATGCGTTATATGACCCATTGTGCCTGTCGCGCAGGGCCTGGCTCTACCTAGTCAAGTGTCCAACGTAGTTCCCACTACTGCCACAGTTACCACTTCGCCTTGTTTATGATTTGCGACCCATGCAAACTCCTGTACTCCACCACCCTCCGAGCATCCCATTTGTTGTTGCTTTGGTGTGCAGTACACCGCTTGCCAGTGTAGTCGTGCATCAGAGTAATCTAGCGACGGCACGGAGGTAGTACACATTGCGAATAAACATTGCGTTGTGGAACTTATACTGTACCGTATAATGTACACACATGAAGATATGGTAGAAATGCTGCTGATCTATGGAGAATGTACGTTGACGGGAAATACGTTATGAGATTGCTTGTTTGTTGATAGTACTGTTAGCGAACATTATGATTATTAAGTTAATATGTCTGTTTTCTACCCTACTCTACATACCTGTACTGTACCCTGTTGTAAGTGGACGAAATGCTGTTCAGGCAGAACGATTGTACAGAAGACGACTCCCTGAGAAGCCATTGCCTTCGTGCCGGATGTTTGGTCGTCTCACATCTCGTCTACGTGAAACGGGAAGCTTAAATCCAAGACCTCGACATCGTCCTAGAACACGCTCAGATGAACGTGCTGAAGTTGCTGTGCTCGCTACCATAGCTGTGAATCCTCAAATCAGCACACGTCAAATTGAACGTGAAGTTGGTATGTCAAAATCAAGTGCACAGTGTATTCTTAAACGTCATAAATTTCATCCTTACCATGTTCATTTACTCCAGGATCTTCATGGAAATGACTTCCGCAATAGGGTAACATTTTGTCGGTGGGCTCAGCAAAAACTTCTGACTAATCCAAATTTTTTTGCAGATGTTCCCTTTACCGACAAGGCATCATTCTCCAACAAAGGAATTGTCAATATGAGGAATATGCATTATTGGTCCGCAGACAATCCAAAATGGCTCCGTCAGGTAGAGCATCAACGTCCGTGGAAAGTTAATGTTTGGTGTGGGATTATAGGAGCTACCATTATCGGACCTTTCTTTATAAATGGCATCCAAAATGGCAGACAATACTCCAGATTTATACGACACAATCTTCCTGTTCTCTTGGACACCGTACTTCTGAACCGGAGAATGGTCATGTGTTATCAGCATGACGGATGCCCTGCACATAACGCCTTACGAGCATGACGACTTCTGAACCGTAAGTTCCCTGGTAGGTGGATTGGACGAGGTGGCCCGGTTCGGTGGCCTGCCCGATCTCCGGACCTTACACTGCTGGATTATTTTCTTTGGGGAGCAGTGAAGGATGCTGTTTACCAACATGAACCAACAACACCAGAGGACATGAAGCAACGCATTATTGATGCTTGTACAGCCATCAAAGAGGAAACAGTAGCACGAAGTATGGCATCCTTCACCCGCAGAGTGACCCTATGTATGCAAGCCAATGGGCATGTGAACGCTATGTTTAGTATGTAGTGCTGGTATCACAGTGGAAGTTTCTACATAGGGCCATTTTACCCAGTGATGTTAAGAAACATTTGTTTGCAACAATTTGCCATTTAACGCATTAGATAAACATAACATTGATAATTATGTGATAATAAAACTAATTGGTTAAACATGTTTACATTCATCTTCTATGTCCTACCTGAACTTCCCAAATCAAAACATTTTTACCTAAACAATGGTAAAACTTTTAGTCCACTTGCTCGTTTCACTAAAACCATCAACATGAATTTTACTATTACGAGTGAATGATTAACTGTCACTTGCGCTAGATCTACAGTAAAGTAATGTTTTAATGTTGAACGGCATTACCTTTATAGTAACGGATTAACGATAAGCGAAGTTAACTTTGTGACTAACGTTGCGGTACACAGATATGTTACATAATCGCATCACCCCTAGCCTATGGGATAAATACCTGGTGGAATGTACGATGTTAATGCAGGATGGCAGCAGACCGTATTATTCGTTTCGGACCTCTTGATAAGTATGGAAGTGTGATTACGCATGTCAATCACATCGCGATTATGGGCAGCATGGGGATCACGCCTGAGCCTCAGGGCGTGCGCTAGCAGCGCATGTCAGGTGTTTCAAGCGTCAACTTCACGTCTTAATATCTCGGGATGTAATGGGAATATTGCGATGCAATCAATGCCATTGTGTATGTGCTTTGTCATGCTATGGATTGCTCAAGAAAAATATAGGAGGAGCATTTAAAAAAACATAAGTTTGTGTTAAAAAACACATATGCTTTCGTTTTAGAATGTTTCTAAATATGTACATTCATGGGCCCCAGCCCTACATTGATACTGGTGAAAGTCGTTTTCCAATAGCTGTTATTGTTCCAGAGATATTTTGGGTGGACAAGATAGCTTGGACATCCTGTATAGTTCCTTTTTTCCCTGTTGTCATGCTATGGATTGCTCAAGAAAAAATATAGGAGGTGCATTTAAAAAAACATAAGTTTGTGTTAAAAAACACATATGCTTTCGTTTTAGAATGTTTCTAAATATGTACATTCATGGGCCCCAGCCCTACATTGATACTGGTGAAAGTCGTTTTCCAATAGCTGTTATTGTTCCAGAGATATTTTGGGTGGACAAGGTAGCTTGGACATCCTGTATAGTTCCTTTTTTCCCTGTAGAAGAGTTCTCATACCTGTAACCATCACAGATGTTGTGGAGATTCAATAATTACTGCAGTATGTGTTGTTAAATCTCTCTAATATATATGTTGTCCAAATCACTGACACAGTTTGATTTTCTGAATTCTATAGGCAAATGATGAGCTTCGTTTCACAGAGTTATGTACAGAATATATGCAAGTTCTACTGCTCTCTTGCCTCTCAAAACATAGTCTGTAATTCTATAACAAATAAATGTCAGTGTACAGACATGTGGTTTCTCAACTGCCTGCCCTTGTATAAGCCTCGTCTCTGTCCCTTTGGTTATATGGTGTTCAGAAAGACACAGAACATCTATCATTTCAGAGTTTTCCACTTCTTCTAGATGTACAAGAAGCTCATCTATCTTGTTTTATCATCCCCTTAATGTTCTGACAAAACAAATTAATTTTTTTTAACTGTTACATGTATTATGGTCCTCTTCTGTTTTAATTTCTTTAATACTGTCTGTCTATAATTTGACTCTAACCTAAAAAATGTACCCTTTTGACTCCAGTAATCACTGGGATTCTGCCTTGTGTGCTTCTGCCCCCCCCCCCCCCCTCCCACCTACAAGATGCTCAGCTAATCTGTCCTTCTTATTAAGGTGTAGGCCCTGATTTGTGTATCTCCATCTCATAATTGCAGCAACAGTTACAGCATAGATATGAGACTTTGTTTATGCTGCTGACAGGTGTGTTAACCCAGGGCTGGTCGTGGCACTGTGAGACGTCCACAAACCCTACAAGAGTGTGTGCTGTTGCTGCTCCTATTTCATCCAGGACGCCTTAAATATTACTGTATACTCTAAGTTGCTGGTCAGGCTGTTTCTTACACCTACTATAAGAATCCAGTCTTCATCAAAAGCTCTATGCAAATCTCTTATGTACTCTGCCAGTAAAAGATCAAACAGACGGATAGACGGGACCCAATGAAACCACTGAACAACACACAAACTATTGAATTTAATTGAAAAATGTAGAGAATATAGAGATACAGCAAATGAAACGGACAAAAGGGAGTACAAATGTAAAGAAAATGAGATTGGCAACATTGACAATGAAGGAATGGCTAAAGGAAAAATGCAAAGCTGGAAAAATATGCATGACTGTGTGGGATAAATAGATGCTTCCTACAGGGAAATTAAAAAAAGAAAAAAAAAACCTTTGGAATAAAGAGAAGCAGCTGCCTGAATACAAAGATCTCAGATTGAAATCTAGTATGAAACACAAGGAAAAGTTGAAAAGTGCAAGGAATATACATTGGGTTTACACAAAGGAAATGAAATTGAAGACAATACTATAGAAATAGAAATGGAAGAGGAAGAAGAAGAAGAAGAAATGTGAAAAGTAATACTAGGATGAGAATTATTTGATGAAGCACTGAAAAACCTTAATCAAAACAAGGCACTTGGAGTAGATGACATTCCCTCATAATTACTTCCATCCATGGGAGAACATAGCATGACAAGGTAGTCCACCTAGTGTGGAAGACATATGAAACAGAAGAAATACCCTCAGACTTCAAGAAGAATGCAATAATTAAAACACCAAAGAAGACACTTGATGAGATGTGTGAATATTACATAACCATCAGATAGCAAAATAATGACACATTATTTACAGAAGTGGAAAACTGGTAGAAGTCAACCTTGAAAAGATCAGTAAGGGTTCCACTGAAATGTTGGATCACAGACATCTCTGACCCTATATGACATCTGCCCAGACCAATTGATTAGAACAGTTATGAACAATACGAATGGAAAAAAAGGGAGTAGTGTCTTTGAGTAGTATTCAAGACACTCAGTCCCAGGTTTGAACCTTACCACTGCTTAAATTTTGAATAAAAATCATCAACAATGTCAACTGAAGACTTCCACCACAAACTGTCTTCTCAAAGAGGGCAGAGGAGCAAACAGAGGTTCAGGGCAATCTCTTGCCCTTGAGATGGGAAGTTGCCCAGTGATTTACAGAAAGAGGATGCAGAAGGCATTGGAAACCACTGCATTAAAGACACACAATGTGTATCCACAGTACATATTACCTGTAATTGAAAAAGTGTCATGATCGATCTGGCAAAAGATTCCAGACTAATCCCCCATTTGGATCTCTTGGAGGAGACTGACAAGGGGAAGGTGACCATGAGAAAAAGGTTGAATGACCAAAAAAAGGGTACTGTTCTATGAGTTGGAGCATGGAATGTCAGAAATTTGAAAATCATAGGAAAGCTAGAAAATCTGAAAAAGGAAATGCTAAGGGTCACACCAGATATAGTGGGGGTCAGTGAAGTGAAATGGAAAGAAGACAGGTATTTCTGGTCAGACATGTAAATGATAATAGCAACAGCAGCAGCAGAAAATCATGTAATGGGATTAGGATTTGTTATAAGGAAAGTAGGGCAGAGTGTGAGTTACTGTGAACAGTTCAGTGATAGGGCTGTTCTCATCAGAATCAACAGCAAACCAACACTGACAACAATAGTTCGGATATACATGCTGATGTCGCAAGCAGAGGATGAAGAGAGAGAGAGAAAGTATATGAGGATACTGAATGGGTAATTCAGTAAATAAAGGGAGATGAAAATCTAATAGTGATGAGGGAATGGAATGCAGTTACGGGGGAAGGAGTAGTAGAAAGAGTTACAGGAAAATATGGGCTTGATAGTTCGAATGAGAACTAATTGAGTTCTGCAACAAGAGTCAGTTAGTAATGGCAAATACTCTGTTCAGGAATCACAGGAGGAGGAGATATACTTGGAAGAGGTTGGGAGATACGAGAAGTAATGGATTGCAATGCATCCCAAGGAGCAAATATGGACTCAAATCACAATTTAGTGATAACGTAGAGAAGGCTGAAGTTAAAGAGATTAGTCTGGAAGAATCAATCCACGAAGAAGTGGGATACAGAAGTAGTAAGAAATGCAGAGGTAAATTTGAAGTTCTCTGAGACTGTAGATGATGTGATAATGAGTAGCTCAGTTCAGGTGAAGGAAAGGACATTTCTAAAAAGGACAATCACAGAAGCTGGAAGGAAAACCTTAGGTAAAAGGAAGGTAACTGCAATGAAACCATGGATAACAGAAGAAATACTCAAATTGGTCAACAAATGAAGAAACTACAAAAATATGTAGAGAAAGTCAGGAATACATAAATATAAGTCACTTAAGAATAAAATAAACTGAAAGTGCAGGAAGCTAGGGCAAAATGACTGCATGAAAAATGTGAAGAAATTGAAAGAAAAAGGATTGTCGGAAGGACTGTCTCGGCATATAGAAAAGTCAAATTAACCTTCTGTGAAATTAAAAGCAAGGGAGGTAGCATTAAGGGTGCAATGGGAATTCCACTGTTAAATGCAGTGGAGAGAGCTGATATGTGGAAACAGTACATCGAAGGCCTCTACACAGGGAAAGACCTGTCTGATGTGATAGAAGAAGAAACACTAATCAACAGGGAAAAGACAAGGGTCCAGTAGTAGAATCATAATTTAAGAGATTTGGGAGATGTAAGATCCAATAAGGTAGAAGGGATAGATAACATTCCATTGGAATTTCTAAAATCATTAGGGGAAGTGGCAACAAAACAACTATTCATGTTCATGGGCAGAACGTATGAGACTGGCAAAATACAGTCAGATTTTCAGAAAAACATCATCCACATAATCCCAAAGATAACAAGAGCCAATGAGTACAAGAAATGTTGCACAATCAGCTTAACGGCTCATGCATCAATATTACTGACAAGTATAATATATAGAAGAAAGGAAAAGAAAATTGAGGCTCTGTTAGATGACAATTAGTTTGGCTTTAGGAAAGGTAAAGGCACCAGAGATGCAGTTCTGAAATTGTGGTTGATAATGGAAGCAAGACTGAAGAAAAATCAAGACAACACTTTAAGAAAAGACAGAGTGCTACTTACCGTAAAGAAGGCATGTTAAATTGCAGACAGCCACAATTAAAATACCCTTACATAATGCTTTCGGCAACAGCCTTCATCACTAAAAGAGAGACACACACCATTCATACACATAAGTAACCACATCTCATTCACATATGACCACCAACTCCAGCACCTCAGACCAGAATGCAACTGTCAATTTGGGTGCAAGCAGCAATCTGGAGGGAGCTGGGAAGGGGGAGGGATGTAGTTTATGGGTAGGAAGAGAGACGAACGCTGTCTGGTGGAGTGTGCAGGGACTAGAATGTCGACAGGCCGAGTGTCAGGAGTTGTGGGGCATGGAGGTGGTGAAAAAAAGGAGAGGAGCACTGCTACCTCTTCCCATTCCCTGCCCCTCCAGATTGCTGCTTACATCCCACATTGTAATTGCATTCTGGCCCAAGATGCAGGGTGGGCAATCACGTGCACGTGAGGTGTGCTTGCTTGTGTGTGTGAATGGTGTGTCTCTCTTTTACTGACGAAGGCTGTGGCCAAAAACCTTATGTAAATGTGACAACTTCATCTGTCTTTTTCTAATTTCCTCATATTTCCACCTGGAGTTTCCATTGTTTGAAAAATCAAGACATGTTCATAGGATTTGCTGGTGTGAAAAAAGTGTTCAACAATTTAAAATGGTACAAGGTGTTCAAAATTCCAATAAAAATAGGGTAAGGTGTGGGGAAAGGTGGGTGATATACAATATGCACAAGAGTGAAGAGGTAAAAATAAGAGTGGGGGATCAAGAATGAAGTGCTCGGATTGAAATGGGTGTAAGACAGGGATCTAGTCTTTCACCTCTACTGTTGAATCTGTACATCGAAGAAGCAATGACAGAAATAAAAGAAAGGTCCAAGAGTGGTATTAAAACTTAAGGTGAAAGAATATCAGTCATAAGATTCAATGATGCCATTGCTATCCTGAGTGAAAGTGAAGAAGAATTACAGAATCTCTTGGAGGTTATGAACAGTCTTATGATTACAGAATTGGACTTGAGAGTAAATTAACAAAAGACAATAATAATGAGAAGTACCAGGAATGAAAATAGTGAGAAACTTAATGTCAGAATGGGGGATAATGAAGTAGACAAAGTTAAGGAATTCTGCAGCCTTGGCAGCAAAATTAACAGTGATGGGTGGAAGGAGGAGAACATAGGAAACAGATGAGCACTGGGAAAAGGGAATTCTTGGCCAAAAAAGGTCTACTAGTATCAAACATAGGCCTTAATTTGAAGAAGAAATTTCTGAGAATGTATGTTTGGGGCAAGCATTGTATGGTTGTGAAACATGGACTGTGGAAGAAGCAGAACAGAAGAGAACTGAAGCATTTGAGATGTGGTAATACAGAAGAATGTTGAAAATTAGGTGGACTGATAAGGTAAGAAATGTGGAGGTTCTCTGCAGAATTGACAAGGAAAGGAATGTATGGTAAACACTGACAAGAAGAAGGGACAAGATGACAGGGCATCTGTTAAGACATCAGAGAATAACTTTCATGCTACTAGAGGAAGTTGTAGAGGGTTAAAAGCTGTAAATGAAGACAGAGATTGGAAGACATCCAGAAAATAACTGAGGACATAGATTGCAGTTGCTAATCTGAGATGAAAAGTTGGCACAGGAGAGAAATTCATGGCAGGTCACATCAAACCAATCAGAAGACAAAAAAAGAGGATTTACAAATACAAATGTACGCAGTTCTCCTTTGTACATAATCTCAGATTATGAGAGCCTGTTTGGCTCTATTGTTGTTTTTGCTCACTTGATACCTACTGTATGTATTCTGGCTAAGAAGGTGAATCCCACTTATTTATTAGTTGTTTGCCTTTCTTATCTATTTTATTTCCTGTTTAATGAAATAAAATGTTTGTCTGACAACAGTAGCGGTATATTGCATTTCTATTGCCACCTGGTGGAATATAATATATCTGTACACTTATCTGATGAAAGTATTCTCATTTTGCCCATACTATGTAATTGGAGCACCAACCAAAATGAAAATATTATCTATTTTAGCCCCCTTTTCCTGATGTGAATTGTAGTCCCTATTTCCTTTCCATTTTTTTCATTTCTATTCTTTAATACTTTAGCTTATACCTTACCTCCTCCTTGTTGCAGTCATACATAAAGTCATTGTCTCTCTTTACTACTTCTTCCGTAATTTTTGGACCACATAAAACAGTTACTTAAAGGAGCTGTTCTTTTGAATAAGTTTCTTCTTCCCATCATCCTGCTACTTATCACTCTCACTCTGTTATTGATATAATGGAAGGAAACATTCCACGTGGGAAAAATTATATATAAAAACAAAGATGAGGTGACTTACCGAACAAAAGCGCTGGCGGGTCGATAGACACACAAACAAACACAAACATACACACAAAATTCAAGCTTTCGCAACAAACTGTTGCCTCATCAGGAAAGAGGGAAGGAGAGGGGAAGACGAAAGGAAGTGGGTTTTAAGGGAGAGGGTAAGGAGTCATTCCAATCCCGGGAGCGGAAAGACTTACCTTAGAGGGGAAAAAAGGACAGGTATACACTCGCACACACGCACATATCCATCCACACATACAGACACAAGCAGACATATTTAAATATGTGCAAGTGTATACCTGTCCTTTTTTCCCCCTAAGGTAAGTCTTTCCGCTCCCGGGATTGGAATGACTCCTTACCCTCTCCCTTAAAACCCACTTCCTTTCGTCTTCCCCTCTCCTTCCCTCTTTCCTGATGAGGCAACAGTTTGTTGCGAAAGCTTGAATTTTGTGTGTATGTTTGTGTTTGTTTGTGTGTCTATCGACCTGCCATCGCTTTTGTTCGGTAAGTCACCTCATCTTTGTTTTTATATATAATCACTCTGTTATTGGTTTTGTTTGTGGATCAAGATTCCCCCACTTTTTTCTTTTTCTTGAAAACCCTTGTAGTTTCTTATTTTGTTTCTGATTTTTTTCTCTGTTTTGAAAGTCTTCCCCAGTTACATTCATCTCTCTTAAATCTTTTTGGGTATCTTTGAACAAATGATTTTTGTTCTTTTTTACTGAAACACTGGAAGCTTCTTTTAGTTAATCTGTTGTCCTGCATTCCTGTCATGTATCCAAATAAAGTGACCCACCTTCTTTGGATTGTGTCTAAGAGTTTGGGGATTTTTTGATAGAGTTCTTTGTTGATTCTTAGCTTCTAGCTGTTATTTTCTTCCTTGGTGGGTCCGAGAACTTTTTGAAGGCCCTCTTTTTTGTGTCTTTTATTTATAAAATTAAATTTATTTTCCTTAATGTTCCATCTCTCTCCTCCATATGTATTTTATTTTATGAAATTAGTATGCTTCCTCACAATCACAGTTAAAGAATATTTATGGAATATTTATGCAGTCTCCAGGAAAACAATAATGGTAAGCTTTACATTACATTTTAATACAGTCGTTTTTCGTAACAACACAGATTTATTAATTGGTTTAGCATTGATTATTATTATCATTATTAGACTTTGCAATATGTGTGAAACAAAATGTACATTATTTATTTGTATTATTAAGAGTTTTCAATTTTTTTTGACATACTTCTCTGAAACTTGAGAATTAAATTTGACTTAAAATATTTTATTCAAGAGAATACATACTGTTTCAATGAAGTATTTCTTTTTTAATGAATGTGGACAATAGTAAAATTCTATTGGTGTAGTAATTTCGTTATGACTCTACAGATGTTTCCTTGTGTATCTTCAGACATAATTTTCATAGCATAACATTTTTCACTAATTACAAAAAAAGTCATTTGCTCAGCGGCATATATATATTCTACATTTCACTTTCCATACCACAAAAATTTTAGTAGTCTATTAAAATATCAGTTTTTGATCAGATGAAAAGGAAGAAGAAAGATTAAGTTTTAAAACCCCACAAAAACAAGGTCATTAGAGGTGTTACAATCTTGGATTGCACAACAAAAAGTAAGGACAACGGAGTATCCCTTCTCAAGTAACAATTGCAGCATTTACTGTAAGTGGTATTGGAAACCATGAAAGATGTAAATATCAATGACTGGATCTAAATTTGAACCCCTCTACTTCGGAATGGGAGTCCAATATCTTAACATTGTTCAAAATCAGTTACGTTGCTTACGGTCTGTATTTTCCAAAGAAAAGTATCTTTTAAATACATAACTTCCAATGAATTTGTGCCATGTCATAGGTTATATGTGCAAACACAAATTGATTTCAACATTTTAAGCCCAACAGTAAATATGTGTATAAAAAGCAGTTAAGTAACCTCTCATGCTACATTTAAATATAAAACTGTTCTAGAAACAGACAGGATTTGTGATATACGTCCATTACAAATGCATAGAAAATAAAATAGTGAAAGACTGGAGAGTGTTCTTCCTCCTCCCTCCATTTCACAAATCACCACCACAGGCCCCAGACACACAAACACAAACAGTAACAGCACACAGTGAAATACTGTTAGCATTTCATGTTATTTTTTACCAAATAAGGAATTTAGTAAAAGAAATATCTCCAGGTTCTGGTTTGTGTGTCATGTAATGTTACAGGGCTGGATAACCTGCTGCTCAGTCTTTCTCCTTGTGAGCATGCTAATTGTAGTTACTATAAAATGATTTTTTAATTGCAGCAGTTGACAATAGACTAAATGTTAGTATGTGGGGTACCAATTTATTTTCTATGCGTGACACAGAAATTAAAATTAATGTAAACATTATTTGTTCTTTATTGTTATAATTTTAGTATCACTTTGTTACAGGCAATGTAGGATAGCATGAAGTTAGTTAGGATAATGACTGTGAATATAATTTAAATTTAACTGTGAACAGTAATTCTGTGTTTCAATTATGGGAAGAATAACAGTGGAATGATGACAAAGACTGAATGTATGAGAGATTTGTGCCTTACAAAAGTCAGGACTAGCACCGTAAATATGAGCATCTAGCTACAGAAGAACAGATGAATAAATAAGCACAGAAAAATGAGGGTTCGCCCAATGCCACTCCCAGCATAAAAGGAGTAAGTAAAGCTGTCCTGGGGACTGGCAAAGCATACAAACACTTGTTTTAAGTAGCACCCTCCACTTCAGCTGTTCATCGTCCATTGCTTTACCTTTAAGTGTGTTGTGGTCTGTCCATTATACAATTTAATACACTATGGATACAATGGAATGTACTATCATCATCAAATTACAGTGTTAATTTGTGTATCTGTCAGCCTGCTTCCTGTTCATTCTGTTTTGGTAGATGTTTAACAGATGCTCCTCTTCTGTCTAAAATACATGTACCTCAATTTGAAAATATTTTTTAAAATATAGGCTACATTATCAGTGTGCCCACTTATAACTTTGTGGTGAAAGTACAACCAGGAATAGAAGAAGACCTAAAAATCTTCAACTGGTGATACCAAAACATGAATACTAAGGCATGCCAAGAAATATAGCTTGTTTTCTGAATTTAAAATTGCATTTAAAAAATCTAAATAATTATTTTGGGTTTGATGATATTGCTCAGCAGCTCTGTAATATTCTTTTGTTATATGAGATTCTATGCCTACATATCTAGTCCACTAGCAAGCTTATTGTATGAGACAGAGGATATTACTGGCAACATTACAATTTCTTCTTTATCATCTTCCATTCATAAGTGATACACATAGAGAACTGCTCATAAGTCTTTTTAGGAGTTTGAATTTCTCCAGTTCACCCCTGTTGATCCTTTGTGAGATGTGTGTGAGTGGAAACAATGAGTTGGAACATACATTCTCAGAATTTTGACAGATTTCTCGTGTTCCTAAAGCATCCATCACTGGAGTTTGATAAACATGTCCATGACACTCTTCTAATTACTAAATGAAACTAAATGCCAGGAATGCCTCTCTTTTGAACTCCTTTATCTCCTATATTTCACAGTAATGGAAAGTCCTTGATGTCAATATAAATGATCAAAGGGGTAAAGATAAAAATCCAGCATATAGTTTAGGCATTGACATGTTGACAGGCACACAAACGAGGCTGAGAACACTTCCAGCTTTCAGAAGAATCATTCTTCATAGCTAATAGAATACACATACACCCACATGGCTGCATTGTTCTGACTGTTTGCACTGTGCTTGACTCGAGTGAGCAATTGCACTGCTGGAGTAGGAGATGTGGGGAGCAAGTCAGAAGGTTGTGGTAAGTGTATCTGACCACTTGTAGAGACAGTCAGCTGATACACAAGTTACAAGTGTGGCACCAGTGATCTTACAGTAGCCACAGACAGGAGGAGTTGTGCACAGTGATGTGGAGAAGTGGATTGGGAGGGGGATATAGAATTGTTGAAAATGAGCCTCACAAATGTTATCTACAGTCAAAATGTGTGGGAGCTTGTGGATGGTGATTCACCTACAGTCAAAATGTGTGGGAGCTTGTGGATGGTGATTCACCTGTGTGTGCTTTTTAAACTACATTGTGTGTAAGTGCTGGGATTGTGTTATTACTGTTTTCTCATAATACATTGGATATCACAGTGTGTCAGATAAGAACTTTATTCATCTGCTTACTGAACCACAAGAAATACGTTAAAAGTGATCTGTCAAAACTTTTGTATTACTTTGAGGGAGAAGTTGAGGATATTTGTGACCTACAATAAGATGTGAGTCTACAACAACATGTTGCAGGACATAAGGCTGGGTATGGAGTGGAGAATAAGAAAAAAGGAGCTTCCACCTAATATCAAAATTCGGATGTCAACAATGAAAGCTTTCACTGTTTTTCGGAATTCAAAAGATGTGTTGTTTTTCTCATTTTCTGGACTGCAGGAGGACAGTTAAATAAATACAGCTAAGTGTTGGATGATGTGAAAATTATTGGTTCCAAGAAATAATTTCATTGTCCCATTTGTGATGTTCTGCCTATACATGACAATGTATCACTGCACACAGCTGCAGTAACCAACAATAAATTGTGTGAATTTCAATGGAGAGCTCTTTATTATGCTTCTTTGTAGTCTCAACTTATCTTCTGAAGGAAGAGTTAGAACAAAACATTAAAACAAAGCAGTGCTTAAATGGTTGGTTCACAATTGGTTATTGGAGCACCTAAACTCTCTTTTTTTTAGGAAGGTATCAAGAAGCTGCTCAGCTGGTGGAGAACATGTACTTCTGTGGATTGAAATTATACATAAAAATAATAAACTATTTTTGTAATTCTATTTCATAATAAATTTGTAAAAAGGGAAATATTCCTAATTTTTATTTGGATATTCCTTTTACTTCTTTTTAACATAAAATAATGACAACTGTAAAGTGTAAGGCTCTGTGGTCCATTCTCAAATCAGAGTTAGGCATTAGAGTTAGTAGTCAAAGCTTTCGGCCATTAAGGCCTTTGTCAGCAGTAGACACACACACACACAACTTGTACAAACGCCTGCAGTCTCAGAGAGCTGAAACTACACTGGCAGTGTAGTTTCAATTCTCTGAGACTGCAGATGTTTGTGTGTGTGTGTGTGTGTGTGTGTGTGTGTGTGTGTGTGTGTGTGTTTTTACTGCTGACAAAGGTCTTAATGGCTGCAAGCTTTGATTGTGTGAATCTTTTTATTGTGCCTATCACGACTCAGCATCTCCACTATATGGTGAGTAGCAGCTTTCTTCTCTGGTATTGTTACATTCCATCCTGGATTTTCCATTGTTTGATACCATTATTATAAACTCAGCCCCTATTATAAACTCAGCTCAAATAGCACAGAGTTTAAATGCCACAAAGTGAGATATTGACACATCAGGGTACCAGAGTAAAGTAAATCCCATTAGACTCCACCAAGAAGCTGAGTATCTCTCAGATTTTAAAAAGGTCTCAATAAAGGATGTCGAAAATGTTATATTATCATTAATAAATAAAAACTCTACTGGGTGGGATGTATACACTGTAAACTGATTAAAGCAGTGTATCATATAATAGCACCTCCACTCAGAAAATCAACCTATCTTTTGAACAGGGATCCTTTCTTGAGGTATTGGAGTAAGCCAACATCAAACCTGTGTTCAAGAATGAGTCAAGGGGAGACATGAAGAACTGTTGCCCTATTTCTATGTTTTCAGTCCCGTCAGAAGTGATAGAGAAAGTAACAGCAAACCAGATATAAACTTTTATTGTAAAACATGATATTATTATAAGTAATGAATTTGGATTTCAAGAAGGCAAAAACATGCTGGACAGTGTGAATAACTTTATTGAAAAGATATGCGAAGCATTGGATCAGAGGAGTAAAGCTGCAGGTATCTTCTGTGATTTTACAAAATCCTGCGACTCCATAAACCGTGCCTTGCTTATCTACAAATTAGAAAAATATGGGATTAAGGACAATGCTCTCATATGGCTTACATAATACTTGGAGAACAGGAAACAAAGGTTAACTATCACTTTAAAAGTAGTGAATTATTATTCTATATGGAGTACAATATCGCAAGGCATTGTCAGACCAATTCTGTTTCTATTCTATGTAAATGACTTATCTGTAAATATAAATTCCCCATCAGTTCTGTGGGCAGACAATACTTCCATTTCAATTGAAGATGATAATACAGAATAAATTCAAAGCTCTATTGTGAGCACACTGGATACCCTTGAATAATGGATACCCAGTTCAGTGGGTTGAAATTGAAGACTACAAAACCCATATCACACATTTTAAAACAAAAAATTCACAATGTGTAGAACTTAAAATACAACATAACCACCAACTTACAGAAGAAGTTGACATGATCAAATTCCGTGGACTAAATGTGGACAAAGACTTAAGCTGGAATACACATACTGATTTCCTGTTAAGTAAATTAAGCATTTTCAGACATTGGAAATTCCAGGACGGAATAACAACAATATTATAAAATTAAGCAGTTTTGCATTTTCAATCAGGTACCTGCAAAGTTCTACTGACATGATAGCATATCATAATTATTTTGTATCTATCATTGGTGAGGGTATAATTTTCTAAGGAAGTTCAAATAACATTTCTTAAATACTGAAACTGCAGAAGAAACTTATGAGGTACATTTGTACTGCACAGCACAAAGAATCTTGTCACTCATTATTTAGGAAACTACAAAGTCTAATTGTTCCCTCCATACATGAGGTTCATTCAGATGAAACCTGGTCAGTGTGTCTACCCTTGCCTTACACGTAAGGTGGCACCACGTAACTGCGGGTGTGGTGGCGCCATTTATTGGTAGAGAGACTGACGCTTGCGCACCGTTTGATGTTGCATGGTGCCAGTGTGGTTTCACGCTGAAGAAAAGGTGGTCAGACAAGTTACTGTCCACTACCGAACATACAGATGAGTAAGCAGGAACAACGAGGAGTGTTTCGATTTTTGGCAGCGGAGGGAATGGAGGCTGTGAAATGTACTGATGCATGAAGGCTGCATACAGTGAGTACAGTCTGAGTCGTTCAAATGTTGTGAAATGGTGCAAATGATTCCTTGAGGGGTACAAGTCACTGGAAGACTATGCTCATCCTGGAAAGGCTCATCATGTCACCACATCTGAAATGGTTGCGGAATTGAACAACCACAATTGGACAACCGCAGAATCACTGTGGACCTCTAAAACAAACTATTTGTGGAAAAAACAAAGATGATGTGACTTACCAAACGAAAGTGCTGGCAGGTCGAAAGACACACAAACAAACACAAACATACACACAAAATTCAAGCTTTCGCAACAAACTGTTGCCTCATCAGGAAAGAGGGAAGGAGAGGGAAAGACGAAAGGATGTGGGTTTTAAGGGAGAGGGTAAGGAGTCATTCCAATCCCGGGAGCAGAAAGACTTACCTTAGGGGGAAAGAAGGACGGGTACACACTCGCGCGCGCGCGCGCGCCCCCCCCCACACACACACACACACACACACACACACACACACACACACATATATATACAGACACAAGCAGACATATTTAAATATCTATCATATTTAAATATGTCTGCTTGTATCTGTATATGTGTGGATGGATATGTGTGTGTGTGCGAGTGTATACCCGTCCTTTTTTCCCTCTAAGGTAAGTCTTTCCGCTCCCGGGATTGGAATGACTCCTTACCCTCTCCCTTAAAACCCACATTCTTTCGTCTTTCCCTCTCCTCCCCTCTTTCCTGATGAGGCAACAGTTTGTTGCGAAAGCTTGAATTTTGTGTGTATGTTTGTGTTTGTTTGTGTATCTTTCGACCTGCCAGCGCTTTCGTTTGGTAAGTCACATCATCTTTGTTTTTTGATAAATTTTTCCCACGTGGATTGTTTCCCTCTATTACATTAAAACTATTTGTGGACATTGATTCGCAATGGATGACCAGGTGTGTAACTGGGGCCAGGCCTGGATCCGACAGCGGCATACTAGCTTCTTCAAGGATGGAATCGACTGGCTAGTGTCGCAATGGAATAAATGTGGCAACAATTTTGGTGATTATTTTTAAGTATGTATGTTTTGTATAACTACATTTTTGAGTTAATGAAATCATTGACATTACTTTACACTAGTGACTGGGTTCCATTTGAATGCCCTTTATACATTCAGAAATTACAATCATTCTATACACCAGACAAAAATTATTTGAGGAAAATTATTTTAACCACACATACAACACAACAAATAAAAAGAATTTTGTGCTACCCACACGCCAATTGAAATTATACGCATGGAATCCACAGTATATGGGGATGAAAATATATAATAAATTATTGGGAAAAAACATATTTAATATGATGCCAGAGATTGTAAAAATAATGCTACAGCAGATTCTGTAGGAGAAATGCTACTATTCGGTAGAAGAATTCACAGAGGAAGAAATGATCATTTCAGCAAGGGGCAAATTAGTTTTTGATTTTTTAAAATTTTACGTATATAAGTATTACTATTGTTAGCGTCAGTTGTTCTATGTTTATGGTGAAGTTTTACCACAATTCTGACATGTCTCCTGTACCCGTATCAAATGATTTAGATTATTTATGTTATGAGACTAATAAAACACAATTCACGATTCACTGAACTTCAGTTCTGATGACATCAACAAAACTATGTAAATAGAGAATTCAATGTTAATATTGGGATCCGAATACAAGATTACTGATGAATATCTGGAGCACATTACAACACATAAAGAGGTGATATGAAATGAAATGATCACATAAAATCTGCAGTAGATAACTGGAAGACTTACATATGATGGAAAGGCTCTTATAAAGTGCAGTGCTCCTGTTTTTTAAAAAAATCTCATACAATAAAGTTGTGCAACTGACTCAAAAGTGCTGCTCCAGCTTTTGGAGTCTTTCTCAACTTGGGACTTAACAGTTGGTACAACTCATTCACAAGTGTAACAGAGATGTCCAATCTTTTGAAGGAACATATCATCAAGAAATCTTGCTGGGTACATTTAGAGAAATGTAGTAGGTAAGAAATACTATGTGACAATTCTGTTGCCCCAACTTTATATCATGTGTAGGGATCATGAGGGTAAGATAAAAGAGATAGGGGTCATACAGAGGTATACAGTCATTTTTTCCTTTGCCCAATGTGTGAATGAAACAGACAGAAAATCATTAATATTGTTATGAATTACTCCCTGCCATGCACTATACCATGGATCACTGAGAATATATGTAGATGTATAGTTAAAATATCCCAAACACATGTAGGCTGTATATCGTAAAATCCAGGATCAGATGTGAAGAGCACTAGGCATCACATAGTTACAAGGAAGAGAGATCAGCTTTCACGCTACAAGTAAGTTGAGAGTAGTAAGTAAACTCAGGATGGCGGGGGAACATACATTATTAATAAAAATAGGTCAGGTGCATCTGTTCTGCCACTATATCAATTTGTGCAGAAGGTTTCAAGAATTCTCTTTTAACCTCATGTCTGTCTGTAAATCAAGTGACAATTTGTTCCCTTTGTAGTGGAAGATAAATATTGTACAAGCTGTTATGAAAGAAAAACCATGTTTCAGATTACTCCTATGTAACCATCTGAGCTAGTACCAAATAGACAAATAAGAGTCATATATTTTCTGCTTCCTTTATCTTTTCCTGTTTGTTTCTATTGTATGCTATAAACAGTGGCCTGCTATTACTGACTGATAACATTTGTACAAGAAAGCAGTTTTACTGCTGACTAAATGATTGACAAGAAATTCTCTGGCCTCTCTAAATTAATTTTTAAGAAACAGCAAAGTTTTATGGCAATATTTGGTACTAAAACTTCTATAAATATCAAACAGTTCATAAAAATTTTAATTAATCTTGTACAATAATAGCAATATGCATTTGTCACAATTTAGCTTAATAAATTCTTATCAGCTCTTAAAGAGAAACATTTGGCAGCAAATCTTAAATGTTTGTTCTTGTACACAAAATGGATATGCTATTCTGAATTTCCAGTCTTATGAGAAAAATAATTAAAATGAGGAATGACAAACAATAAATTACTAATATCACAATGGTTTCTTAGAAACCATGAATAATGAATGAAAGACCAAAAACAATAGTCTTTATCTAAGAAGTACTATACTTCATGCAGTACTGCCACTCAGTTTTCTTATAATACTATGAAGTAACAAACTAATAAGTGGCAGTATCACATTAAAAACAAAATAATGTAGAGATTTATTTTTACAGTGAATAACTGATATTTAAAAGAATGGACAGCACAGCCACAAACATTTCAGTTAATACATTTCATTTGCTTCCAACTGATATCCAAGAACATTAAATATCAACAACAATTAAAAAGAGTCTACAACAGTCTCAATAAAAACAAATCTGATATGTAGGTCAACAATAAAAAAAATGGACTGAACAACTGTTCAGATAGGAGATCAATGTATACACAAATGATACAGTAGCTTATATTCAACAATATCTTTATCTGAAACATTTTAATAGTAATAGTTCTCAAACACGAAAATTGTGTCAGGTGCTATTGAAATTTAATGTAGCATAGTCACTATATGAATTCTGTTACCTTGCTCTGAACAAATAACTGTAATAAGAATGTCATTACGAATGGATGGACAAATGAGGAAAGGAAATGATAGTGAGTGGAACACCTCTTTGTGAAGTGATATGTGTTAAATCACAAGTCCATAGAATGCCAAGTATTTCAAACACATGTAAGCACAGTTATATCACTATTTGCTTAGCAAAGTCACAGTATGGACTTAAAACTTCCTGATCTTATCAAATTAATTTGGGCATTCTTTTATCATGTTGCATACGAAACTTCCCATGTTTGTAGTCACAGCAGAATATATTTGGTAATTATAACCACAAAAATGTGATAGTACCTTAAAAGTTTCTTGACACATATTTCAAACTGAGTACATAGCAAGGTTAAAATAACTTGTTTAAATTTCAAATGGGAAGTTTGTTACACACTGTGTATGTGTCATTCGCTCTATTTTTATTACTCTTGAATCATTTAAAACTGATAGGTTATGATATTGAAGGATACCATACCAGTGAAGTGAGTTACAATTATCATTTAAGGATCCTCACTGTAGTTGAATTACATACACCAAAATAATGATTACTGAATAAATGAGAAAAGTTACATGTCAAATATATCTTGAGTTTATCTACTTAAGTGAGGAAAATAACAAATGATGCATCTTAGATTTTTCTACAACCATCATCATCAACAACAACATCTATTCATAGTATCTGTTTTTGTTGAAATGTCATGTACATTATTCTCAGATATCAATCTGAGATGAGAACGTCATGAGGCAACTCCACTGAAATTGTGTGACTAGATCAACCCTTTCCCATACATGCATCCTTAAAATTGGATGCATTAAATGGTGCAAAGTAATCCTCATGCAGAAATCTGATTATGCTCTCAATTGGACAGAGTTGCCTTTGGCGGCAGAAACTTGTATGTGGTGTGAGATCTCGCCCATCACCGACCAGCCGCAGGAAGAAATCACGGGCACGAGGCAGAGTCTGATGAGACTCACGATCACGACCACGGTATACCTGCAAAGTAAGTAATAAAATATGTGATATTGTCCCACTGGGTTCTAACATGACACACAACATACTCTCGTCTTGCTTACAATGTCTGTAATGATTGTATTTTAAAATAAAATTCTAAAAATATTAAGTTATAAGTTAAGCATATATGTGGCACAATGACTGCAATAAATTTCATGTGACAGGAATAACATCATGTTAAAGTATCATTTATGCTGCCTCTTCCCCTCTTGCAAGTAGTTGCTGTAATAGTGAACACGCTATGTAGGATGGGTAGACAGGTAGTAAGGATAGCTTATGGTGGACACTGTCTGACTTTTTTTGTTGTATGTGCCAGCAATAGGTTCCAGCTGCCGTAGTTGAAGGAAGAGGTGCTTCAAGATGGCGTAGGAGTAGCAAATGTGCAGCAGACTCTGCCCATGAGTACTGAGGCTAGGAGTAACACAAATGTTAGGAAGAATAAAGGACTGCTGGTAGGCAGCAATCCTGGGAGGTGTGGTCTCCACCTCTCCCAGGATTGCTGCCTAACGACAGTACTCTCTTCTTTCTAACATCAATTACGGGAGAAGTTTGGGGAATCAGATTACCAGCATTTTCAAGCCAAATGTTTGGTTGAGTCAGGTGACTGATGATTTAAGGCATTTGTATAAGGATTTCACAAAAGACAATCGGATAGTGATAGTGGGTGGGTCAAGAAACAGCCTGGATACAGATAAGGTGTACAACATAAATGGTGACCTGAGTAAGCTAGCTGCCCTTATTAGTAGCATCAATGTGAGCATGGCTGAGCTGCTCCAGCGGTATGATCAGCCTTGTCTTGGTAGTGCTGTATGTAGAGCCAAAGCATTGCTAGAGATGGTACCGATAACTGCTCACCATGTACATACTGCACTGGTACTGGTGGAGACTATCAGGAGCAGGACACTGGGCTACAATAAGCATAGTCTGCACCTCAACATGACTGGGTAAGGAAGGTTGGTGAAGTTAATGAGAGAGAGTATAGCACATGGGTGTGGAGCTACACATGGTCAACTACCTGTTATGATGGGTAGGAGGATTAGGCCTTTCTTTAGGATAAATCATGACAACAGATTCCCTTACCTTAATGGTGCCTCAACTGCTTTAGAGAGTTCTTCATGTGTACATGAAAGATAGAATGGAGTGCACAAACTGCACAGAAAATTGTACTCAATTCTCCATTCTTCATCAGAATGTGCAGTCTATTAAGTTCAAGCGTGTTAAGTTGAAGTTGAATTACAGTATTTGAACAGTACAGTGATATGCATTTCAGAGTACTACTGTAGATGCAATGAGATACAGCATAATGCTAACATCACTTGAATGTGCAAGTTGCTACTGTAGAACTGTCTTAAAGGGCAGGGGATCATATATTTATATCACATTTTACAGCTAGAGAAGATCTGATCACAGTTAGTGTAGAGAAAGGTTCTGAATTGGCAGCTGTTGGCTACACAAAACTAGACATCCACAAAAAGTTAATCGTTCTGTGCATGTACCACTCACCTACTTTCTTCAACAAATTGATTATAACATGTGAAAACATTAATACTAACATAGAGGCTGAGGATGAAATTAATAATAATTTCTGAAACATTCTGAACACTTCTAGCATGGCACAAATGGTAAACACTGCTACTATGGTATGAAAAGTTCAGATACATCTTAAATAATATACTTACAGACACTGACAGGGAAAATCTTAAATAGTTACAAAAATGGCTTGGCCTCTCTGATCATTCCTGCCAGATAATAAAGCTAAGGACAGGTTTGGTAAAACCCACAAAACTGCAGACCTACAAAAGGATCTCCTCAGGACGTAAAATACATATTTTGTCTAGGACATTCATAAATCACACATGTGGTGAAGGGTATACGGAAAACAATGTAGATGCTAGTTTCTCTAAATTTTGCACATTGTTTAAATTAATTTTCAAGGAGACATTTCCAAAAGCAGCCATTTCAACAGCAGCAGCAAAGGAAATAATGGTTAACTGCAGGTATTAGAAAATCCTCCAAGACACACAAATTTCTCAGTTCTGTACAAAAGCACTACACTAAAGTACTATTCCAGAGTACCTAGATTGCTACCATAGGTGCAAAAAGATATATAGGAGGGTACTGCTTGCTTGGGGGAGGGGGCACAAAAAATAATGCAGAAAAAAAGAAAAGCAAAATAGTGTGAGATGTCATAACACATTAAACTGGAAAAAGAAGACATAAGTATAATAACACAAAAATCAAAGATGGGGTTAGAAGAATAGAAACTCCTTGAGAATTGGCAAATTATGAAAATGACTATTTCTCTGGTAATGAGTAGAAGTTGTAACAAAATCTTCCTAAAATACATGTAGTACCCCACAATAACTTGCACAGAAAGCACAATGATGTTGTTTGTCACAACAGAGATTGATGTCTGGCCATCCTGATTTAGGTTTTCCGTGATTTCCCTAAATCGCTCCAGGCAAATGCCGGGATGGTTCCATTGAAAGGGCACGGCCGATTTCCTTCCCCCTCCTTCCCTCATCTGATGAGACCAATGAGCTTGATGTCTGGTCTTCTTCCCCAAGACCCCAACCCCAGCCCAACAGAGATTGAAGTCTGGAAGACAATACAGAAATTAAATGAAGGCATGCATAGCTAGCATAGAAGCCCCATTAAAAAAACATAATAAATGAGTCCTTTAGTTCCAGGATTTTTCCAGAGTACATAAAACATGCATAAGTTGTGCACTTTCTAAAGAAGGTAATATCAAGAGTATTAAAAACCACAGGACAGTTTCACTACATCTACATTCTCAAAAATTATTGAATCAATCATGAAAGATGGACCAATGAGTTACATGAATAAATACAATCTTTTTAAAGAAGCAGATTTGGTTTCCCAGATGGAAGAAGTACAATTTTGGCCATTGCAGAGTTCACAAAAGTGGCACTTGACGCTTTTGACATGGATGACTATGTTACTGGCACGTTCCTCGACTTGCCCAATGCATTTGACATTGTTGTCCACAAAATATTACTAAACAAGTGAGAAGCACTAGATGTAAGAGGAATAGCAAATGAAAGGTTCTAGTCTTTCCTAGAAAATAGGGTGAACAAGTTAGACAGTCATACGTCTGTTGACAATAAATTTTTAGTTAAATATCTACCACGCAAGAAACACGAACATAGGCAACCTCTGGTCGGCATACTGGGTCGTTCTGTTCTTAATATATTATTATTACTATTATTGTTATTATTATTACTATTATCACCCCCATGAACCATGGACCTTGCCGTTGGTGGGGAGGCTTGCGTGCCTCAGCGATACAGATAGCCGTACCGTAGGTGCAACCACAACGGAGGGGTATCTGTTGAGAGGCTAGACAAATGTGTGGTTCCTGAAGAGGGGCAGCAGCCTTTTCAGTAGTTGCAAGGGCAACAGTCTGGATGATTGACTGATCTGGCCTTGTAGCAATAACCAAAACGGCCTTGCTGTGCTGGTACTGCGAACGGCTGAAAGCAAGGGGAAACTACAGCCGTAATTTTTCCTGAGGGCATGCAGCTTTACTGTATGATTAAATGATGATGGCGTCCTCTTGGGTAAAATATTCCAGAGGTAAAATAGTCCCCCATTCGGATCTCCGGGCGGGGACTACTCAGGAGGATGTCGTTATCAGGAGAAAGAAAACTGGCGTTCTACGGTTAGATATAGTGGGAATTAGTGAAGTTCGGTGGCAGGAGGAACAAGACTTCTGGTCAGGTGACTACAGGGTTATAAACACAAAATCAAATAGGGGTAATGCAGGAGTAGGTTTAATAATGAATAGGAAAATAGGAATGCGGGTAAGCTACTACAAACAGCATAGTGAACGCATTATTGTGGCCAAGATAGATACGAAGCCCACACCTACTACAGTAGTACAAGTTTATATGCCAACTAGCTCTGCAGATGACGAAGAAATTGAAGAAATGTATGATGAAATAAAAGAAATTATTCAGATTGTGAAGGGAGACGAAAATTTAATAGTCATGGGTGACTGGAATTCGAGTGTAGGAAAAGGGAGAGAAGGAAACATAGTAGGTGAATATGGATTGGGGGACAGAAATGAAAGAGGAAGCCGCCTGGTAGAATTTTGCACAGAGCACAACATAATCATAACTAACACTTGGTTTAAGAATCATGAAAGAAGGTTGTTTACATGGAAGAACCCTGGAGATACTAAAAGGTATCAGATAGATTATATAATGGTAAGACAGAGATTTAGGAACCAGGTTTTAAATTGTAAGACATTTCCAGGGGCAGATGTGGACTCTGACCACAATCTATTGGTTATGACCTGTAGATTAAAACTGAAGAAACTGCAAAAAGGTGGGAATTTAAGGAGATGGGACCGGGATAAACTAAAAGAACCAGAGGTTGTACAGAGATTCAGGGAGAGCATAAGGGAGCAATTGACAGGAATGGGGGAAATAAATACAGTAGGAGAAGAATGGGTAGCTTTGAGGGATGAAGTAGTGAAGGCAGCAGAGGATCAAGTAGGTAAAAAGACGAGGGCTAGTAGAAATCCTTGGGTAACAGAAGAAATATTGAATTTAATTGATGAAAGGAGAAAATATAAAAATGCAGTAAGTGAAACAGGCAAAAAGGAATACAAACGTCACAAAAATGAGATCGACAGGAAGTGCAAAATGGCTAAGCAGGGATGGCTAGAGGACAAATGTAAGGATGTAGAGGCCTATCTCACTAGGGGTAACATAGATACCGCCTACAGGAAAATTAAAGAGACCTTTGGAGATAAGAGAACGACTTGTATGAATATCAAGAGCTCAGATGGAAACCCAGTTCTAAGCAAAGAAGGGAAAGCAGAAAGGTGGAAGGAGTACATAGAGGGTCTATACAAGGGCGATGTACTTGAAGACAATATTATGGAAATGCAAGAGGATGTAGAGGAAGATGAAATGGGAGATATGATACTGCGTGAAGAGTTTGACAGAGCACTGAAAGACCTGAGTCGAAACAAGGCCCCCGGAGTAGACAATATTCCATTGGAACTACTGACGGCCGTGGGAGAGCCAGTCCTGACAAAACTCTACCATCTGGTGAGCAAGATGTATGAAACAGACAGGCGAAATACCCTCAGACTTCAAGAAGAATATAATAATTCCAATCCCAAAGAAAGCAGGTGTTGACAGATGTGAAAATTACCGAACTATCAGTTTAATAAGTCACAGCTACAAAATACTAACACGAATTATTTACAGACGAATGGAAAAACTAGTAGAAGCCAACCTCGGGGAAGATCAGTTTGGATTCCGTAGAAACACTGGAACACGTGAGGCAATACTGACCTTACGACTTATCTTAGAAGAAAGATTAAGGAAAGGCAAACCTACGTTTCTAGCATTTGTAGACTTAGAGAAAGCTTTTGACAATGTTGACTGGAATACTCTCTTTCAAATTCTAAAGGTGGCAGGGGTAAAATACAGGGAGCGAAAGGCTATTTACAATTTGTACAGAAACCAGATGGCAGTTATAAGAGTTGAGGGGCATGAAAAGGAAGCAGTGGTTGGGAAGGGAGTGAGACAGGGTTGTAGCCTCTCCCCGATGTTGTTCAATCTGTATATTGAGCAAGCAGTAAAGGAAACAAAAGAAAAATTCGGAGTAGGTATTAAAATCCATGGAGAAGAAATAAAAACTTTGAGGTTCGCTGATGACATTGTAATTCTGTCAGAGACAGCATAGGACTTGGAAGAACAGTTGAACGGAATGGACAGTGTCTTGAAAGGAGGATATAAGATGAACATCAACAAAAGCAAAACAAGGATAATGGAATGTAGTCTAATTAAGTCGGGTGATGCTGAGGGAATTAGATTAGGAAATGAGACACTTAAAGTAGTAAAGGAGTTTTGCTATTTGGGGAGCAAAATAACTGATGATGGTCGAAGTAGAGAGGATATAAAATGTAGGCTGGCAATGGCAAGGAAAGCGTTTCTGAAGAAGAGAAATTTGTTAACATCCTGTATTGATTTAAGTGTCAGGAAGTCATTTCTGAAAGTATTCGTATGGAGTGTAGCCATGTATGGAAGTGAAACATGGACGATAAATAGTTTGGACAAGAAGAGAATAGAAGCTTTCGAAATGTGGTGCTACAGAAGAATGCTGAAGATTAGATGGGTAGATCACATAACTAATGAGGAAGTATTGAATAGGATTGGGGAGAAGAGAAGTTTGTGGCACAACTTGACCAGAAGAAGGGATCGGTTGGTAGGACATGTTCTGAGGCATCAAGGGATCACCAATTTAGTATTGGAGGGCAGCGTGGAGGGTAAAAATCGTAGAGGGCGACCAAGAGATGAATACACTAAGCAGATTCAGAAGGATGTAGGTTGCAGTAGGTACTGGGAGATGAAAAAGCTTGCACAGGATAGAGTAGCATGGAGAGCTGCATCAAACCAGTCTCAGGACTGAAGACCACAACAACAACAACAACAACAACATTACTATTATGAGGTATTCTGCTTAGTGGCAGGTCCATGTTTTCGTACAAAGAATTTATAATGCCAATATTCCCTGTCTCAGCTTCTTTCTTCAGTCTGCTGTATATCCTTCTGTCTTTCATGTCATTCAGGTGTTGAATTCTTCACCTTCCTGTATTTTCTTTGATCTTCCCTATGGTGAAATCATATATGAGCCACTCATGTCTTTGTAATGTGTCTGACCCAGTTGGCCTTCCTCTGAAGAACTGTATTCAGAATAGCTTTATTCTCTCCTCGGAACATCATCATTTGTCAACCAATCTGTCCACATGATATTCTCTAGTCTTCTCCTGCACCACATTTCAAAATTTTCCAGATATTTTTTCTCTAATTTTCTCATAGTTCAGCCTCTGTTCCATTCAGTCCTCTTCTTGTTGAATGTGGCTTTGGCTACGCCAATTCTTACTCAGATTTCATTTGTGCAGTGGGCATCCTTTGTCACCAAGGTTCCCAAATACTTGAACTGCATCACATTCTCCAGTTCTCAACTGTTGACAGTTATCCTCAAAGGTTTCGCCCACTTTGATACCCACATCACTTTTGATCTCATTCCATGTCACATTACCCTCAAGTGTCCAGCAACTGGTTCATTATGTGTTGAGGTAATATACCGTATATATGACTTTCCAAACAATATTTAAAAAAAAGAAAAAAATTCTCTTTCTTGATGACAATAACATCAAAGTCATTGATAAAGAGCCAGAACTCTTATCAGAGGAAGCAAATGAAACCCTCAAGGATGGCTATGAAAGGGCAGTATGTAATAAATTAACAATGAAACATAAGGAAAACAAATGGTGTGTATTTCAGCGTAAAGATGGAAAACAACTCTGTCACATTAAGCATAGTTGATAAGTCTATGGAGTTTGTAACCAACATAAAGTTTTTAGGGATGAAAATTAATTATCAATTATTATGAAATGAACAAAGTTTCTGGCAGAAAGAATTTCATCAGCAGTTTGTAACAGTTAATGTCTTGTGGTAACATACTGTTCTTTTAAAAAGAGCTGTAAGAAGTGGTAGTCGGGCTCACTGCAAGAACAATTTAATAAACTGGGCTTCCTTATTGCACCAAGTGAGTACTTCTACCATTCTGTCCTGCAAATCAGAAAAAATATTACTAAACAATGGAAAATTCAAGCTGGAATAATGACAGTATCATGAAAAGGATAGATTGCTACTCATCATATAGCAGAGATGTTGAGTCACTGACAGACACAAGAAAAAGACTGCTAAGCAAGTAAAAGCTTTTGGCCCTCAGGCCTTCTTCTGAATTAGACAACAAACTCGCACTCATTCACGCAAACACAATTCACACACACATGACCACTGTCTCTGGCTGCCGAGGCTAAACTGTGAGCAGCAGTATGTGATGGGAGAAGCACCCTGCATGGTGAGAGTAAGAAGGAGGATGGGGTGAGGAGGGGAATGGTAGGAATGGGGTACAGTAAAGTGCTGCTTGTAGGAGCATACAGGGATGAAGGGGGTAGAGACAGGATAGGTCTGCTAGGAACATGACACTGGTGGGATTCAAGGCATGTGCAGTACTGGAACTGAAACACGGAATGTGATAGACAGGTGGAGGATCAGGGCTAGCAAAGGTTGAGACCAAGAGGAGGAGGGGGGGGGGGGGTTTATGGGAAGAACATGGTGCAAGAAGGGTTCCAGCCTGCACAATTCAGAAAATTTGGTGTTGGTGGAAAGAATCCAGATACCACAAGCTGTGAAGCAGTCATTACAATAAAGCATGTCATGTTGGCCAGTGTGATCAGCTACTGGATGGTGCAGTGGTCCTTTGACCACAGTTTGGCAGTAGCCTTTCATGTAGACATACAGCTAGTTAATTGTTATGTCCTGTACAGTGGTTGCAGCTAAGTTGGTAGTTCACTTGGTTGCTTTCACATATGGCCCTTCCTTTGATGGGGTAGGAGATGCCAGTAATATGACAGGAGTAGGTTATTCCTTTGTGTCCATACAGTATGTGGGAGATGGTAGGTGACTGGGGAGACAACACATGAGAGTTCTGTTTCTGCAAGACTGGGAGAGTAATTTTGGTCTGCTAAAACCTTAGTGAGACCCTTTGCATATTTGAAGATGACACATCACTACAAATGGGATAACGAAGAGTGGATAGGTATATGAACATGGAAGTATGATGTAGCCATCGGTGAGGTGGCAATTGACATCAAGGAAGGAGCCTGTTGGGCTGAGGAGGACCAGGTAAAAATGGGAGAGAAGGTATAGAGGTTCTGGAGGAATGTGGATAGGATGTCCTCACCCTCAGTCCAGATCATGAAGATGTCACTGATGAATATAAACCTTGTGAGTGCTTTGGGGATCTGGTTGATTAGGAAGGATTCCTCTAGATTGTCCACGAAAAAGTTTACATAGAATGGTGCAATGTGGGTGCCCATTGCTGTATCACGGATTTGCTTGCAAGTGATGCCTTCAAAGAAGAAGTAATTGTGAGAGAGGATATAGTTGTTCATAGTGACCAGAAATAAATTTACAAGTTTGGAGTCTGTTAGGCAATGGGAAATTGAATAACAGAAGGGCCATGGGCTCAGGAGTGTGGAGAGTTGGTGGAGGAAAGGATTGTCATCTTTATAAATGAGGGTAGGTTACATGTGACAGGCTGAAGGTGTTAGCCCACAAAGGCAAAGATTTTCTCTGTAGGGGCACAGAAGCAGCCACAATGGGGGGTCCTGAGTGGTTAGATTTATGAATTTAAAGGAACATGTAAAAGTTAGTGTGGAGAGTGGTGTAGGATAGTTAGACTCAGGAGAGAGATTGTGGGACAGATATAAGTATCTGAAGAGAGACTGGAGATCCTGTTGGCTTTCTTGTATGGGGTTGCTATGGTAGGATTTGTACGTGGAAGTGTCTGACAACTGTCAGAGGCCTTCCACCACGTAAACTCTGTGCTTCATAACCACAATGGTGGAGCCTTTGACTGCAGGTAGGATTATAAGGATCGGATCAATTTTTAGGTGGTGGATTGCAGTCCTTAAAAGCCTCAGTTCCACAAAAATATCAGTCCTTTCCAAAGGATTTACCTTTTGACCCACTCCCAAGCTCATTCATGCTGCTCTTGCGTAAGTCCTTCTATCCTCCCCCAGTTCCTATAGTGAAAACACTTTTTTACCACTACACCTACCAGTCAGACTAAATACAAAACCAACACAGTCCAAAATCAATTCCTCCATATAGATGTGATCCATCCCCACTGCTCCCAAAGCATCCCTGGTTAACTTTATGATTTTCCTAACCTTCAATATTGCCTCACCATCATCCCCCAAATCCCTCAACAAGAAACCAACCTCATATTTGCAGAAAAAGCAGCAATCCACCACCTGAAAACAGGTCTCAACCTTGTAATCCTACTTGCTGACAAAGGCTCCACTGTCACGGTTCTGAAAAATAGCCAGTGGAGAGACTCTGCCAGCTGTCATATACTTCCACCAACAAGGCTTGCCACAATGACCCCCATATCCCACATGTTGATTAACAATAAAGAAACACTGCTGTTGGCCACAATTACGTTGAATTTATTTATCTCTAACTATTTTGGAGCCAAGGCCCATCTAACTGCAGCATACATCTATTACACACTGATACATATTCACTGTATGGCTTTATGAAAACAAATTACACAATTGTATGCATTGCACACTATGTCAACAATTTGTAATTTGCCTTTTTTGGTAAAAATTATCTTGCTCATAAATTTAGAAACATAGTATGGTTTGAAGAAAATCATATGGATTTGCTGAACAGGTCTGTGTAGTGCCACGGTCTGAATCCCCACTGAGCATTTTAGGAGAGAACTGAAGCTTTATCATGTGCCACAGCAGTATGCCCAAACACTGGTCTTTTGGAAGGGAGGAAACTAATTCTGTCTTCAGTGTCACTTATATGTATTGTGAAGACCTATAAATTAAATTCTGCAATAGTAGAAAAAGAAAGTACTACATACTATTGGTTACAGAGCTGGCATCTTTGGAATGAACAACATCAGAACTCCACACAATACATCTTAAAGGTAAGAAACACAGCTACTGTAAACATGTAAAAAAAATTGCAAGATGTTTATTCTTCTTCTAAACTCCCACTCAAAGAATTCTTCCACGCAATTAAAATGGTAACTACCACTTATGGATGTTGCAATGTTTATTTATTGTGGCTGCAGTTTTGAAGATTTGTCATTTTCAAGTATCATGAGTGCAGATATGTGCACATTGCATTTATGAGGTTTGCCAAAAAGTGTCAGTTGCATTGAATTGCAAATGCAATATACTCTCCTGACAAAAAAAGTGAAGACCTAGAAAATGAAGAGTGAATGAAAGAAAATTTTATGGTTTGAGAGGATAAATGTTATTTCAGTGCTTACAATATTGAGTAAAATTTACAAAGAACTTGGCTGTATGAGCCAATTTTTGAGCCCACTTATCAGTCTGACACCCCTCTTCTGGCCTGGATGTATGCACAGATTCAGTTGGGAAGGGTGTCATAAAGCTGTTGTATCCTCTCCTGAGGCAAACTGGTTCTCAGTTCTTCTAATTTGTCCTTGATATTCTGGGTACTGGCACTGGCATGGAGTTGACATCTGAGCTGGTGCAGCACAAGTTCTATGGAGGACAGGTATGGGGATCCAGCTAGTCACAGGAGAATCTCAACATCACATAGACAGTTCTTAGAGACATGTGCCATGTACGGATGAGTATTGTCTTGTTGAAAAATAGCACAATAATACTGATGCATGACAGGTAACACATGAAGATGCAGGATGTCCATGACATATCATTGTGCCATCAGAGTTCCCTCAACACTGCCAGCCACCACCCGATGTCATATCCGATGGCTTCCCACACTGTGATGCCAGGAGTAACACCACTGTGCCACTCACCAATGATGGACATCCACTGTACTGCAGAGCCATGTTTCATCACTGAATGCATTGTGATGCTATTCATCAGTAGATTATGATATTTGTCATAGCACCACTCCAAACACAGCCTTGCGTTGTGCTGTTACAACACCCCAAGCAAGGGACAGTAATTTCCAATTCTGGATGCTTATAGTCTCCCATCAATGGTGTAGAATGACACAGAGTGATGTATGGAGTCTATTACTTGGTTTCAGATTGCAAGTGCAGATGTGAAAGGATTATGATGCACTTGGTGGACAGTAAGGTGACCCTCCATTGTGATGGTCAGATTTGATCAACTCGAACCTTGACGACAAGTATAACTGACCTCATGTTCCTATGCAGACCGACATTGGATCACTGTCACATCTGAATGCCCCACAAATCTGGATACAGCATGATGTGATCTGCCAGACAAATGGAGACCAACAGTGAAGCCCCTTTCAGCCTCTCTTAGGTCCTGATAGTTTGTCTTACAAGAGAACATGACATCTCTGCGTCCTTCAGTGATCACTCAATATCTGATGCTGTTCACACCATATGCCCTACCAAGCCTGCTAACGGTATTAAAGTCTAACAACACTAATGCACTTTGGTGGCCATTCTAATCTATTACAGAGAACTGCAAGCCTAATCATTTGCATACCCACCAATGGTGCGTACATGCACGATGTTGCACCGACATCCAAAGATATTTTCTGGGTGCTCCACTCTTTCAGTCAGGCAGTGTATAGAAATATTGACAGTTATAAGTGGTAATTTCCATGTCTAATAATTACCACAAAGGATGCGGAGCCATCCCTCCTACAACTACTGGATTTCTCTGAGTATGAAATTACAACATAGAACCAATTTAAAATTAAAATATTATTTAAAAACAACATATAATGTAACTTTCAATTATACTGGCAATGAAAAGCTGGATGATTCTTGCTTACATTAAAAACATAATATGATTATCTTTGAAATTGAGTTTCAAACTTACCTCTATAACAAAGCGAGCACCATAGCGTGGTTGAGGCCATTCTAGGCCTAATGCCCCTGCTAAGTATTCAAGTGTTCGATCATGTCCTGAGAAGACTGCCACACGTGGCCGCCTCTCGGACACAACACGCACAAGCTGTGCTACAACAGCACGCACCAAGCCATAGGCGCGAAGTAAGGATGAGCGACGGATAGGAGGAGAATGTGACTGCTGACGGCACTCCCATGCTAGGTATGCGGCCAGTCCTGTAACCTGATGGTTTGCAAATGCAACAATTTAGGTTTTTTATATTTTATTTAGCAACATCATTTGAATTCTTGGATGCAAAAATGCTGTGGGTGGCAATATATTTTTATTTTGCCCCATCCAGTTACATGTTATTTCTGTTTGAAGCAGTTCTGTTTATAAAATGTTAATTTTTTGCTACGACCAATATGTGTAGTAGAAATTATGCATATATGAGTATAATGGCCCTAAACTTATGATAAGCTATGGTCCATAAATATAAGGGGCAGTCAAATAAAAACAAGACAGATGGAAAAAAGCAAGTAAACTGTTTATTATTTCAAAACTAATCACCATAACCATTAACACAGAGACAAGATGGTCAGTACCTTCATGGAAAAATGCTTGCAGTTGCCTACAGAACCATGATTGTACCCAAGTGTGCATCTCTTTATCTGAGGCAAATTGATGGACATGAAAGTCTTTCTTTAGAACTCCAAAAATTTGGAAACCCCATGGGGAGAGACCATGCTCATATGGAGGATGTATAAGGGCTTCCCAGCAAAACGTGTGGCAGCATACTCAAAACAACCTTGTATCACTTGTTGCAAAGGTTGTTTCCAGTACAGTGTCTTTATGATTCAGTAATTAAATTGCTTTATTTAATTTTTCTCACAAGTATCACTGTATACTTATACTCTGTTTCTTCTTTGCAATTCAGTTCAGTACAAGAGTCACTGTAAGTTTTGAGACTTCTGAATTGCTATTGTTTGTTCCATTTCCAAAAAAACACAATAATCATGTCCACTGATACTAAGTCTGACAAGTTTCAGCTTGCTTGTCCAACTGGATGAGCTGCTACTCTTTCATTTGTGTTGCTACATGAGGCAGTTAAACTGACACAAAGATGGAGTTGAAATGAGAAAATTTCTGTAGTAAAAATTTTACAATGATTTTTTCTAAAGGTGGGACTACATGAAAATCATTGTTTGGAATGTTTGCAACAGATTTTTGGTGATTTTCAGTCCTCCCCACTTATTCAACAGGTTCAACATTATTTAAACTTTCAAGATCCCCATTGGAGCTCAATTAACTGTATGGCATTCTTGGGATCATATCATTATCAGTTTATAATTTCCTCCATGAGATTTGAGAATCTTTGTATTAAAAAAATCTGTAGTCATTGGATACTGCACCTTCTAACCCCTAGCTTGAAGGCAAAAGAAATACTTCAGATAAGTACGCAAAAGATTACATGTCCAGTTACTTTAAATGCCTCAAAAAGAAATGGGAAAAATCAAGTCTGTGTGGCATCTTACTCTGTCATGACAACACACCACCTCACCATGCAGCATAAATGAAGTATCAGCCTGAGGATTCTTGGGTCCAATAGATGAATACAATAGAGAGGCCACACAGTCAAGGCATTGATGCTGAACAACCTTCTGCCACTCTGTATTATGTTAGATAGTAGTTGCTAATATGTAAAATAAAGACAAAATAACATTCAACATTTCGTTTTAGCACTCAGCCAGAAATTAATTTATACTTGGTTATAGCAGGCAGACACTTAATGTATTTTGCCTCTCAACCATTTCAGTAAGCACACGTCAATACTGCAGTCTTGGACAATAAAGTCTGTGACATTCACTAGGAAAAGGCATCACAATCTCAAAAATTCAGTTTAGTGGCAATCTGCAAAATTTTAATATAATTTTTTCTGTACAAAATTTATATATCCTGCTCAAAAAATACCAAAGTGTGTTATCTAAAACTTTTTGTAGATAGTATAAAGTGCAAAGAGTATCATTTAAGAAACAGTTTACTTTTATTTAGTTAGGAAGCTTCATTTGCTTAACATTCATTTAATTTGATATAAATGGAGAAAAACTTCATGTTACATAAAGCAAATCTGGAACTATCAACTTGCGGATAATCACATTATGCTCAAAGCCAACCAACCAGTCAAATATGCAATGACGTAGTTGTTTGGGCACAAATTCATTAAATGCCAGTAGCTGACACACTACTTTATACACCTCCCTAAAACATCTTCTTAGTGGATCAGTTATTTGTTTCAAATATTCTAATTTACAAAATGACTTCATTTGCACATTTAGTTTCGAATATGCAGTATTCATGAATGCAGTTTTGTGTTACAATTACTGTGACAAAAATAAAAAGGAAACTACATAATACTCAGCAATTACACTTCTCATAAATGCAAACATAAATGTCCTCACTCTCAAAACAATTACAAAATGACTTGGTGGCTAATAGCACAAACTGACAATACAGGAAACACTAAATAATGTGGAACAAATGGGCTTGCACTTGGGAGGATGATGGTTCAAACCCATGTCTGGTCATCCAGATTTAGGTTTTCAGTGAGTTCCTTAAAATCACTCTTGGCAAATTCCAGGATGGTTCCTTTGAAAGGGCATGGCCCATTTCCTTCCCCATCTTTAACATGTTCTGTATCTGTGATCTTTGTCGAATGACCTTGATGTAGGTAGGATGTTAAACCCAATCATCCTTCCTTCCCTTGGGTATAAAGAAGATATCAAAAAGATGTGTAGATATAAATTTTAAAATACTGTTATCCTTATTCTTCTTCTTCATTGCCCATTCTAGCTTCCCAGTTGAAGTTGTGACTTTAGGACCTGCATCACTATTGGTCTCTCCACCACTCTTTTCTTTCTTTAAGTACATCTTTTAGTTTTCCTGCCCTCTTCTCTATGGACTCACAGGCTGTAACTGCCTTTCTCTTTCTGGGTCTTCTTCATAGTCTCTTTCCAGTTGCCCTTTTAGAAAATACATCTTTGCCACTCTCTTCTCTCCTCCTCACATCACTTGAGCTTCATTACTTCTATCTTGTCCTGAAGTACCAACATTCCTGTCCTTTTTTCTGACCTCATTTCTGTTTCTAAATGTTTCTTGTCTTGCTTCCATAACCTCTTACATATATCGTCTCTGTTGCCTGTATTCTGTTCCTTTCGATTTTTGTTGTCATCTGTATCTTAGCTGTAATATGATTTTGTGGTACCTATCATTCTGGAAGAGTGACTATATTGTGTTTTGAAGACAAATTAAGTTTGTACTGTACATTGATTCTGATTCTGAATTTGTTAATAGAGTTCTTGACTTTAATGTGAAGGTTGAAGTATTTGTTATGTGTAGATTATTGTAATGGTTTTGAAGAATACAAGTAATATATATACAAGAAGTGTAGGCATATTTATTGACAAAAAGTAAAAACTGTTCCATATTATGGTCTTCCAGCATATATTCCATCATAAGTAAAAGAGACCAAAGGTTGCTGCATGCAAGATAATTGTCCACTACATAAAAAAAAGGATTTCTCCACTGACTGAAGGGAGCAAAATCCAAACTTAGTAATGTGATGGAAGCACTAAAATGCAAGAAAGGGCTCATAATAAGTTGAATATAGAACTTTTTTTACATTCCTTTGGGATGTTTCTGTTCAACAGAACACCCCCAACATTCTGGTAGAAGCTGCATCTTCCCTAGTACATTATGTATCCTTCTATCATTTGTGACCACACGTCTGCAGCTACATGTACATCTACGTCTATACTCTGCAAACCTCAATGAAGTGAATGGCAGAGGGTACATCCCATTTCACCAGTTATTAGGGTTACTTCCTGTTACATTCACATTTAGAGCACAGAAAGAATAATTGATTGAATGCCTCTGCATGTGCTGTAATTACTCCAATCTTATCTTCACAATCCCTGTGGGAGTGATAAGTAGGTGACTGTAGTATATTCCTAGAGTTAGCATTTAAAGACAGTTGCTCAAAGTTCACTAGTAGATTTTCTTGGGATAGTTGACTTATATCTTCAAGAGTCTGCCAGTTCAGTTTCTTCAGTATCTCTGTGACACTTTCCAATGGATCAAACAAACCTGTAACCATTCATGCTGCCCTTCTCTGTATACTTTCAACATCACCTCTTAGTCCTTTCTGGTATGGGTCTCACACAATTGAGCAATTTTCTATAACTGGTCACACAAATGCTTTGTAAGCAATCTCCTTTGTAGACCGATTGCACTTCCCCAGTATTCTACCAATAAACTGAAATCTACCACCTGCCTTATCCACTACTGAGCCTATGAGTGCTACACCCAGGAATTTTTATGAGTTGATCAATTCCAACAGTGATTCATTGATATTACACTCATAGGATTCTACATTTTTTCATTTTTTGAAGTGCACTATTTTACATTTCTGAACATTTAAAGCAAGTTGTCAATCTTCGCATCACTTTGAAATCTTATCAAGATCTGACTGAATATTTATGCAGCTTCTTTCAGAAAGTACTTCATTATAGATAACAGCATAATCTGCAAAAATCCTGAGGTTACTATTAATATTGTCTGCAAGGTCATTAACATATGACATGAACAGCAAGGGTCCCAACACAGGTCCCTGGGTCACATCCGAAGTTACTTCTACATCTGACGATGACTCTCCATCTCAATTAATGGGCTGTGTCCTCCCTAGCAAAAACTCCTCAATCCAGTCACAAATTTCACTTCACAAATTTCACTTGATGCCCCGTACAGTTATACTTTTGACAATAAGCATAGGTGTGATACTGAGTCAATTGCATTTTGGAAATCAAGAAATACTGCATCTACCTGACTGCCTTGATCCAAAGCTTTCAGTATGTCAAGTGAGAAAAGTGCAAGTTGGGTTTTGCATGATCAATGTTTTTGGAAAAAATGCTCATTGGCATGGAGGAAGTCATTCTGTTTGAGATGCCTCATTAAGTTTGAGCTCAGAATATGTTCCAAGATTCTACAACAAATCAATATCAAGGATATTGGACTACAGTTTTGCAGATCACTTTCTACTACTATTCTTATGGATGGGTGTGCTTTTTTCCAAGAACTGGGCATGGCTTTTTGTGCACGGGATCCATGAGAGATTATAGTTAGAAGAGGTAAAATTCAGTATAGAACCTGATAGGGATTCTATTGGGTCCTGGGGCTTTGTTCAGTTTTAACTATTTCAGCTGTTTCTCAACACCACTGACACTAATACTTATCTTACTCATCTTTTCAGTGGTATGAGGAATAAATTGGGGCTAGTCTTGGGTTTTCCTGTGTAAAGGGACTTTTGAAAATGGAGTTAAGCATTTCAGCTTTTCATTTGCTATCCTCAATTTCAGTTCCTGTCTCATTCACTAGGGACTGGACGTATACCTGTACATATGACCAGAATTTCTTTATGCATTATGAAAGATCATTTGGCATTATTCTGCTACAGTAGTATCAAAGGATTCTTGCATTACTCTCTTGATAGCCAAACACATTTCGTTCAGTATCTCTCCCTATCTATAGCGCTATTCTTTGTTATACACCTATGAATCAGTAATCTCTGTTTCTTTAGAAGTTTCTTTACACTGACTGTATACCATAGAGGCTCCCTTCCATTAGAACTGTTCTACTGGATAAATCTCTATCCAGTTCAAGCTAAATTATTCTTTTAAATTTGAGCCATAGTTTCTCTACATGCTCCTGCCCTTTGTTGAATGTTTCAAGTTCCTCGGTCAGATATGACACTAGTGATTCTTTAATCTAATTTACTGGAGATAGATACAGATATATATTGCTTGTTATAGTTGTCCTTTGTACTTTGGTAATCATTGTCATCGCAACCGCATCATGGTCGCTGATACCAGTTTTTTATACACACTCTCAAAGAGGGCAGATGTGTATGTTACGATTAGATCGAATATATTTCCATCATGAGTGGGGTTCCTAACCATCTGATCTAGTAGTTTTCAGAGAAAATGTTAAGTAATACTTCACAGGATGTCTTATAACACCCAACACTACAAAAATTGTAATTCTCCTAACTGATTGTTGGATGACTGAAGTCTCCACCGAGGTTTACTTTATGATTTGGGAACTTACTTACAAGTGAACTGGGGTTTTCTCTAAAGTTTTCAATTACATCAGGAGACGAGTCTGGTGGGTGACAGAAGGATCCAATTATCATTTTATGCCAACTTCAGTTACTGAGTCTTGCCCAAACAATCTCACATGCAGTTTCAAATTCTACCTCAGTGAATTTGAGTTTCTTGTTTACTGCGGCAAATACACCACCTCCATTTTCCATTTGCCTACCCTTCCTATACAAGCTTAAATTTCCCCCAAAAATATCATGGGCATTGATTTCAGATTTCAACCTGCTTTCTGTACCTAGTAGTATGTGAACTTTACTGCTTTCAAACTCTGGGATTTGTTGCGAATGCTTCAGCAGTTAACCAGTAGGATTTTATTTACCTGTGGGAGATACTTCTTTCTGATCTTATACTGATACTTCTAGGTTTCCTATAGCTGTCATTATCTGGATTGGATGGAGAGTCACCTAACCTAAAAAAAAAAAACCCTTGTATGCACTCCACACACATTCAGCTACCCGCGTAACAGCCCCTGATGTGTAGTGCACACTTGACCATTTAGAGGGACCCTATATTTCTCAGCTCTATGGCACAAGTCCAGGAAGTTGCAGCCTAGCTTGCAACAGTGTCTGGTTCAGTCCTTCCACTCGACTTGGAACCAAAGGGTCACAATCAGTTCTGGGGACAATGCTGCAGATTGTGAGCTTCATTGAAATCCCATGTGCAAGGCTGACCTTCTCAACCTTCTCTGCCAGTCACTAAAATGACCCAAGATTGACCTTGGAGCTCAGATATTTGTTCCAACATGCACCACAATCTGCAGCTGGTTGCACCCTGTTCCTTCAGTGACTGCCAGAATAGCCTCTTCAACATGATGAATGAGGCACCCAGGTGTACACACTGAATGCAAACTTCCTAACTACTTGAAAATTTTGACCACATCCATAATTATTCCATACAGTTTTATCTTTCCCCTTCCTTCCTATTTCCCCTTGTCATAATTACTGTTTTGCTTTTCTCTGTATTTACTCTAATTTCAAATTTTTCTATCTCTTGGTTTCATACATCTACTTGGCTTTGTACTTTCATTTTATCATCATCCTGTATCACTTTGTTGTCTGCAGACAATGAGGCTTTTGTTACATCTCTCATTTTGACAATGAATATGATGAATAATATAGAGAGAGCAGACTTCCTTGTTATAAACCCCCTTCAACATTACCCCCTTTTGTTTCTCACATACTGGTCTTTACTGTATTAACACATTTTTGTGTAGCTCTTATCTTTCCCACTTCCACTTTACTAACTTATTTATCTTTTAATGTTTCCCAGACCAGCTGTCTTGGCACATTGTCATAAGCTTCTTCAATATCAATAACTGTCATAACTAGGCCTTTTCCAAAATCTCTTCTTATCTCCATTAAATATCTTAATGTAAAGATCAGGCAAAACACTGAACTCTCTTTCCTGGTCCCATACTGTTCTTCTTCCATTATTCTTCTAGTTTCTTCTTCAGTTCTCTTTCTGATACTCCCTGAAAAATCTTAGCTGCACATGCAATAGAGCAATCCCACTATAGTTATCACTTTTTTTCTTGTCACCTTTCTAAAATATGAGGACATTTTTTCATTCTTCTGGTATTTCTTTTTTCTTATTACAGATTACTCTAAATAGTCTGCACAGTATTCAGCAATACTGACCCTGCAGCTGTTATCATTTCTATGATCACCTCATCCACTCCTGCTGCTTTACACTCATCTTCAATATGGCTTCCTATATTCTAACACAGATATCCCCATTTCTTGATCTTCTTCTTCCAGCATGTCTTCTTCTTCCTCCTTGTCTACCAGCTCACTGTATTCAATATTCAGCAATTTTGTGGAGTATTCTTCCTATCTTTTTAGCACATCTGCGCCAACAACTGTCCTGCCTCTGATTTAACAAGTTTTGTGTCTTCTCTGCTTTTTAATCTGTTATTTATCAATATATACAAAACATTTTTACTTCCCTAACAGCCTTTTGTAAAGTTTCAGTGAAACTTTCTCAGTTCTTCTTCTTCCCTTCTTGTGCCATATTTTATGCACATGTTTGTCTTCTTTATATTTTTGCTCTTTTTCAGTACTTTTACTGCCTATCCACTTCCTCCAAGCCATCTGATTCTCTTTAGCTGCTTCCTTTACCCATTTTTCCACCAAGAGGTGTCCTTTCCTCTCTTTCTTCTTGGCAATCTTCCACAGGTGTTTGCTGCACACTTTACAAAACCATTTCTAAAACACACCCATGCCTTTTCTATACTACTCATTTTGTTTTGGAAATCCTTTTCTTCAAATCTTATTGGAACTTTTTCTTCTCTTTTAACTTCCATGTGTTTATTTTTCTTTATCTTTTTCTGTTAACTTTGTAAGTTTTCCATCTTACTTTGCTCTTCATCACTTGGCATTGCTATCATGTCTTCCAGCTGTCTACATTCCTCCTTCTCCACCAGAAAAAGATCATTGTCATGGTCTTTTTCTCTCACCATCCATAACTTGCTATATTTTTGAGTTCTTTTTTTCTAAACCATGTGTTTCCATCAATTAATATATTTCTTCTGGAAAAGTCTATTAACAAATTTCCTTATGAATTCTTGTTACCGCATTTAAAGAGGCCAAGTCTTTCCTCCTTCCCTTGACTCTTGGTTCCCACATGTGCATTTATATCTCCCATCTCCTCTGTCTTCCGTACTGATTTCCAGTTCTCTTCCAGGTATTCATTTACCTCTCCTGATTGAGGAGCATAGATCTGTATAAATTCTTTTGCTCCATTCTCTAGTACAAGTCTAACTTCACTTATTCTGTCAGTAGCCTGGTCAACTTTTTTCTATGTATTGAACTAAACCTTCTCCCAGTATGAAACCAAATACATTTGTTGCCATTTTTCCTTTTCTCCAATATACTCTATACCCTTTCCTCAATTCTTTCTTACTTATAGTCTCCCATTCTGTCTAACTCACTCCGATCATTGCTATGTCTTTCTTCTCCATGTACTCAATCAGTTCTTCTGTCTTACCATTTAAAATCCTCACATTTCTGATAGCAACTTTCATGCTACTCCCCCAGATCCTCCAGACAGTGGGAACTGCACATCGCTTCCAAGGGATGCCTTAGCATTTCTTGATGTCTCATTCACACAATCAATGTTACAGGCTGTTTAGACAATAGGTTCACTGTACCCAAAGGCATTTTATAACCTTCTGCCAGTTTCAAATTAGGCTTCCCTGACATGGAGTCAGACAGCTTTTGTAGTTATTCCAATGGAGTACAGACATTACACATTTGCCTCTACCATTCATCAACACCATCCTGAAGTCCATTGTCTTTGGTGTAGATCTGGTTGGGATCTTCACCCATAACCCTGGGCTTGGACCCTCCATATTATAATCCCTGGAGAGATCATGTCCCAGTATTTTAAAGCCTCATTGGCACTAGGCTGCCTGTTACCTTAATTATTGTCTCAAAACAGTTGCTGCGTTACTTTTGAGTCTTCCTCTGCTTTAGTCACTTTCCTTATTCTCCCACTGTAATTTTAAAACCTACGTCATTTTTCTTCTTCTCAATATTTTTTCTGTATGCGCCACCTTGAGAGATCAAATAAAGAATGCAAGGTGACTGGTAATTATCAGCATACAATTACCACATCATATTCATGCAGTATTAAGCCACATACCACAGTCAAAGTCATCTTTAAATTAGTTTCTGCATAAGAGTGAAACAAATATAAAATAATCTATTAGAGTGTTTTCCATTTAGGACAGAGTCACAACACAGGTATTTATCAATATCTAACTATGTTATGATGATGACAAAAAGAAAATGTTTCCACTGCTAAAATTTTCATGCACAGCAGGAACTGTGACACAGATGCAAAGTGATGAGAGGACTTACTTGTTCCATGCGCAAGCAAGAATCATCAGCGCAAGGTAGAGGAGCTGCATGACACACGTAAGTCAGAAGTGCATCTTGCAGCAGACGAGGGTCTGTGTCGGGCTCCTTCTCGGGCCCTGTACCCCCGCCTGGTGGCCGCTCCAGAGCTACAGCTGCTGCCTGTTTGACAAGTCGTGCAACAGCTGGGTGGGAGTGCAGATGTGCCACTCCGGCTGCCGTCTGACCTCGTCGGAGCTGTTCGGCTGCTGCACACGCACAGTCATTGAAGCAAAATGCTAGTGACTGTGACTCGTGTAGCACAGCTTTCTGCAGATCCTCTGGTGGCAACAGCCCCGCAAGAAAAGCCAGAGTACTCTGCACGGTTCGCCTGGTGTAAAGGTAGGTATCGACATTTTGTGAGTGTTAGCTGTTATATTGGTATGGAAATGCACATAACTTACAATTACTAATCAAGAACAAAATTCACAAATGGTCCAATGATAAAAGGAAAGATAAAGTTATGATTTCTGGACATCTCAATATTATGAAAGATCATTTCCAGATCTCCCCAGTAACAAGTAAAAGGTGGTCAATACATCAAAAATATTACTTAAATTCAAGAAAAATAAACGTGAAAAATGTTAAAGATATGAAATCCACTTGTAGGAAATGCTAGTGGAAGAAACTTACCTGATGAGGAAAATGTTTCTCATTATTAAAAATACCCCAGAATTTATATCTAGGTTTTTAGTTCAATTTCTGTGCCTTCTATGTTTTATTATCAAGATTTGGAGTCAGTTTTTTCTTCACTGCAACATCTGAACACAGAAATTTTCTTGTCCTCACATTAAGATTTTTTAATTAATTTAAATTCTAATGTTTAGGAGTTTGTGTAAAATATGGGTTGTTTGTTTGACATTCTCATTAAGAAAACCATTTTTGCAATTTGTGGATCACTCTGTAAATTTTCATTACTAAGTGAACAGGTCATGAATGCTTAATTCCTGACGATGAGAAGTCTGTATCAGTTAAAAAACCAACAACATTGTTGTTGTCACTGTTGTGGTCTTCAGTCCAGAGACTGGTTTGATGCAGCTTTCCATGCTACTCTATCCTGTGCAAGCCTCTTCATCTCCAAGTAACTACTGCAACCTAAATCCCTCTGAATCTGCTTAGTGTATTCATTCCTTGGTCTCCCTCTATGATTTTTACCCTCCAAGCTTCCCTCCAATACTAAATTGATGATCCCTTGATACCTCAGAACGTGTCCTACCAACCGACCCCTTCTTCTACTCAAGTTCTGCCACAAATTCCTCTTCACCCCAATTCTATTCAATACCTACTCATTAGTTATGTGATCTACCCATCTAATCTTCAACATTTTTCTGTAGCATCACATTTCAGAAGCTTCTATTCTCTTCTTTTCTAAACTATTTATCATCCTTGTTTCACTTCTATACATGACTACACACCATACAGATACTTTCAGAAACAGGTAAGAAATTTCTCTTCTTCATAAATGCTTTCCTTGCCACAGCCAGTCTACATTTTATATCCTCTCTACTTCGACCATCATCAGTTATTTTGTTCCCCAAATAGCAAAACTCATCTATTACTTTGAGTGTCTCACTTCCTAATCTAATTCCCTCAGCATAACCTGATTTAATTCGGCTACATTCCATTATCTTTGTTTTGCTTTCGTTGATGTTTATCTTATATCATCCTTTCAAGACATTGTCCACTCCGTTCAACTGCTGTTTCAAGTCCTTTGCTGTCTCTGGCATAATTACAATGTCATCAGCAAATCTCAAAGTTTTTATTCCTTCTCCCTGGATTTTAATTCCTACTCCAAATTTTTCTTTTGTTTCCTTTACTGCTTGCTCAATACACAGATTGAATAACATCAGGGATAGGCTACAACCTCATCTCACTGCCTTCCCAACCACTGTTTCTCTTTCATGGCCCCCAACTCTTTTATAACTGCCATCTGGTTTCTGTACAAATTGTGAATAACCTTTTGCTCCCTGTATTTGACACCTGACACTTTCAGAATTTGAAAGAGAGTATCCCAGTCAGCATTTTCAAAAGATTTCTCTAAGTCTACAAATGCTAGAAACATAGGTTTGCCTTTCCTTAATCTATCTTCTAAGACAAGTCATAGGGTCACTATTGCCTTGCAGATTCCAACATTTCTATGGACTCTAAACTGATCTTCCCTGAGGTTAGCTTCCATCAGTTTTTCCATTGGGTTGTAAAGAATTTGTGTTGGTATTTAAACTGATCGTTCAGTAATTTTCACACCTGTCAACACCTGCTCTCTTTGGGATTGTAATTATTATATTCTTCTTGAAGTTTGAGGGTATTTCACCTGTCTCATACATCTTGCTCACCAGATGGTAGAGTTTTGTCAGGGCTGGCTCTCCCAAGGCTATCAGTAGTTCTAATGGAATGCTGTCTACTTCCGGAGCCTTGTTTCAATGTAGGTCTTTAAATGCTCTGTCAAATTCTTCACCCAGTATCATCTCTCATATTTCATCTCCATCTACGTCCTCTTCCATTTCCATAATATTACCCTCAAGTATATCGCCCTTGTATAGACCCTCTATATACTCCTTCCACCTTTCTGCTTTTCCTTCTTTGCTTAAAACTAGTTTTCCAAAGGAGCTCTTGATATTCATGCAGGTGGTTCTCTTTTCTCTAAAGATCTCTTTAATTTTCTTGTAGGTAGTATCCATCTTACCCCTAGTGATATATGCCTCTACGTACTCACATTTGTCCTCTAGCCATCCCTGCTTAGCCATTTTGCCTTTTCTGTCGGTCTTATTTTTGAGACGTTTGCATTTCTTATTGCCGGCTTCATTTACTGTATTTTTATATTTTCTCTTTTCATGAATTAAATTCAGTACCTCTTCTGTTACCCAAGGATTTCTACTATTCCTCATCTTTTTACCTACTTGATCCTTTGGTGCCTTCACTATTTCATCTCTCAAAGCTACCCATTCTTCTCCTACTGTAAGTCTTTCCTCTGTTCTTGTCAATCATTCCCTAATTCTCTTTCTAAACTCTCTACAACCTCTGGTTCTTTCAGTTTATCCAGATCCCATCTCCTTAAATTCCCACCTTTTTGCACTTTCTTCAGTTTTAATCTACAGTTCATAACCAATAAATTGTGGTCAGACTCCACATCTGCCCCTGGAAATGTCTTACAATTTAAAACCTGGTTCATAAATCTCTGTCTTACCATCATATAATCTATCTGAAACCTTCCAGTGTCTCCAGGCTTCTCCCAGATATACAACCTTCTTTCATGATCCTTAAACCAAGTGTTAGCTATGATGAAGTTGTGCTCTGAGCAAAATTCTACCAGGCAGCTTCCTCTTTCATTCCTTACCCCATTTCCATATTCACCTACTACTTTTCCTTCCCTTCCTTTTCCTACTGTTGAATTCCAGTCCCCCTTCTCAACCTGAATAATTTATTTTATCACATCATACATTCCTTCGATCTCTTCATCATTTGCGGAGCTAGTTGGCATATAAACTTGTACTCTGTGGTAGGCATGGGTTTCGTGTGTATCTTGCCTATGATAATGCACTCACTACACTGTTCATAGTAGCTTACCTGTGCTCCTATTTTTTTTATTCATTATTAAACCTATTCCTGCATTACCCCTATTTGATTCTGTATTTATAACTTTGTATTCAACTGACCAGAAGTCTTGTTCCTCCTGTCACTGAACTTCACTAATTCTGACTATATCTAACTTTAAACCATTTATTTCCCTTTTTAAATTTTCTAACCTACCTGCCTGATTAAGGGATCTGACATTCCATGCTCCGATCTTTAGAACACCAGTTTTCTTTCTCCTGATAACAACGTCCTACTAAGCAGTCCCTGCTCAGAGATCCGAATGGGGGGGGGGGGGGGGGGCTATTTTACCTCCAGAATATTTTACCCAAGAGGGTGCCATCATCATTTAACCACACAGTAAAGCTGCATGCCCTTGGGAAAAATTATGGCTGTAGTTTCCCCTTGTTTTCAGCTGTTTGCACTACCAGCACAGCAAGGCCGTTTTGGTTAATGTTACAAGACCAGATCAGTCAACCATCCAGACTTTTGCTCCTGCAACTATTGAAAAGGCTGCTGCCCCTCTTCAGAAACCACATGTTTGTCTGGCCTCTCAACAGATACTCCTCAAATATGGTTGCATCTACTGTATGGCTATCTGTATCGCTGAGGCACGCAAGCCACCATGGTTCATGGGAAACATGATATTAATATTTGCACAGTTTACAATTAAATCCCCCCCCCCCCCCAATTCAATAAACAGAGGACATATCTATATACCTAACTATATAGGTACTATGTCTCTTTATGTCTCTAACTGTAAATTGTTTTTTTTTTTTTCCTCATCTGGCCTATATTGTTGTTTGTTAACAACTTCAACTCAGTTTCACAACAAGTTTTAAGTAAAACCAATAACTGATTAGAAATAACAAGAGTTTGAATTGTTTTAATAAATATTTTATTTCTTATTCTAGGCTATGATGACTTACATAGTCAGGAATGATTGTAGAGAAGAAAGAAAGGGAATGATATTATCAGCAATGGGAAGGTTTAGGCATGGGTAAATTTCAGCATAGCTTCTGAGATTGACAGTCAGCAATATCCTTGCATACTGCACTGATGAATTTAAAACTGGAACATGGAATATGAAAATGCTATTTAAAAAAAAAAAATATGGAAGAGGTGAAACTAGATGTGGAATGGCATGTCATGGGATATTTATAATTGTCATGGGAGATTTATAATTACATTTTCTGGGAAATAAAAATTAGGTTCAGATGGCATAGTAATTGGTTTGCAGAGCAAACGAAAGAACAATATGATTAACAAGATTCGTTCTAATGACTGAGTAGTACTGATCAAACTAAAAGTGTCTCCAGTACATGTCAGCATATTACTATCTTATTTTTGAGTAAGAAGTCCACAGTTCATGGTCTAGTAGCTAACAATACTGCTTGTAGATTGTGGGGTTCTGGGTTTTGCTTCCTGGCCAGGTCAGAGGTTGTCTTCACTTGGGACTGCATGTCTGTGTTGTCCTAATTACTTCATCTTATCTTCATTACAAAGATGAGTGAGTCACTGAACTGGCATCACACAGAGAGACTTGCAGACAATAACATGTATGGTGTCCCAGCCAATAATGTCATATGAGTGTTTCATTTCAAACAACAAACAGCAAAGATGAGAAATCAAAGATATTTATGATCAAATAATGGAAATAGAATAACAAATACCAATGATAATGTCACCATAACTGCCAGTGTATCCAGCCACCAAAATCTAAAACTGATTGGTAAATTTAAATTAAGAAACATAGAAGTAAACACAAGAGGCAAAAGATTGTTGGAATTTAATTAGCACTATCAAATTGTTTTAAGGAACACCTAGCTCATTGTTTCTAACAGAAGATAGTGCTTTTCAGGTACAACAGGTAATACTAGATATCAAATAAATTATAGTCTATCTGAGCAATGATACAAACGTCAAATTAAATTAAATCATCCCTACCCAAGCTTCAACACTAGTGATCACATAGTAGTTACAGCTGAGTGCAATATTGTATTTTTAAACAAAGTGCAATTGAAAATAAGTGTTGTGGCAAAGGCTAAAAAAATGGAGACATGTCAGAAGAACAAAGAGCTGTGACAGAAAAGATAAGCAAGGCAACTAATCTGGGAGGAAATAAAGAAAATGCATCGTTGGAGAGGCATATGAAATGTTACCTAGGAAAAAAACTTAAGCCAATACACTATGGATGAAAAATAAATATACAACCTCATAAAATAAGAAAAGAGAATTAGAACAAACAGTATTTGACCAGTAAATATAAATCAAAGTGCAAATAAAGTGGTACAAAGAAAAAATAATATGATCAGAAAAATAATTAATGAGACAGAACAAGACTTAACAAACCAAACACAAAATGTTCTCAGAAATTAAATCACTGCAGTTCAAATACAGCATACATATTCAAGGATAAGAAAAACAGCATTGTCTAAATGTCTGTAAAAGTGGCAGAACATTGAAAAGAATATGATGTCCAGTCACATTAATGTGACCCCCTGTGCAACCTTAATAACCTTTTGCAGCGTGGACCACTGCAAGACATGCAGGAAGAAAGTCAGTGAGGTTCTGGAAGGTACCAACAGGGATGAGAAGCCATGCTGACTCCAGTGCTGTGACCAGCTATGTTAGGTTTCTCAGCTGAGGCTCAATGGTGCATACAGCCTGAACTAGGTCGTCTCACGTATCTAAATTTGGTTGAAATCCATGGAGTTTGGCAGCCAGGGGAGAATGGTAAAATCATCTTGGTGCTCTTCAAACCATGTACTTATTTGAGAGCCATGTGACATGTTGAATTAACCTGGTTGTAGATGCCATTGTGCCAAGGAAAAACAAACTGGATGTATGGGTGGATTTGGCCCCCAAGGATAGATGTACACTATTGTTGATCCATTGTGCCTTCCAGAATGACAATATCACCCAGCAAATACCACAAAAACACTCCTCAGACCATAATGCTCCCTCCTCCAGACTGGACCCTTCCAATGATTGTAGTATTGTAGTAGGATGTTTGCTTTCGGATGTTTCCCGCTGTACACACCAATGGCCATCTGTCCAACGGAACATAAAATGTGATTCATCTGAAAAGGCCATCTGTTGCCATTCAATGGATGTCAGTTTGCATTTGTCATCAATGAACAGCAGCCAGCACGGGTGCACAAACCAGGCCTTGCTGTGGAGGCCCGTACAAAGTAACATTTGAACATTTGCTGGACCATTGTTGAGGAAACACTGTTGGTTTTCCTTGATTTGCCTGGGCAGTCAGTTGCTCAACAATTGCGTATCTATTTGCCATACTCACCTCTGTCATTCACCTCTGTCACCTGTGGCCTGTGGTGCATCCCAGCTGCCTTGGTGCCAGTTTTGGACAGTGCCATTTTTCCTTGCATGGATACTTTAACCACAGTAGCACACAGACAGGCTACAAACTTAGGCAATTTGGAAATGCTTCCTTCCTTATGCCCTTTTGGATATCAGATATTGCTCTTTGTTTTCGCATTATGATAAGAACAGAACTGTTTTCCATGTCCCCCAACACACTTTATATACCCTCCACCGTTAGTGCTACTGGCTACCATCTGTGAGTGGTTATTGCACATTGATGTTGAACATAGGTGGTTACATTAATGTAATTAGACCCTGTGTTAGATGGCTTTCACATTACATATGTAATGGAAATCAATTAATAGGATCAAAAATTAACCTAGTCACACTTAAATAATCCTGTAAAGAACCTGAAAAACAACAATCAGTAGGCAAACTATGTGAGATGATGAGACAATGGACTTGCAGTTGGAGAAAGTGGGATGCAAACCCCTGTCCAGTTAACCAGATTTAGGTTTTCCATAGTTTCTCCAAATGGGTGAAGGTGAATGCTGGGATGGTTCTTTCAACAACATGGTCAATTTCCCCCATGTACGAGGGGGGACCCAAAAATAACCGAAATTTCTTTCTAAAGAGCATATACTTTATTGTTTTCAAATACAACCTTAATCTCCTTCAAAGTACTCTCCATTAGCATTAATACACTTGTCCAAACATTCATCCCAGTGTTTGAAGCACCTTTTAAATTCATCCTCTTTGATACCTGCTAGCACTTTCATGACATTGCGTTTTACATCTTCCACATCCACAAAACGCTTCCCTTTCAAGTCTCTTTTCATCCTCGGGAATAGAAAGAAGTCTGAGGGTGCTAAATCTGGTGAACAGGGCATGTGGGTCAAGGCAGTCATCTTTGTTGACAGGCTTGAACGTGACGATCCCTTTGATCTCTGGTAAGAAGCTTTGGAACAAATTTTGTTGCCACTCTCCACATCCCCAAATTGATGGTCAAGATGTGCTGAATTGAGCTCCAGGACAACCCAGACAAGTTCTCGAGTTGGTTGATTTTCCTGCGTCGATCTTCACTGATGATATCACGGATTTTGTCGATGTTGTCTTCGCTTCGAGCAGTTGAAGGTCGACCAGAACGGGGCTGATCTTCAACCACCATTTCTCCCTTTTTAAACCGAGAAAACTATTCATACACTTGCGTTTTACTAAGAGCATGGTCTTTGTAGGCTGTCTGAATCATCATCGCAACAGTTTCTGCTGCGTTCTTGCCGAGCAAGAAACAAAACTTCACTGCCGCACGTTGTTTGTAAGAACTAGCCATTTCCTCGTCTCACGTCTGCACTGTATGCACACTCAAATAACTGCCAAAGAAACCACACTTCTCATTGTTGTGTGATGCCGTGTGGCAGAATGACTCAGCAGAGCTCCTACTACAACCCTCTGGGGGCACAACCTGCTACTACAAGTACATGATGTGCAGCGATTCCAGTTACTTTTGCGTTCCCCCTCGTATGTCCTATTCAAGCTAGTGACTCATATTTAATGACCTTGATGTTAATTGAATGTTAAACATAAATCTTCCTGCCTTCTTCAGGAACAAACAATATCCTTACTGAGTTACCAAGGAAAGCTGCAGATAAGTTGGAATACCAGTTACACATCATTATTTGTGTATGGTACATGAATGGAAGACTACATTGAAGTTTGTAAAAAGTAAAACAGTGAATATATCTTGGAAAGGAAATGCCAATGACAGCTCAAGTTATAGACCTCAAAGCTACTGTGCTTTACTTTAATAATGCTATGAAACATTGTTAAAGATTTTAAAAACTAATATTTACCAGCATGTAAGAAAAGATGTAAATAGATTGGTTGTTATTGTTGTTACTGTCATCAGACCAAAGAATTTGCCAATGACAACTCAAGTTATAGACCTTGAAGCTACTGTGCTTTACTTTAGTAATGCTATGAAACATTGTTAAAGATTTAAAAAACTAATATTTACCAGCATGTAAGAAAAGATGTAAACAAGTTGGTTGTTATTGTTGTTACGATCATCAGACCAAAGAATTGTTTGATGCAGCTTTCCATGCTAGTCTATCTTGTGGAATTCTCTTCTTCTCTGTGTAAATGCTGTAAACTTACATCCAACTGAACCTGATCACTGTACTCAAACCTGGGTTTCCCTCTACAATTTATACCCTCTACATTTCCCTCCATTATTAATTATCCTCAGCCTGTCCTGTCAACCTATTCTTAATTTTAATCAAGTTTTGTCATAAAGCCCTTTTTTCTGATTTCAGTTAGTACCGAAGCATTGATTATCCAGTCTACCTATACAATCCTCAGCATTCTTCTGGAAAACCTCATTTCAGAAGTTTCTATTCACTTCTTTTTTCTGTTTATCATCCAACTCATGCTCCTCTGCACATAAATACTTTCAGGAAGGCTTTTGTATTTAGATTTAGCTAAGTAAAAGGAACAAGAGAAAAAAATCTAAAAATATTGTGTACATAGTTCTCAACAGTGCTTGTAGTTACCAAAAGTGTAAATGTATAGCAGTCTTTCTGCTGTGGTTGTCTATGAGTTAGTGTCCCCGCTTCATGGTTAGTAGCAATCTATCTTTTTCAAGTGACGGCAGGATGCACACACAAAATATGGTTGTGACTGGGAAGCTTTTGGAGCCAGTGGCTCAGATAGCTTGCCAGTTGCAACTGTCTTTTATGTGCATGTGTGCCACTTGGCGGTAGATTTTTTTATCTATCTTATTAAATAATTTTGTCAATAATTGACTGTTTTTGTTGTTATAAATCTATCCTTTTCATAACTTATAAATAACGTACTGAAAAAAACAAAGAGATAGGCAAAAATATAGAAGTGTGAAAGTAGAATCACTGGAATGAACTGAAAAAGGTACAGCTCAGTGGTATGGAAGGCACCTGAAGTCCCAATGACGATGAGATCATTAGATATATTAAAAAACTAGAAACCCGCCTTGATTGCGTAAAAAGCACCTAGTGTTAACCTAGGTTTCGGCGTGGATAACTACACTTTCTTCAGAACAATAAAACCCTCAAGTGCCTAAGAAGACCTTTGTCAATGATTAAAAGAACACCACAGCTATACATTTGTAAAGGAATAAAAGGGAAAAACACAAACAGTACATGTGTACAAAGTCTAAACCACTACTTAACTTAATGGTGTAACCTCCACCTCACACCAGCCCATGTTCGATGGGCCATGACCCGCCATAAACTGCAGCTACAAATTGTCGCTCACTTACACGCCCGACCCGCTACCTATGCACATGCGCAAGACAAGGGAAGTTACTTGAATGCGCATGCACATACAAATACGTGAAAGTTTATACATGGGTCGTGGCTAAATATAGAATGGGCAGAATAAGCGACGAGCTGAATAGGAGATGAAGCCTAAAAATAACCGCACACGGTTGCTTATGCTGGGAAAGAAACATATATGAAGCTACCTATGACAACAGGAGTAACTCTTCAAATCTATTCCTAAAGCCAATAGTTAGCCTGGGGCGGGGGGTCGGGGGGGGGGGGGGGGGGGCAGAGAGGATATAATCTAAAGACGTTGTGGTAATAAAGATATAGGGATAAAGCGTGAGATGTTCAACAGGCTAAAATACCTTCATCATAAAAGGAAATGAGGAAAAAAGAAAACAGATGAACAGCTTGACCAACCACGCTCGCCAATCAGCGCACGCATGTGAAAATCCCCAGATCATCAGATTTACAAGTATGAAGAACAAATTAAAGGTGCGAAACCTTCAAAACATTTTCTGTTTCTTAGTAGGAGTTGGTCGTTAAGGATATTGTCTTTATCATGTTGCAGATGCATAAAGATCTGCATTTCTTCCAAAACATCCAGTTTTAAGCCCTTAACCTCGGCATGAAGTAACTCGATATTAACTGGAGGGCTCAGCGCATGAGCCATTTGCACAAGGTGTTCCGCGTAAGTAGAGCCCTTAGTACCGTCACCGCTTCTAGTAGGAATATGCTCTTTATACCTGAGACCCAGAGCCATTAAGTTAGGTAGTGGTTTAGACTTTGTACACATCTACTGTTTGTGTTTTTCCCGTTTATTCGTTTACAAATGTATAGCTGTGGTGTTCTTTTAATCATTGACAAAGGTCTTCATAGGCACTTGAGGGTTTTATTGTTCTGAAGAAGGTGTAGTTATCTACGCCGAAACCTAGGTTAACACTAGGTGCTTTTTACGCAATCGAGGCGGGTTTCTAACTTTTTAATATATTACTAACGATTGCTGACGCGCTGTGGTGTTGAAGGTTCTTGAGATCATGAGAGACAGAGTGCAAGCTCAGACAGCTCGGACAGCCTGCACCCCCTGCGTGGTGCTAGTTGCCTTCACCAAATCAGCCATCCACCGAAAGGAGCCAAGGATGCCCTCAGAAGCCAATCAGCTGGCAAGGACAGAAGGGTCGAACCCATTAGGCAGATGTTCTACCTGCTGTCATACTGCCACCCCACACCACTAAGTTTAAACCTTATGCTGGTACACAGCTTAGTTGAGATCAGTGCACTCTGGTTTGCATACTTATCTCATGCATGATAGCAGTCAATTATCCTCTTGTCCGTTCACAACAATCACAGTCCCTAGCCATACCATAGTGTATAAAAATAGATATAAGATCTCAAATGGTGCTACTGAGTTTGGAATGTACACAAAATATAATGAAGAAAATAAAGAAACACTAAAACCTGCTCTGCAGATTTCTCACTACGCCCTGAGATGGCAAAGTCTTAAAAAGAAATAAATTTCTCTATTGAAGTGGATGTATCCACAATTACCTGTTACTAGAAACTCTGCTTACCTGAAAGCTACTGCATGAGGTAAGTATACAAACCAGAGTGCACTGATCTCAACTATAAGCTGTGTACCAGCATAAGGTTTTAACTTAGTGGTGTGGGGTGGCAGTATGGCTGATTTGGTGAAGGCAACTAGCACCACGCAGGGGGTGCAGGCTAACCTGTCTATTTGTAGCATAGTACCCAGGGTTGATCATGGTCCTGTGATTTGGAGTGGAGTGGATGGTCTAAACCAGAGCTTCAGATGACTCTGCAATGACATCGGATGGAATTTCTTCATCTGCGCTATTGGGTACAGATTTGTAGGGTTCCCCTTAACAAGTCACGCAAGCACTACATGCAGGAAGTGGCTAATAAGGTAGAGGAGGATGTGTGGCAAGCACATGAGGCATTTTTAGGTTAGAGAAACCCTCCCTTGGAATCAAAGATGATTTTCTTGATAAATTAGCCACAGTGTCCTCAAAGAACATTTGTTGTTGGAGATCAGACACAGAAAATGTGAATATGATTTTAGTTAACTGCAGGAGCATCCAAGGAAAGGTTCCAGGATTAGTATCACATACTGAAGGTTATAATGAACAGATAGTGTCAGGAACAGAAAGTTAGTTGAAACCAAATATTAATGACAATGAAATCCTAAGTTCAGACTGGAATATTTGTCATAAGGATAGGTTAGATGCCAATGGTGGTGGCATGTATTGCAGTAAGGAATTTGATAAAATCTAGTGAGGTTATCATGGAATATGATTGTGAATTAAACTGGGTATCAAAAATTAGTCAAAAATGGTAAAGTACTTCAAACAGAACTTGCACAATATATCATTAATAATTTTCCCCATCATTCTGTTGTAATAGGGGGTGACTTCAACTTGGCAGGTATAGATTGAGGATTTCATGCTGTCAGAACTGGTGTCAGAAACAGGGATTCATGTGACATTGTTCTGGATGTTTTGTACGAAGTTACTTTGAGCAGATAGTTACAGAACCAACTCGTGAGGGTAACATGTTAGACCTCCTGGCAAGAAACAGATCCCAACTTATCAAATCATTTAACATACAGGAAGTTGTCAGTGACAGCATCTATGACAATGGATCTGACAAAGAATGTTAAGAAAGGTAGGAAGACATTTTTGCATAGCAGGAGTGACAAGGTACAAATTGCAGAGTGTCTGAGCAGTCAGCATCAAATACTCAATGATGAGGATGAAGATGTGGAAAACGAATGGAAAAAAATTCAAAGGAATCATGAAATATACTCTAGACAAGCATGTTCTGAACAAGGCCTTAAGCAATTAGAAAGACCTGCATTGGTTTAGTAGCCATGTTAGAAAACTGCTATGTAAACAAAGAGAACTTATCTCATATTCAGGAGAAGTAAAAACCTAGCTGACAAACAAAAGCCAAATGAAGTGAAAATGAGTGTAAAGAGAGCAATGAGAGAAACATTAAATGACTTTAAGGGGAGATGGAACGCCCTATCATGACAATGTTAAATTTAGTGACTTGGCTTTACTGTATCTCAAGAATCAGGAACCACTGTATCCATTGACATGAAACAGTGCGTTCTGCGTCTACTGAACTACAATAATTGCATTTCAGCCACTGCTTTCAGAAATACAATCCTTTAATTACATGGTTAAAATTTTGTGTATTTTCTTACATTACCCTAAATAATTTTAATTATACATAACATTATGTTCTTCTTTTAGTTCAGTAGATTCAGGATATGTATGTTATTACTCACTGAAAATTTGAATACTCTACTCGAAGTGGTTTCTGAGATTTAGGGAAAAATGCAACAGAAAATGTAAATTTTCATGAACGGCTCCTAAAGTTTCAAAAGACTGTAACTCACTTAATATATGCTTAATTTTTTATTTTTTAGTCACTCAGAAGCACCCTGCACTGTACTGTATATCACCCTCTTGATCTTTTTCCAAGTTTCTTCTTCTTCTTCTTCTTCCTGGATTCCTTAGTGACCAACTGTCCTCTGCACAGTTTGCTCCAGGATTAATTCCCATATGCAGCAGTACTTTCACTCTACCAATGTTGCCATCATTAAAAGCAATACAGCATCACTGACCCCCCCCCCCCCCCCCCCACTTTAGTGTCTTCCTTCCACCGTAAACGTTTTTTGGTGAGTCCATATAAGATTACTGAATGACTCATTGGGATTATGAGTCTGACCATGCAGACACTTCTTCAGGAATTCAGGATTTGCCAGGTCTCTGTAAATAGGTTTTATGATATCCATGACTGCTGCTGGGATGGAATGTTTATGGCTGTATGAACTGTTTTGAGTACAGGGCATTGCGGTAACTGCACCATGAATCAGGTCCATGAGGGCAAAGGTGGTTGTAGCAGCAACAGGATAGGGAAAGTTAGTTTTGTGCAGTAATCTGAGCACAAGTTAGAGCCAGGTGTGGGCCAGATTGCAGTGAGCTATGCATACCAGCAGCTGCGAAGTAGAATAGAGGCCACAAGGCCGTCAAATTGCTGAAAGAGTATACGTAGCAGTTTTGCATGTCTCAATTCACAGGCAGAAGGGGCCCACTGGCCAACCTAGCATGTTATGAGTATGTGATGTGAAGCGGCACATATGGCAAAACAGAGGCGTGCAGCCGCGTATAAATAGGTGAGGGTTTCTAACGAGATTCATTCACATGCAACAGCTCTCCTGGACAGCGGGGCATGTCACACCACCATCTACACGCAGCATCAGATGGGGCCCCAGGGTTCCAGTCCACGGCAGGTCACTGGTTCGACCCTTTGAGGTTGACGCGGGGTCCATAGCCAGCCAGTGGCGGGCCACTCCACGGCTCGCTACCGCGGGCAGTCGTCCTGACTTCCAACACACGCTGGAGGCATTCTGAGGCGAGGGCCGCAGATTCAGACTCCGAATTGCAGGCACTTGTTGTCGCCGTGATCTTTGCCATGCTAGCGAGAAGCATGCAGTTGGCCACCTGTGGCTCATGCTGAGCGGTGCTGTGTTGGCAGGGTTGCAGACCGCTGAATCAACTGCCGGCATCCTGACGATGCTGCAACTCCACTGCCGTGCAAGGGCAAAATACAGCAGTGCATGCACGGGTCACTGAGGCAGCCATTCCGCACCAAGCTGTTTCACAGACAGCAAAGTGGTATCCTCAGCATTGTGGGACCCAGTGACGTAGATCGAGAGGAACAGGGGCACTGTAGTTGGAAACAATAAATCATTTGGAAAGCTCGGACGTGTCTTAATACAGTGCCTTTTACCTCTTCCCATTATATTTGGTGTTGCTGTTACATTCGGTTTTCACTACATTTGGTGTCAGAATAGCGGATGTCATCTATCCAGCACAATGTTCGAGCCCACTGTCCGCATTACAGTCACAAGATGTGGTGAGTTTTGACGAGTTTTCTTTTGAGTGTTGGATGTTTCTTTCTTTTTAGTGTTTTCGAGTGTGGCTCAAGGAAGGCCATTGTAGATGTTTTGAGTGTGCATAGTATTTTTTGTTGTCAGAGTAAGTGTCAGTGTATTTGGGGCAGTAAGATTTTTTTTTTTTTTTTTTCGTGGCATTTAATTACTTTTCTATTGATTTGAGTATGATGTTACCAAGTACGACTGAGGTGTAGGGAGTCAGGTTATTCTTGTACTTAAATGTTTTGTTTTGAGACTAACTGGGAACGAAAGCAACACAATGGCAGAGTCAAGGAAGCAACGTGTGTCGGAACCAGAAGTGGTATGGATTTTGTTGGAAAAAGTAGCATGATTGACAGCACACAATACGCAGTTGAGAAATGAATTAATATCTAAAAGTAAGTGGGAATCCGCATTTGATCAGTCGCTGTTGCCTATGGTGCAGGAGATTGATCCAGCTGTCGCAAGTTTGATTATTCCATTTTCTGGCAAGGCATCTGAGGATGTGCGTTCATTTGTGGAGGACTTGGAGACTTCAACGGTGATGAATGGTTGATCTGATGATCAGTTGCTACATATAGCCAAGATAATATTAATGGGTGAAGCAAAAACATATGTAAAGTGTTCTGAGGCCTTAAGGAAGGCAGAACAGTTTAAGAAGTTAAAGGAAGGGTTTTTTCAAAGGTACAAAAAATAGAATAGCACTCGGTACTTTAGAGAGAGGTTAAGTACAATGTCAAAGAGACAGGGGGGAGACGATGGAGAAATTTCTGGTTAGGATAAGGGAACTTAATGAGTATACTTACAAGTTGGGTCAGAGCAATGAAGTGAATACTGTTCTGTTGCAGGAGGCTGAGCAAAGGTCATGTGATGTATTTTTGACAGGGTTACCAGTGCATATGTCACGGAAAGTGTGTGAAGGGACTCTGAAAGATTTGTATTCGGCCATTCAGCTGGCAATTCAATGTGAGGAAATAGACAAGGCAACAGGGGTACGCGAGAGGCAAACAGTGTTTACAGTGGGTGTGAAATGTTTTAAGTGTTGTCGTACGGGACATGTGCAGAGGCAATGTACCCAGTCACCGAGGAATAAAGGAGGGAGTGGGAATTGGCAGCGGGGAGAATGGAGAAATGGAGATAGGGGAGGTGGATAAGCGTTAAATGGCAGAGGGGACCCAAGACCCAGCTAAGGTAGCTCCTATTTAATTTCAATGCTACAAATACGTATGCAGAGGTGGAATTCAGTGGTAGGATCCATAGAAACTAAAAAGTTTAAGATTTTGTTGGACACAGGGGCGCAAGTGTCAGTGGCTACCAGGAATATAATGGGATGAAGGAAGCTAGACTCACCGCATTATAGGTTGTGTGGAGTGGGAGACAAGGAGGTCACACCTCTGGGGTCAGTGACAGTTGACTTTCAAACAGAGAAATTCCGATTTAATGCATGCATGGAGGTAGTGCCATGGGTAAGGGAAGGCTATGACACGATCGTAGGAGTAGGTTTCTTGCATCAACATCATGCCAAAATTGACCTTGGATAACAAACTGTGGAATTTGGTGGAATGTTATTTCAGCTAGGGGAACTGTTGTCAATGCAGAGCTGTTACAAGGGGCATTCAACGCAATGACCAAACCAAGTGAACCGTGTACATTAGCATTAAGGCTTAATTCACATGAGTGTGTGTCTACTGGCACTGGGAAGTTGCTTTGGGTAAGGGGTGGAGTCAAATCTACATGTGGGTACAGTATGTGTTATTGAACCATTGGAGGATAATTAAGTTTTGGGTCCATTGGGTTGTTTTGTGAAACATAGTGTTGTAGGCATACAGGAGGGGAACGACGGGCGAGTAGTTCCTGTGAACATGGATAATCTTAGCGCTGTAGACGTGAATTTGAGGAAAGGAGTTTTAATAGCAAATTTGGATGGGCTAGATGATGAAGACTGGTGTTCAAGAGGTAGGTGAAGCGATCAACCACTAACTGCCAATAGAACTGCATTGCATGACAAAATTAAGCATTTGAAAGGAGGAGAAAGAGAGCATATGGAAGAATTATTGTGGGAATTTAAGGCTTTGTTTTTTCCACAAGGGCCGTTACCAGCAACTCCATTAGTTCAACATAGGGTACCAACGGGGAATGAAGCACCTGTTTACCATAAACCATACAGAATACCGAGGTATTTGCAGCTGACTGTGGAGGATTTCATTGATCAGTAGCTTGCAACGGTATTATGGAGCATAGTAATAGTTGCTGGGGAGCGGTCATTGTCATTGTGCCTAAAAAATCTATGGATGGAACTAAGAAATACAGGTTCTGTTGTGACTACCAATACCTCAATAATAAGACAGTAATGGACGTATACCCCATTCCAAACATATCGGAGACTTTGGATCACTTAGAACAGTGCCAGTACTTTTCTACGATGGATTTGACAAGTGGTTATCATCAGTTAGAGGTGGCTCCAGAGGATCATCCAAAAACTGCTTTCTCTACTCCTGGAGACCATTACCTTTACATTAGAATGCCATTTGGTTTGAAAAATACTCCGGCAACCTTTCAGAGGTTGCTAGACAGTGTCTTGAGGGGTTTAAACCATGGCAGTTTGTGGTCTATTTGGATGACATTATAGCGTTTTCAAGTAGAATGGAGCAACATAGACAGCGGTTAAGGGAAGTCTTTATAAGGTTAAGAGCATCTCGTTTGATGTTGAGCCTGGAGAAGTGTCATTTTGCATTAGAAGAAGTAAAATATTTGGGTTATATTATCAGTAAGGACGGAGTGCGAATGGATCTGAGGTTGGTAAAGGCTGTAAGGGATTTTAGGAACCAAAAACAGTTAAGGAAGTGCAGTCATTCATCGGAATTTGCAATTTCGTGAAGGGATTTGCAGATTTAGCACAGCCATTGACATGATTGTTATGGAAGTGTGTGTATTTGAGTGGACAGAAGAGTATCAGAAAGTGTTTGACAAACTGAAAGATGTGTTAACATCAAGTCCGGTTCCTGTTTTTCCAGGTTTTGAAAAGGAGTTTATACTAGCATGTGATGCATCGAATCAAGCATTAGGGTGTGTTCTTAATCAGGATATTGATTGGAAAGAACATCCTGTAGCCTATGTGTCTAGGCAGTTGAATGCAGGAGAGAGGAATTACTCAACAACTGAGAGGGAGATGCTTAGCATAATCTATGGGATCACATATTTTAAATGTTATTTATATGGGAGAAGATTTCAGGTAGTGACAGATCATGCTGCATTGAAGCAGTTGTTGGGGTTGAAGGATCCATCTACTAGACTCGCTAAATGGGCTGTGAGGCTTAGTGAATTTGACTACGAGGTGGTGCACAAGGCTGGGAAGAAGCACGGTAATGCGGATGCAATAAGTAGGAATGTGGCAAAAGTAGAGGTCATAGGTTATGACCTAGAAGTATGGCAAGAATTACAGGATGCGGACAATGATAGTAAACTGTATCAGACACAGACGCAATTTAATATGTATGATGGTCTTCTGTGCAGGGAAATGAATTGTATACCATGTGTGCAGAGAGCAGATTTGAGTTGGAAACAGATACAGCTACAATGACTGCCGGAATGGACATGTCCATTATCTATGCTGGGGATCGATGTCTTAGGACATTTTATGTGAACACCATAGGGAAACAGATCCAAGGGCATGAGATGAGTAGGTAAGGAGTTGATCGAGCACTGGTCGTCCAGTAAGGAATTTTTATGATTTGTTTCATGGTTTATGGGGCACTAGATCACATTTAAGTTTTTTAATAGTAAGGAAATATGCCATAGGTGCTGACCCAAACATGTTAAGAGCTAATTAAGGGTCGACATGGGGACCTGGTCTTTCTGAAGAGGGGAGTAATGTAGCAGCACCACCATTTAGGATGGGAAAGTTAGTTTTGTGCAATATTCTGAGCACAAGTTACAGCCAGGTGCAGGCCGGATTGCAGTGAGTTATACATACCAACAGTTGCGAAGTAGAATAGAGGCCACAGGGCCATCAAATTGCTGAAAGAGTATACGTAGCAGTTTTCATGTTGCAAATTACAGGCAAAAGGGGCCCTCTGGCCATCCTAGCATGTTATGAGCACGTGGCACGAAGCGATGCATATGGCAAACCAGAGACACACGGCTGCGTATAAATAGGTACAGGTTTCTAACAAGATTCATTCAAGTGTGGCAGCTCTCATGGTCAGCGGGGCATGTCACACCACCAGCTACACATGGCAGCAGATGGGGCGCCAGCATTCCAGTCCACGGCGGGTCGCTGGTTCGACCCTCTGATGCTGACACGGGGTCTGTAGCCAGCCAGCTGCGAGCCACTCAACAGCTCGCTACCACGGGCAGTCATTCTGGCTTCCAACATATGCCAAAGGCATCCTAAGGCAAGGGCCGCAGATTTGGACTCCGGATCTCTGCGCTTGTTTTCGCTGCAAAATTTGCCACGCCAGCGAGAAGCATGCAGCTGGCCGCCTGCAGCTCACACCGAGTGGTGCTGAGTCAGCAGGGTTGCAGACTGCTGAGGCAACTTCTGTCATCCTGATGATGCTGCAACTCAGCTGCCGTGCAAGGTCGACACACAGCAGTGCTTACACGGGTCGCTGAGGCAGCCATTCCCTGCCTAGCCGTTTTTCAGACAGCGAAGTGTTGTCCTCAGCATTGCAGAACCCAGTGACACAGATCAAGAGGAATCGGGACACTGTAGTTGGAAACAATAAATCACTTGGAAAGCTTGGACGAGTCTTAATACAGTGCCTTTTACCTCTTCCCACTACATTTGGTATTGCTGTTACATTCGGTGGCAGAAGTTGTCTCTACAGTGGTGTACTGGTATTTCATCAGTTGACAGTCTTTGGAAGAAGGTAGCCCATACTGCCTGCTTCATTTTCAACAAATCCTCAGTATTATTTCTAATGGCCATCCCATAATACTGCTGTAGTTCATCAATCATTTTGTCTGTCAGCCTGCCTCTTATGGTTTTACCACCAGAAAGTTTCTTGTCCCTCAAACTTTGTTTCAACTTCCTCAACCTGGTTCCCATCCTTTTCTGGACCTGGTGAACACATTCCAGTTTTGTGATAATCTTCTCACCATAAGGCTGAGCAGCTACTACACTGTTATATGCTTTTGAGTCTCCATCACCTAAGAACTTCGTGTAACACACTCCCCTTTCATTAACATATCAACTAAAACTTTCAATAGCTGCAGAGGCCTACATACCACCACTTGTTCCTTCACATTTTTTGTCACAGGTATGCCTTTCTGCATTTCATGATTTGCACTTGTAACAATGTTTGGTTAAAATCTGGAAATCTATTACCTTTTCAGTATCCACACTGGTCACCGTAGCAACAGAATTCTTAGAACTGTCGCCATGCTTCTGCCATGTGCCATCAAAAGCTACTGGTATGTCAGTCATACCATCATTTATTTCAGCAGTTTTGTTTGCAGCACCCATCATTGACTCACATGCAACAAATTCATCATGGCACACATTGTTCCTGCTGCAGTTTGTACATGCATACAGACATACATACATACATTAATCCTTGTTCAATAGAACACGAATATGACATTTCATAATGATGTGGAACATGTCACTTTAACATAAGTTATCTTTACACAAAATAATTAACAGTTTTTTTTTTCATTTACTACTTCATATCTAAAAATTCATCTGTTCTTCACCAATAGCTCTCAATCCATAAAACCACCTAACCTTTACTTCAAAATATTTATCTTTACACTCATCAGAATTCCAAAATGAATGAGTATATTTACAACTGGCACAATTAATGATAAGTTTCCTGGCTAGTCCATTTGATACCTCACTGTCTTCATATAAACTAACTGGCCCTCCACATATTTTACAACACACACATTCACCTAACACCATTGTTAGGATGTGTAAATCTATCAGAATATAACATAACCTACCAATTACATCACTTTCATTTTGAGAAAACTGTGTATCACAACATTTTATTTTAATCTTCGAAACACTAATGAGTGTTTCTCTAGATACCAAAGAGTTTGCCTGTATTTCATTTTCTGTAACTTCACATGCCACATGTTGAACCCAATGATTCTCTTTATTTGAAAATCTATTACCACAAAACACAAGTTTCTTAAAAACAATTTGTTTTGGCGCCATACTTTACTTTTTGAGGGATTTACAAATCTATCTGTCACTTTTCCTCAGAAAAACGTTAGCACTTTGACATACAATGCGTGTTTATACCATGAAATGATACGATACTGTTTTTGACAGTGCTACCAATACAAATACGTAATTTAAGCCTAGTTTACATGATGACATTGGGTTGCATCACTTGTTGAGTGGAATCAGATGCATGCAAGTGGTTTCATATATGACTGTAGACACGGCGACACCAGTATACACTTCAGTTTCGTCGTTTTGTGGGTCCCTGAGTCATGTCTGAAATGAAATTTTTGGCAGCTGCACATCACACAAGTTGTGATGGAGTTAGAGTTTGTTGCGTGGAATCGCTACATAAGAAAAAAAATAAGAAACATGTTTCGATTCATGACTGGATGAAGAAAAGATGTCAGCTGGGTTGCTCAGCATCCTTGCTGAAATAATTTATAATGGAACATCCAAGAAGTTCTTTTAATTATCATAGAATGTCACCAGAACTGTTCACATTTCTTCTGAATAGAGTTAATTATGTGATAGGGAATAAACATACTGTAATGCATGAAGCACTGTCACAAGAACTGAGATTATATATCGTATTGCGTGCATTACAACTGAGAACACTCGGTGTGCTATAAGATACAGTTTTAGTAGCTTATGACGCTATTTCATTAACACCAATAATTATTAACATTAACAGTAATAATTATTAACATTAGCAAAAATAATTACTCGAAGCGGGTTGCATTAAGAAGATAATGGTTTGCAAACTACTCTCTTGAAGAGAGATCTTTACAGTGGCAATACTTCAAAATTTTAACATATGTGAGTGGGGAGCACTGCAGCGACGTTTTAAATAGATGAATATTGAATAAAGAATGCAGCTTCTTGAATTTGTATAGCCTTCCCTCCTGTCATCAATATTCCTTAACAAAGAGTTGGCCAACTCAAACGATGGGATTTTAGTCTTTTAGACGAGAGCATTGCCACAGCTAGAATTTCACTTCCTAGTATTTTTCTTAACTCAGTTGTATATGTGCTCCTAACTCAATAAATTTTGCTCTGCAGCTCAGATATTGTCAAATGATCTATTTCATGATTGCACATTATGGTCTCAGCGGCAGCAATATGTTGCTTATTGTTGTAATCAGCACCACTGAACTCCCACTAACACTTAAGCAAAGCATAGATATCCAAAAAGCGAACATTATTCTCCATTCCCCACTTCATATTTCAGTGTTTCTACATTCTACAATCACACATAACCTCAAATTTCATGCAACTAGTGTCACCAAAGTTGGAACACGCTGAAGGTTTCACAAAGTTACGCAAACGCGTGGCGCGCATGCACAGTGGCCGGTAGCATAGTTGCCTGCAGCCTAGTGTCATCATGTAAACTAGGCTTTATAAATGTTATAATAATATACAATATTTAAAGTGGAAGCTCTACCAGCATTTGCCGGCCTCTGTGGCCGAGCGGTTCTAGGCGCTTCAATCCGGATCCGCACTGCTGCTATGGCCGCAGGTTCGAATCCTGCCTCGGGCACGGATGTGTGTGATGTCCTTAAGTTAGTTAGGTTTATGTAGTTCTAAGTCTAGGGGACTGATGACCTCAGATGTTAAGTCCCATAGTGCTTAGAGCCCACTGAATCATTTTTGTCTATAATAAAGCACCAGTGCCAGAAGATAGTAATGATTTCCAGAATGACCTCCAGAGAAATGATGAATCATGCAGGCTCTGGCAGTTGACCTGAATGTAAATCTGCCGTAAAATATCTAGGAGTAACTATCCAGAGCAACCTTAAGTGGAATGACAATGTAAAACAAATAGTTGGAAAAGCAAATGCCAGATTCAGGTTCATAGGCAGAATCTTAAGAAAATGTAACTCATCCACGAAGGACGTGGCTTATAAGGTGCTTGTTTGACTGATTCTTGAGTACTGTTCATCTATCTGGGATTCCTGCAAGACAGGACTGACAGAAGAGGTAGAGAGCATTAAAGAGATGCTCAACAAACTTCATTGGCAGATGTTACAAGAGAGGTGTTTGGCATCACAGAGAGATTTACTACAGAGATTTTGAGAGAGCATTTTCAGGGAAGAATCAGACAACATATTACTTCCTCCCGCATATGTCTTGCATAATGACCAAGAAATTAAAGCCAATACAGAGTCTTGCTGACAATCATTCTTGTCGCGTGCTATTCACAAGTGGAACAGGGTTAGAGGGCTCAGTTAGCAGTATAAAAAGTGCCCTCCACTGCACACCATTAGGTGGCTTGCGTGGTATGATGTAGATGTAGAGACCAAACTGGCACAGCAGATTTGAACAATGACTTGGACTACCTCAGCATGCATTCCTACTCAATCCAAATTCCCATTCACACCTCAGCCCACTTAGTATTCTCCATAAGCGTGATGCTGAGGTGCTATTCCAATACAATAGGAGAGCCTCTGCAATGCTGTTCCAGTTTATGGGGAATACCAAGTGAGTTGAGACATAAATGGGAGTTTAGATTGAGGAAGGAGGCTATGATTTCATAGTTTGTGTAAGTGGTGGAAATGATGTGGGAAGCAATGAAGCTGGTGTCTGCATTGATGCTCTGAAGAATTTCCTTGAAGAAAATAAGCAGAAACTACTGTCCTGCATTGGTACAATCTGATCAACAAATAAATAAGGAAATAAGAAAAACAAATATTAGAATTAAGGCACTATGTTCAAAACTATGGCAATTGTTTAATTCTAGATATAGGAAAGTTGGGTATGGGTCAGCACACTAACCATGGATTTTATTTGAATTATGAAAGTAAATGTTAATTGTGTGAAAAATTAAATTGTATAATAAAAGAAAGGATCAAACTAAAAAGCCTTATATATAATAACAGTTCATTCACAAGTGAAAGTAGTCATACAGAAACTTTTTTAGAATAAAACAGCCTTCAGCATGTATACGTGATGGTGAAATACTTGACAACAAGATCATAAATGACAGTAAACTAAAAATAATATCACAAAATGTCCAATATATTATCAACAAAACAGAACAAATTGATGAATTTTTTAAGTGTTGGTAGTCCTCATGATTATCTTGTGAATAAACTAGGGTGTAAAACTGAAGAAATGTGTACCATTAATTTAATTAATTATAAAAAGGTCAGTGTCTATTGTAGGAAACAACGAAAAGGTGGGGGTCTTGGTATTTATGTCAAAAATAATGTACAGTGCAAAAAAATTGATTGGGGAGATAAACTTGCATGTGAGATGGTTTTTGAAATAGCTGTAATAAGAATAAAGCTTAGAAATAGCAGTTTAATAATAGCTGGTCTGTACAGATCCCCTAACAGTAACATGGAAGAATTTTTCTGCCATTTAGAGGAGCTTGTTGACAAACTCTCACCTCATAAAAAATGGTAGGGGATGTGAACATAGACTCTTTAACTAACAGTATAAATTACCTTAGATATATTGATATTTTACAGTCCTATAATTACATCCATGTGAATTCAATGCCAACAAGAATTACATACGACTCTCAGACATGTATCAAATATGTTTTTACAAACTTGAGAAAGAATGACCTTGTAGTTGGAACTGTTGAGAATCACATTTCACATCATAGGGCATTAGTCCTAGAGCTACATACAGACAAAGAAATAGGATCTGAAGGGGACTATTTACCTATAAAAGAAAGCTTGACTATCATATATTAAAAGAAACCCTGGCACACATAAATTGGCATCAAGTAGGCCTATATGAAATAGAAGATATCAATGAAAAGTGGGACAAATTTATACAACATTAACCCATTGTCTTAATCAACTTTGCCCAGTGTTCAAGATACTAAAGAAAACTGACAGCTCCAAGAATCTTAAACTTCTCCCTAACATGATAAAATTAAAGGAAGACATGAAGTATTTATATATTCTTTGTAGAGACACCAAAGTGCAGTACTTCCACTCTAAATACAAAGCCTGTAGAAAAACCTACAGGGAAGCACTTACGACATTAAAAGAACAGATGTATGCTGAAGAGATGAGGCAATCTAGTAATGTTACCAAAACAGTGGGGAGTATAGTAAAGGAAAGAGGAGGGAGCAACAATGTAGTGTGCAATAACATAATAATTAGTGACAATGAAAAATTGCTGAGTGACCCAAAGGAACTATGTGAGAGATTCATAGACCAGTTTAGTAAGATGAGTAGGGAGGATCTGATCGACCCACCACAGGTACTAAATACCAGTAATGGCAGTAATTCATTCTTCGTGAGGTGTGTTACAGAACTGGATATCCTGAAAACCATTTCCAACTTAAAAGCAAATACATCCAGTGGCTGGGATGACATCTCAGTGAAATTTCTGAAAGAAATAATGAATTAATAAAGCCACTACAACTCTTTCAGTCAGGGGTCATTTCCTGACCTGATAAAAGTCACTGAAATAAGACCGTTGCATAAAAAGGGAATAACTACAAATATATAAAATTATAGGCCTATTTCATTGACATCAGTACTTAGTACGCTGTTGGAAAGGCTACTCCTTGATCAACTTGAATCTTTTTTTCTTAAGTACAATCTATTAAAAAACTGTCAGTATGGTTTCAGGAAGAGCCAATCTACAATGACAGCTGTAGCTACATTTTTGCAAGTGGTATTAAATAAACTTGATGATGGAAACAAAGTTACTGGCACCTGAAACTTCCTGGCAGATTAAAACTGTGTGCCCGACCGAGACTCAAACTCGGGACCTTTGCCTTTCGCGGGCAGGACCTTTCAGGAGTGCTAGTTCTCCAAGGTTCGCAGGAGAGCTTCTGTAAAGTTTGGAAGGTAGGAGACGAGATACTGGCAGAAGTAAAGCTGTGAGGACCGGGTGTGAGTTGTGCTTCGGTAGCTCAGATGGTAGAGCACCTGCCCGCGAAAGGCAAAGGTCCCGAGTTCAAGTCTCGGTCGGGCACACAGTTTTAATCTGCCAGGAAGTTTCATATCAGCGCACACTCCGCTGCAGAGTGAAAATCTCATTCTGGGAACATCTCCCAGGCTGTGACTAAGCCATGTCTCCGCAATATCCTTTCTTTCAGGAGTGCTAGTTCTGCAAGGTTCGCAGGAGAGCTTCTGTAAAGTTTGGAAGGTAGGAGACGAGATACTGGCAGAAGTAAAGCTGTGAGGACCGGGCGTGAGTCGTGCTTTGGTAGCTCAGATGGTAGAGCACCTGCCCGCGAAAGGCAAAGGTCCCGAGTTCAAGTCTCGGTCGGGCACACAGTTTTAATCTGCCAGGAAGTTTCATATCAGCGCACACTCCGCTGCAGAGTGAAAATCTCATTCTGGTTACTGGCACCTTTTTAGACCTATCCAAGGCATTTGACTTTGGAAATCATTCTGTTCTTCTACATAAATTAGAAATTTATGGAGTAAAGGAGTAGCATTAGATCTATTAAGATCCTACCTTACTGACAGGAGACAATGCGCAAAGCTGTATTATACAACTGGGAGACATACAGAAACAGTAAAATCATTTTATAGAATTCTTAACTGTATAATAAATCCACAAAATTCAAACCTACTAAATTATGCTGATGATAAAGGAACAGAAGGAAACATAGTAGGTGAATATGGATTGGGGCTAGGAAATGAAAGAGGAAGCCGCCTGGTAGAATTTTGCACAGAGCATAACTTAATCATAGCTAACACTTGGTTTAAGAATCATGAAAGAAGGTTGTATACATGGAAGAACCCTGGAGATACTAAAAGGTTTCAGATAGATTATATAATGGTAAGACAGAGATTTAGGAACCAGGTTTTAAATTGTAAGACATTTCCAGGGGCAGATGTGGACTCTGACCACAATCGATTGGTTATGAACTGTAGATTAAAATGGAAGAAACTGCAAAAAGGTGGGAATTTAAGGAGATGGGACCCGGATAAACTGACTAAACCAGAGGTTGTACAGAGTTTCAGGGACAGCATAAGGGAACAATTGACAGGAATGGGGGAAAGAAATACAGTAGAAGAAGAATGGGTAGCTTTGAGGAATGAAATAGTGAAGGCAGCAGAGGATCAAGTAGGTAAAAAGACAAGGGCTAGTAGAAATCCTTGGGTAACAGAAGAGATACTGAATTTAATTGATGGAAGGAGAAAATACAAAAATGCAGCAAGTGAAGCAGGCAAAAAGGAATGCAAATGTCTCAAAAATGAGATCGACAGGAAGTGCAAAACGGCTAAGCAGGCATGGCTAGAGGACAAATGTAAGGATGTAGAGGCTTATCCCATGAGGGGTAAGATAGATTCTGCCTACAAGAAAATTAAAGACACCTTTGGAGAAAAGAGAACCAATTGCATGAATATCAAGAGCTCAGATGGAAACCCAGTTCTAAGCAAAGAAGGGAAAGCAGAAAGGTGGAAGGAGTATATAGAGGGTCTATACAGGGGTGATGTTCTTGAGGACAATATTATGGAAATGGAAGAGGAGGTAGATGAAGATGAAATGAGAGATATGATACTGCGTGAAGAGTTTGACAGAGCATTGAAAGACCTAAGTCGAAACAAGGCCACGGGAGTAGACAACATTCCATTAGAACTACTGACAGACTTGGGAGAGCCAGTCCTGACAAAACTCTACCATCTGGTGAGACAGGCAAAATTACCTCAGACTTCAAGAAAAATATAATAATTCCAATCCCAAAGAAAGCAGGTGTTGACAGATGTGAAAATTACCGAACTATCAGTTTCATAAGTCACAGCTGCAAAATACTAACGCGAATTCTATACAGACGAATGGAAAAACTGGTAGAAGCCGACCTCGGGGAATATCAGTTTGGATTCCGTAGAAGTGTGGAACATGAGAGGCAATACTGACCCTACAACTTTTCCTAGAAGAAAGATTAAGGAAAGGCAAACCTACATTTCTAGCATTTGTAGGCTTAGAGAAAACTTTTGACAATGTTGACTGGAATACTCTTTTTCAAATTCTGAAGGTGGCAGGGGTAAAATACAGGGAGCGAAAGGCTATTTACAATTTATACAGAAAGCAGATGGCAGTTAGAAGAGTCGAGGGACATGAAAGGGAAGCAGTGATTGGGAAGGGAGTGAGGCAGGGTTGTAGCCTCTCCCCGATGCTATTCAATCTGTATATTGAGCAAGCAGTAAAGGAAACAAAAGAAAAGTTCGGAGTAGGTATTAAAATCCATGGAGAAGAAATAAAAACTTTGAGGTTCGCCGATGACATTGTAATTCTTTCAGAGACAGCAAAGGACTTGGAAGAGCAGTTGAACGGAATGGACAGTGTCTTGAAACGAGGGTATAAGATGAACATCAACAAAAGAAAAACGAGGATAATGGAATGTAGTTGAATTAAGTCGGGTGATGCTGAGGGAATTAGATTAGGAAATGAGACACTTAAAGTAGTAAAGGAGTTTTGCTATTTGTGGAGCAAAATAACTGATGATGGTTGAAGTAGAGAGGATATAAAATATAGACTGGCAATGGCAAGGAAAGCGTTTCTGAAGAAGAGAAATTTGTTAACATCGAGTATAGATTTAAGTGTCAGGAAGTCGTTTCTGAAAGTATTTGTATGGAGCGCAGCCATGTATGGAAGTGAAACATGGACAATAAAAAGTTTAGACAAGCAGAGAATAGAAGCTTTCAAAATGTGGTGCTACAGAAGAATACTGAAGATTAGATGGGTAGATCACATAACTAATGAGGAGGTATTGAATAGAATTTGGGAGAAGAGGATTTTGTGGCACAACTTGACTAGAAGAAGGGATCGGTTGGTAGGACATGTTCTGAGGCATCAAGGGATCACCAATTTAGTTCTGGAGGGCAGCGTGGAGGGTAAAAATCATAGAGGGAGACCAAGAGATGAATACACTAAGCAGATTCAGAAGGATGTAGGTTGCAGTAGGTACTGGGAGATGATGAGGCTTGCACAGGATAGAGTAGCATGGAGAGCTGCATCAAACCAGTCTCAGGACTGAAGACCACAACAACAACATACCCCCTTCATAAGTTGGGGCTCTACAAAACAGTTAGCACTGCAAAATAATGCATAGCACATTAGCCTCATCACGGAATATGCTACTGGCCATTAAAATTGCTACACCAAGAAGAAATGCAGATGATAAATGGGTATCCATTGGACAAATATATTATACTAGAACTGATTACATTTCCACGCAATTTGGGTGCATAGATCGTGAGAAATCAGTACCCAGAACTACCACCTCCGGCTGTAATAACGGCCGTGATACGCCTGGGCATTGAGTCAAACACAGCTTGAATGGCGTGTACAGGTACAGCTGCCCGTGCAGCTTCAACACGATACCACAGTTCAACAAGAGTAGTGACTGGCGTGTTGTGACGAGCCAGTTGCTCGGCCACCATTGACCAGACGTTTTCAATTGGTGAGAAATCTGGAGAATGTGCTGGCCAGCACAGCAGTCTAACATTTTCTGTATCCAGAAAGGCCCATTCAGAACCTGCAGTATGCAGTCGTGCATTATCCTGCTGAAATGTAGGGTTTCACAGGGATGGAATGAAGGATAGTGCCACAGGTTGTAACACATCTGAAATGTAAAGTCCACTGTTCAAAGTGCCGTCATTGCGAACAAGAGGTGACTGAGACGTGTAACCAATGGCACCCCATACCATCACACCAGGTGATACGCCAGTATGGCGATGACAAACACACGCTTCCATTGTGCGTTCACCATGATGTCGCCAAACATGGATGCGTCCATCATGATGCTGTAAACAGAACCTGGTTTCATCCGAAAAAATGACGTTTTGCCATTCGTGCACCCAGGTTCGTTGTTGAGTACACCATCGCAGGCGCTCCTGTCTGTGATGCAGCATCAAGGGTGACCGCAGCCATGGTCTCCGAGCTGATAGTCCATGCTGCTGCAAACATCGTTGAACTGTTCATGCAGATGGTTGTTGTCTTGCAAATGTCCCCATCCGTTGTCTCAGGGATCGAGACGTGGCTGCACGATCCATTACAGCCATGCAGATAAGATGCCTGTCATCTCGACTGCTAGTGATACGAGGCCATTGGGATCCAGCACGGCATTCTGTATTACCCTCCTGAGCCCACCGATTTCATATTCTGATAACAGTCATTGGATCTTGACCAATGGGATCAGCAGTGTCGTGATATGATAAACCGCAATCATGATAGATTACAATCCGACTATTATCAAAGTCGGAAACGTGATGATACGCATTTCTCCTCCTTACACGAGGCACCACAACAACGTTTCATGAGGCAACGCCAGTCAACTGCTGTTTGTGTATGAGAAATCGGTTGGAAACTTTCCTCATGTCAGCACATTGTAGGTGTCGCCATCGGCACCAACCTTGTATGAATGCTCTGAAAAGCTACTCATTTGCATATCACAGCATCTTCTTCCTTTCGGTTAAATTTCGCTTCTGTAGCACATCTTCGTGGTGTAGAAATTTTAATGCTCAGTGGTGTATCTCATTAAAAACAAATTGGCACTAAATAAGGACAAGACAATTCTGATGGAGTTTCTGCTAAATTATAAATCAAGACAAGTGGATAAAGAACCAGAGATATCAGTTGAAACAATTGATAAACATAAATTCCTGGGTATTATAGTAGACAAACTTCTTATATGGAAGGAGCACATCAGCTACATGTGTAAAAAAAATCTTCTGTTCAAAAAGGGTTCAAATGGCTCTGAGCACTATGGGACTTAACTTCTGAGGTCATCAATCCCCTAGAACTTAGAACTACTTAAACCTAACTAACCTAAGGACATCACAAACATCCATGCCCAAGGCAGGATTTGAACCTGCGACCGTAGCGGTCGCGCAGTTCCAGACTGTAGCGCCTAGAACCGCTCGGCCACCCCAGTTGGCAAAAATCTTCTGTAACACCTACCTGCTAAAACACCTTTCTAGCACAATAGTGCAACCTGTTTTAAGACAAATCGATTTTGGAATTACCGTATTTACTCGAATCTAAGCCGCACTTTTTTTCCGGTTTTTGTAATCCAAAAAACCACCTGCGGCTTAGAATCAAGTGCAAAGTAAGCGGAAGTTCTTAAAAATGTTGGTAGGTGCCGCCACAACTAACTTCCGCCATCGAATATATGTACTGCAACACAGGCATGCTTTGTAGGCACAAAGATAAATACTGGCGCCAAAACCTCTGCGTCAGTAAATAAATTTTAAAAAAAGTGGAAGACAAGCTTTTTTCGCCGCCCCGAGTTTCAACCACTGCATTTTCATACATTATCCAACGAAGTAAATACAAATTCCATATTGTTCATCTTTGAATGTAGCAGCATTTCAATGTACTACAAAAATCCGACTGGCAAGACTATTTGCAATGTTTGTCAATATGGCCAATTTTACGTTCTGAATTTTTTCCTACCTGTGAGAAGAGATGGTTGCTAATAGGAACTTTTATGAATTGTGAATCACGTGCAGTATTCTCTTCACCATAAGAATAATGCGAATATAAACATTTTGCCATGTATTCTTTTGTGTTTGCTGCTATCTCATTTAAATCCTATCTGCCTAATAACCTACAAACCTAGTGTGAGACAGCAGCAAATGCGGAAGAATATACATATCATGTCATGTTTATATTCGTATTATTCTTATGCCTAATAGTGATACAATCAGAAATGAAGCATGGCAATTGATTAGATTTTTAAATCTAAGTTGACTCTAATTTCTGTGCAGAATGTAACGTACACAAGAGGCATCTGCAAAGATTTTCAAACGGAGAAAAATTTTAGCTAAACTCTCATTCAGCACATCTATCGTACGCAGTCTATTATTTGGTTGTTGTTGATCATTATCAAATAAAGCAGCAGCGTAAGCAACAACAAATACCAGTCTCTTGCCATTGTTTCGCTAATGAGACAATTCCTCTCTTTTTTTATTGTAAGCGGCGGTAGTGCACACAAAAGCAAGCCATGCCGCGAGCGGCGACAGGTCGTAAACACTCATTATCAGAATGCATCAAACAATGCATGACACAGTACAATAATGCATTTTCAGATTAGAGTGACGTAAACACCTATAACAAAGAGAACGGCACTTATCAGATCAAAGAAAAAAAAGCAACTGATTCAAACCAGACGTAGCACCTGAAAAAGGAAGGGTATCCGTATAAATACGGACGGAGCACCTGACGCATAGCAATGGCAACCTGGTAAAGCTCAACTGCTAAGCTTACGACTCGAACCAAACTGTAGCTGTATCGTCATTCATTCGACCTAAATTGTGTCTCATATTACAATAGACCAACTTTGTTTCGATTTGGAGGTGTGGCCTAAAACTTTTCTCTCTCCTTGAATTTTGAGTCTCAGATTTCAGGTGCGGCTTAGATTCGGGAAATTTTTTTTTCCTGGATTTCAGGTCTCATTTTTCAGGTGCGGCTTAGATTTGAGTGCAGCTTAGATTCGAGTAAATACGGTACACACTCTCACCAGCAACATGGTATCGAGATTTGTGGTGGGGCACCAACGGTATATATGGATAGGGCTTTTAGAGCCCAGAAAAAAGCAATTGGATAATAGCTAATATTAGTAAGTGTCAGTCCTGTAGAGAATATTTCATTAAGTATAACATACTAAAAGTGTATCCATTGTATGTTCTCAGAACTATGCTGTTTGTAAAAGAAAAGATGGAGCATAGTGTAATCAATAGTGAAATCCATAATTATAATACAAGAAAAAGGATAATACAAGAAAAGGATTACCACATAAAATTTTGTAACAAAAGGGCAATAGATCATAGTCCATTTTCTGCTGGAAGACATTTTTACAACGGATTACCAAATTATACAGCGCGAAAAGTATTTAAACCGACAAACTCTGGGAGGTTGTAGGGTACAGCAAAACAAATATTTTTCCCTAATATCATTTTTTCCTATGAGGAGTGTTTAAACCAGTAGAGGATGATTTCTCTGGCAGCAAATTAATTAAACCGACAAACACGTTTCCATTTTTTTATGACCAAGAGACAACACATTAACACAACCGAATTTCAATTACAATAGATTTTCAAAAATGCCTCCATTGACACGTAAACAAAGGTTACACCGTCGGATCATGTTCTGTCTGACATGGGCAAAAACCCCAGGAGTATCCTGAATTGTTCCTGTTGCTGCAACTATCCAGGCAACCAGATCCTCTTCTGATGCAACAGGAGTTGCGTAAACAAGGTTGCACATCTCTCCCCGCAAAAAAAGCCCAGAGGGGACATATCTGGGGATTGAGCAGGCTGTGGTACGGGACCACTTCTGCCACTCCATGTTTCTGGGAACTGTCGGTCAAGGAATTGACGCACACGATGACTGATATGTGCCGGCGCCCCGTCATGTTGGAACCACATGCGTTGTCTTGTAGGGAGTGGTACGTCTTCCAGCAATTCTGGCAATGCTCTGGCGAGAAAATTTTAATAGTACTTGCCATTTAATGGAATAGGTAGCAGATACAGCCCAATTAAACAGTCCCCAACAACACTGACCCACACGTTAACAAAGAACCACACTTGACGAGCACTAGTAACTGTGGCATGTCGGTTATCCTCACTCCAGACATGTGAATTGGGCATGTTGAAGACTCCATCATGCCCGAACTTTGCTTCATCGGTAAACAACACAGAGGATGGAAATGTAGGATGCATTTCACACTGTTCCAGGTACCACTGCGAAAACTGTGCTCTGGGTGGATAATCAACTGGTTCCAGGTTGTGGACATGCTGTAAGTGAAATGGACGTAACGATTGCTCTTGAAGCACTGTTCTTACATTTGTTTGGTTCGTCCCCATGTTACATGCAACTGCACGAGTGCTGATTGAAGGATCCTGCTCCACACGCTGCAAGACAGCTTCCTCAAGTTGCAGTGTTCTTACTGTGCAATGACGTCCCTGTCCAGGTAATCTGATAAATGACCTAGTCTCACGCAGACATTGGTACACAGCAGCAAAGGTTGTATGATGCGGGATACTGTGATTGGGATATTGTTGTTGATAAACCCACTGTGCAGCTCACCCATTGTAGTGCGCTACGTGGTACACACCAACCATATCAGTGTACTCACTCCAGGTGTATCGCTCCATTATTAAACAGAGACAATGCACTACCACACTGGTGGACAGCAGTTGCCTACAACTGAAGAGCGTAATACGCCCTCTAACAACTGAAGATCGTAACACGGCCTCTAAAAACTGAAGAGGGTAATAGGGCCTCCACCGCTTTAAATAATCTCATAGGAAAAAATGACATTAGGGAAAAATATTTGTTTTGAAGTCCCCTACAACCTCCCAGAGTTTGTCGGTTTAAATACTTTTCACCCTGTATAAAATTGTTAAAAGAAATCATATTTAAGACACAATTAAAGCAACTGTTAATTGATAAATGTTTGTACTCCATCAAGGATTTCTAATGTTATTGTGTATAATTTATCTTTACTTGTAAACTGTTTTAATGTTCTTGTGTTTGTAAACTGACTATGTCCATGACTGTTAAGTTATTATGGACAAATAAACCATTCATTTATGTATTTATCTTAGGATAGTTGGTGCAGTTGTGCAAAGCCATTGTGCCAAGGTGGCATCAAATCTCATCCTTGGTACAAATTTTCATTTGTCCCTTCAGTCTGTATTTATACAATATTTCTAGGATCACACAAGAAATTAAGTTCATCATTTTGCTGCTCACCTGTATTTGGTGCTGTAGACAAGTATATCCTCTGGTGCTAAAGAACCATTTCCAAAACCAAGGCGGTCACCATATGTATGCCTTAGTATTGTGCCACTTTTTAACATCTGTGCAGCCCCCA